>NC_056745.1:709736361-710063861 GCF_019279795.1 Protopterus annectens | reverse complement strand
CACACACACACACATATATATATATATATATATATATATACATACAGAGAGAGAGAGAGAGAGAGAGAGATAAAGCCAACTATTATTTATAAGACACAAAAAAATAAAATTTTTGTAACACAAAATTAATTTGCAACAAAATTAGCTACATTTCAATGCACTATAACTCTGACAGTCTTCCTGAAAGTCAAATGTACTTCTGTTGTGTTCCTTTTTCACAGAGGGTTTGACAAAATAATGGCCAATTTACTCAGAAAATTCACTTTTACCACTTACATGGTTTTAGTCTGAAGTAAACCCTTTCTGTAGGTTTTATATGTATTTCAGACTGGTTTAGAAAGATCAGTGGCTTGTCTTTATATTAAAGTTTCATTATAAGAGTACACTCAAACTTTGGTTTCTGACAAAAATTACTTAAAAAGGCCACAAGTACATAGTAGGGCTCTTTAACTCCTGTACTTGCAGAAACACACTGTAGTAATCCTCACACTTCAATTCCAGGTAAGTTATTACAGCCGAGTGCACCTCCAGGCATTTCTGCAGTTACCTCCTGCTGCTCCTGTAGGCGTCATATATCACTTGTTCATGTTTGCATTAATAATTCCAAAACCATGATACATACAAGGCATCAGAATATTTCATCTTATAGGTTCATAGAAGTAAAATACCATTTGTGGAGGAGCTCCCTGGTCAGCCTCAGTAAGAAACTGAGATCCCTTATAAGATCCTCCAAAGCTAGCTACAAAAACAAAATCACCACTGATTCTAAGGGCAACCACAAAGCATTATCTGGCTATTTCAAGAATCTCAATGGCACCACCCAGATCTGCTCTGAGTTACAGCACAACAACACGAAAATTACAAAACCAACTGATGTGACCAACATCCTGGCAGATAGGTTCAGTGCTAACTTTATCCCCTTCTCACCCCCTAAATGGGCCATATCTATACAGAAAGAATGCAGAGTCCCCTGTAATCACATCTATACAGGTAAAAGCTGCACTCTCTAAATCCAAAAACACAGCATCCATGGGACTGGACAACATCCCAGACTGTGTTTTACAAGTACCATGTTCAGTCATAGTCTCACATCAGGCTTTGTGCCCACTGAATAGCGCACAGCAACAGTTATCCCATTCCACAAAGGGGGAGCCACCATTGATCCTGGGAACTATCACCTATTAGCCTGACGAGCCTGGTCTTCAAGGTCATGGAACGTATCATCATGGAACTCATAAACAAAGACATTGGTAACCTCCAAACTCTGGACCCCACCCAGTTCGAGTTTGTGAAAGGCAGATCATGCCTTCTGAACCTGATCGACTTCTTTGAGGCAGTCATCAATGCCATAGATGAGGGTAAGGTGGTTCACACAGCCTATCCTGACCTCGCCAAGGCTTTTGACACCATCCCCCATTTTGGAATTATAGCTAAACTCACTAAACTGGGTATAAATCCCTATGTCACAAGATGGGTTGCCAACTGGCGCTCTGACAGAACCCACACTGTAAAAGTTGCAGACTCCAAATCTGACTTCAAACCAGTGACAAGTGGAGTACCACTTTGTTCAGTCCTGGAACCTCTCCTGTTTGGTATCTACTTCTCTGAAGTACAGGCTAGCACAGAAGGCCTCTGGCTAACGAAGTTTGCAGATTACTGCAAACTGTGAGCCATAATCGAGTCCCCAAATGATTTGAACATCCTACAGAAGGGCCTCACTGAGACAGATGCCTGGTGTCAGAGGCATGGCCTCAGGCTCAGTGCCAAAAAGTGCAGTGTCATCCCCTTTGGTAAAAACTCTGTACCCATGAACTACCACATAGGCAGCAATCTACTTAACACTGAATGTGTGATAAGAGACCGTGGGACCCAGGTGGACAGTAGTCTCCTTTGATAGTCACATCGCCACAGTAGTCAGGAAGTCCTTCTACGTGGCACACCTCATCATAAAAAGGTTCTCATCCAGGAAAAAAGAGGTCATTGTTCCCCTCTACTTGACACTCATTGGACCCATTATAGAGTACAACGCCCCTTTTGGAATGTACCGCACAAGACATCTGCAGCAGCTGGAAAGGCCACAGAAGTACCTCATAAAGAGGATTACTGGCCTCAAACAAATGCCCTGCACTGACCGCTCAAAAAACTCCAGCTTTAGTCCATAGCATATTGCCTACTCTGAGGTGATCTCTGCTTAACATATAAAGCTATGTCAAACCCAGAGCTTTTGGACATGCTACACCTAAAGAAATCCCAATCCCTCCGAGCTACACGCTGTAGGGACAGGACACTCTGGAGGGATAGATTCCTGTCCTAGAGACTTCCCATACTCTAGAACAGGCTACCCATCTATGTCAAGCAAATTTCTTCATTAGCACTCTTCAAGCAAAATCTTGAGTGGATGGGAAATAGGAAATACACCCCGGGGATCACTTCTGTGTCTCTGCTCGACAGTGGCACAGGAAAATAACTTTCTTGGGTGGCGTAAGCCAGGGAACCTTGTTGGTTAGGCTTACGTAGGCCCTTGGGCCGATAGCCTAGTACCTACCTATGAACCTGTGTGTGTGCGTTTGTGTGTGTTTGTATAGGTATATATATATATTTACATACACACAATGTGTCTGTGCAAATATGTATATAGTTATACATATAGATATAGTTTGATAGATTGATCTTACCTAATGTTCATGTTTTAACATTGACACAGGTTGACAACAAAACATTGACATTGTTGTACACATTGTCTGATGATTACCATTGGCACACTTTCCCCAACACACACCCCTCTATCTTGTCTAATGGTAACCATATTGTATGCAAGGGAGCATATACATCACTTGTTGTGCTGACAGTGTTTATATTCAGAGCTGTTTTCCAAAGTCAAAAGTAAATGCACTCTTTTGTAGGAAATGCGTCACATGATTTACTTAGAGTTTTGGGCACTGACCTTCTGCGTACCACCGTTTCTGACTTGAAACTGTAGTTTTATTGGCCACTAGGGGTCATTTCCATAACTCCTTCATCTTCCTCTCTTAAAACCTAGTTGCCTCGTGGTTTGAGCGTCTTTTCAGGCTTGTTGGCTGTTGGTGAAGCACCCTCCAAGAGGAAAAAACGCTGAGAGAAGAAGGGAGCCACTTTTGAGATTTTAAGTATTTTTTCTCTGTTTATTTGCTAAGTTTTTCTGCATAGCTGCCTAGCTTGAGCGTTTTCTGGCTTGTTAAACTTGATTTCTGTATTAGTAGCTGTATTTAGAGCACAACCAAAAGCTGTTTGCTGAATTTCCTGTTTGCACTTAATTTTAAATCGTTTTTTTCTTAAAACTTGCATATTTTCTGTCCTTGACCTAGCACTCTTGTGTGGGGTCATTTACTGCACTGTTATAACTTGATATTACTTGTGAACCTCTGCTATCTCTGTAAGAAACAAAAACAAAAAAAAAAATCTTGCTTTTTTCCCACTTTTCTGAGAGTTAAAAAAGTTCAGTTACAGGCTTGCTAAGGCAGTAACTTGTAGTTTATTGGCCATTTTGGGTCATTTCCTGTCTTTTCCAGCCCCCTGCTATAAAGCACGCTTTAGCGCGCATTAGCGCGATTTAGCCCGGAGTTGCTACCGTTGCACACTAGGGCAGCGCCGGTTAAGCAGGTTTAAACTATTCGGGCTACCTAAAGTCCACTC
The DNA here is from genome assembly GCF_019279795.1 of Protopterus annectens. Lineage (NCBI taxonomy): Eukaryota > Metazoa > Chordata > Ceratodontiformes > Protopteridae > Protopterus > Protopterus annectens. The sequence goes on along the minus strand of NC_056745.1, from coordinate 710,060,189 downwards.
TTCAAATTTTCCCTTAAAACTACCTTCCTCGAACTATACTACTGATCTAATCAGCGTATCCTATAATTAAAAAGATCATCTCTACTTGACTCCAAGTAGACTATTCTCTATCTGTTAAACGTAGCACTTGCTCCTACAGTACTTATTACCCTGATACGGCACTCTTGTCATAGATAGTACCCCAAAAAGACAACCCCCCATTTCTCGGTCACCCACGTCCCCCGGAATCTTTTTAAAGTTTTTTTTGTCTATTCCTTCTAGCATGTCGAGGGATCAGTTGCTAGTGTCCTCTCCTGCTCAGCTGGTGAACCTGGGAATATTGAGGCAATGTTACAATTGCCTCATGTACACAGACAACCCTCTCCTCCTCCCACAAAACACAAATACATGCGAGAGATGCAACTATACGGCCAAACTGGAGGCTGAGCTCTCTCAACATAGGACTGGCAAGACCAGTCAGGAGGAGAAGGTTACCACACACACTATAGACCCAGTCTCACATAGTACCATTACAACCTCAAATCATACACATAAACACACAAAGACATACTCGAGGCTCTGATCAAAAATCTACCAAAACAGCAGAGGCCACCAAAGCAGACACCCAAACAACCACCACCTCAGAACACAACACCTGCAACACATAGACCTCACAGTCAGAGTGTCAAACAGTCACAGCCCTTAAGGCCAAACACAATGCCAGACACACTAGTCATTGGTGACTCCATAGTCAGACACACTGACGTCCTCACCAGACTGAGTAAGGAGAAGGTCACAGTAAGCTGCCTGTCGGGCGCTAGAATCCGCCACATAACGCAAGCACTCAGGTCTCTCAACAGCAGGTACAAATATGACTCGGTCATTGTCCACGCTGGTGTAAACGACCTGAGACGTACCTCCTTGGACTACATGAAAAGAGACATTGAGGAGCTCTCTGATTATGTAGCCCAGGCAGGTATGACCCTGACCTTGAGCAGTATCCTACCTTCACCAAGAATGATGCCACAATACAGAGATAAGATGATCAGCTTTAACAATTGGCTTAAACACTGGTGTCATTCAAAGGGGATCCAGTGTCTGTCTGCCTGGGATGACATGCTGGACAAGCCACGCTGCTTGCAAGGGACGGCTTGCACCTGTCACCCTGGGATTCCGGATATTGGCAAAGGCTCTTGCCACCCCCATAGTGCCTTTTTAGGCAAGGCTCAAATTCTAAACCTACCACCCTAGAACACAAAAAGGAAAAAACTAAGGGTGATGCTGCTCAATGCCAGAAGTCTAAATCTCAAAATGCACGCACTCGAGGCCCTTCTCAGTATTGAGAACATCGATGTCTGTGCTGTGACAGAAACCTGGTTCAAGGCTCCTGAGAGCACCCCAGCTATCAGGTTTTACCTCATATCATGCGTTCCGGCCCCAAAATCCGGACAATACCAAGAAAGGAGGGGGGGGGTATCCATATTCATCAAGGACACCCACACCTCAAGACTGGTGGCAACGCACGATGCATCGGAGACCATCCAGGTGCAATTAACCATAGGCAAGACTGCTCTGCAAATTGTAGCATGTTACAGGCCACCCTCACAAACTCAGGAACCTCACATGGCCTTCCTGAAAACACTAGAGGGATAAATGTATCACCAAACACCATCATACTAGGTGACTTCAATTACCCTAATATAGACTGGGAACACTACTCAAGCCCAAACACCCTAGCCCAAAAGTTCCTGGAATTCATAAACTCAAATGCCATGGAGCAACTAGTCACCATCCCCACAAGAGGAGATAACATACTTGATCTCATCATCACGAACATGGGAGCACAATGTTCAACACCAGAGGTGTACCCCTCACTGGTGAGATCAGACCACAAACTAATCTCGCTGGAGGTCCTCATCCCACCCCCACGTGAAATAAAAAAGACCACAGTAAAGAACTTCTCACAGGCCCACTTCGCACTTCTAAAGACTAGTGTGGTCTCCTTTAAGGCCCCGAGGCGGAAAACAGTACTCAAGCCGCTGAATCACTTACAAATGCCTTCTACCAGCACCTGCAGGACTGCATGGATAAGGCAATCCCAGGCAAAACAAAGACTCTTTGTACCAAAGGCAAGCGTCCAGTCTGGTGGACCCCAGCCATAAACAAACTCTACAACAAAAGGAGGAAGCTACTACAAGATAGAGCAAAATCCTTAAAAGGTAAGACACCCTTGATCACTAGAAGTAAAAAACTAAGAGCTCTCATAAAATCATCCAAAGCAAATTTCGAGAGAAAAATAGCTAAAGACTCAAAAGACAATCATAAGGCCTTCTTTAGCTATGTTAGAAACCTGGGAGGAAACTCCCAGATATGCTCAGAGCTAGTTCAAAATGATGTGAAGATTACTGATCCTACAGACATTGCCAACATACTGGCTGACAGGTTCAGTGCAAACTCCCCAAAAGGAGAGATATCTATACCAAACGATTGCAGCCCCCAAACATCTCCAGCGCCCAAGTGAGAACTGCTCTCTCCAAAGCAAAACACAGCATCCATGGGACCTGATGGTGTCCCCGGCTGTGTGCTCCATGAACTCAATGAGGAATTAAACCCACAGCTAGGACAGCTGTTTAATCAAAGTCTTACCTCTGGATACATTCCAGAGAGTGGCGCACTGCAACTGTGGTACCACTTCACAAAGGCGGTGCCTCCACCGACCCTGGAAATTACCGGCCCATTAGCTTGACAAGCCTTATCTGCAAAGCCATGGAGAGGATCATAATGGACCTCATAAATAAAGACATAGGGAATTTGCAGACTTTGGATCCAACCCAGTTTGGCTTTGTCAAAGGCAGATCATGCCTTTTAAACTTGGTTGACTTTTTCGAAACAGTCACCAAAGCCATTGATGAGGGAAAGGCAGTTCATACAGCTTACCTCGATCTGGCTAAGGCCTTCGATACAATACCCCACTCGGGTATCATTGAAAAACTCATCAGCTTAAATGTCAACCCATACATCACAAGATGGGTTGCAAACTGGCTAAGTGACAGAACCCACAGGGTCAGAGTTGCTGGCGCCATGTCAGACTCAAAGCCTGTCACAAGTGGTGTCCCACAGGGCTCAGTCCTGGGCCCACTCTTGTTTGGCATCTACTTTTCAAGTACAAGCAAACACAGGAGGGTTATGGCTGACAAAGTTTGCAGATGACTGCAAACTGGGCCATAGTAGAAAACACATCTGACACAGATATCCTTCAGAAGGGTCTCACAGAAGCGGATAACTGGTGCCAGAGCCACGGCCTAAAGTTAAATGCCAAAAATGCATAGTCATACCCTTCGGGAAAAACAAGGTTACCCCTAGCTACCAAATAGGTGGCAATCCACTGAGCACAGAAGAAGTTATCAGGGACCTGGGGACCCAGGTTGATAGTAGTCTGTCATTCGACACCCATGTAGCTAAAGTAGTTAGGAAGACCTTCTACATTGCCCACCTTATCATGAAGGGATTCTCATCTAGATCAAGGGAGGTCATAGTCTCCCTTTACTCATCACTCATCAGACCAATGATTGAGTACAATGCCCCATTCGAATGTATCTGACCCGACACTTGCAGCAGCTGGAGAGGCCACAAAGTTCCTCACCAAAAGGATAAAGGGTCTCAAAGATCTGTCCTATGCTGCCCGACTGAAAGAACTCCAGCTCTATTCAGTCGCCACCGCTTGCTCAGAGGTGACCTTTGCCTAACATACAAGGCCATGTCAAACCCAGATTTGATGAATATGCTTCACCTCAAAAATCTAGATCCATCAGAGCCACAAGGCGGGAGACTTAAACCTTGACACGGCTATTAATAGGACGTGCTGGAGGGATAGATTCATCACCCAAAGACTCCCTATGCTGTGGAACAAAATCCCGGTACATGTGAGGCAGAGCACCTCGCTGGCCTTGTTCAAGAGAAATCTTGACCAATGGATGGGAGATCGCAGATATACCCCAGGGATTACCTCAGTGTCACTGCTCGACAGAGGCACAGCAAAATAATGGGTATAGTTCCCCATACTAAAGGGGTGGCGTAAGCCACAAAACGATGGGCTAGGCTTGTAAATGCCCTCAGGCAGATAGCCTAGTATGAACCTATGAACCTATTTAGTCAGTTTAAAATATAGGTTAGTCACTTAAAATATATACAGGTTACCCTTGTTCTCAGAACATATACAATGAGTATACCTCATTAAGATTTATAGGCTTTGCTTAGCATACTAGTGGGCAGTGTGGTAGTTATCATGGGTATTTAGTTGCTTTATCAGGGCAGTCACTTATGCTGTGTGCATGTGACAGTAGCTTACAGGAGCATTTAAGTGCGAACTTTCATTTATTTTCTGATACCAGCTTTAAGCTGTTCATTGTTGTGAGCGAGCAAGAGTAATCTGGCAGATAGAGGGTAATTATTTTTAAGGGTAGAGCATGAGGCGACAAACTTTGTATAAAAAGCAAAGGGTTGATGTTCATCGTGTTTCATTGTTGCAGTCATTACACTTGGGTTATCCTGCTGGCAGGCAACTCTCAGTCAGCCTGAATTCCAAAGTCCTGGTCCGGCATCAGTTGCTGTCGCCTCTTCCCTGACGTTAGTGCGTCATGGGTATAAAAGATGCAGCAGATGCCATTTTCTCCAGTCTTTCTTGCCGCGCGGTGCCCGAAGCAAAAGCAGTTCGCAAGTGCCGGTCAGCCGACTCCTGAGATTTTCAAAACTAATTTCAGATCCGAAGTCTTCATTAAAGCTAAGTACCCTGCTGGGGAAACTTTTTTCTTGCTCCAGACCGATGTCAGAAAAAGTTAACAATTGTATTTCTTGTGGGAAGCAAATACCTCATAAGGATTTTCATTCTTACTGTATTCCTTGCCTAGGCCCTGACCACAGCATTGCTAGCTATCGGTTTTGTGCTAGATTTAACCAACGCACTATTAAGCGTTGGTACGATTTTGCCTTTCATTACTTTGGCAGAAGATTTAATTATATAATGTCAGCGGAACAGCCGATGACCGGAATATATAAAAAGTGCAAGGAAAAGCAAAAGTACAGGCATCCGAGGTCCAAAACCAATGACGAGGCCTCCGCTAGGCCAGTCGCCGGTTCTCAGTGAGGCGCTTTCACAGCCCGTGACGCCCGCTACCTCAGAGCCACAGGCCGCTTCCGACTACCACGTGGAGCCAACTAGGCCTCTGGATACTCAAGGTATTGGACACTTGGAAACGATTCCCTCAGATGGATCTGGAGCCGCTGAGCAGGCATCGGCTTCTGAGGGTGTTTTCAGACCTACACAGTTATATGTAAAGCCAACCTCAGCTTCAAAGGCAAAGACTAAAGCAGCTCCAAAGACAAAGAAACAAGTACAGCATTCTCCTGCACAGACTTCCATGCCTAAAAAACAGATGCTTAAAATGGCCGAAGACCTAATTACTTTGATCAGGGGTTCCCATCCCCCTCCTGATAAGAGGCCTGCCTCTCCTCCTGAGGATTATTCTTTTGGGGAAACCCTTCACACCATGAGGGAGCACTTTCACTGGGAGAGCCAAGATTACTCAGAATCTAAGAAAAGGCTCAGAGACTTTCTTTTTCTACCTCAGCACAGACCTCTTGCTATTCCACCTGTTCTAGACATAGTAGATGTTGTATTTTCAGAGTCCAGCCTGTCTCCTGACTCTTTACCCCCTGCACCGGTTAAGCCAGTCAGATACTACAGGGTTCCAGATTCCCACAAATTTCTATATAAAAACCCTGCTGCTGACCCAGAAACTATATCTTAGGGTCCCAAAGGGGTCAAGGCTTCCACTGCGAAAAACCTTGTCCCCTCTGATAGGGATTCTAGGCCACTGGACAGATGGGGGAACAAAGTTTACACATCTGCTACCTTGGCTGTAAGGGTTTTAAATTGTCAGTTTCATATGCTTAAATATCAGCAATATTTAATGTCACTGCTACAACAGAAAATTTTGACAAATTCTGAATGTCCAGATAACAAGGAAGTGAAGGATTTATTGCATGCAGCTGAACAAGTGGGAAAGCATACTTTGCAATGTGGTTTTGATTCACTGGAGGCCTCTTGCAGGGCCACTGTTATGGGTACTGTCATTAGAAGGCATGCTTGGTTAAAGGAACAAAATCTGCCTGATTATGTTAAAGCAAAATTATTGGATGCTCCTTTACAGCATGATACTTTGTTTGGTGTTAAGGCAGAAGAGGTGTTGAAGAAAATGAAGGATAAAATGAAATCTATGCAGACAGTTAAGGATTTCTTACAGGTACAACCACCCAGATTTAGCAGGAACTGGCCTTCAAAGAATTGGTCCTTTCCAGTGTCAGGCAGGCCACAAAGAGGCAGATACAGATGCCCTAGAGGCAGATCCCAGCCCCAAGGCTCATACAGGCCTAAACAATGGGGTGCTTCTACCTCCAAAAGTGGAGAAGACAAATCACAGCTATATAGAAAACAGTCCCAATGACTTTCCTCTGGCAATACCAATCACCTATCTTTTGGCAGCCCCCTTAGGGGGAAAACTAGCACTTTTTTTTTCACAAAATTGACATATAATCACCCAGGACAAATGGGTCTTGAATATAGTGTCCCAGGGCTACAGGTTCCACTTTCACACCCTGCCAAAGGCAAAAGGTATACCAGACCTGCCACTAAATCAATGGGCAGAGGCACAAAAGCAAGTTACATCCCTCATGGACATGAGGAACATTCAGCGAGTACCACAGCAAGAGCAGAGACAAGGATTTTACTCTACTATTCCTAGTACCCAGAAAGGACAAAGCCTGGAGACCAATACTGGACATGTCTAGTCTAAACACTTTTCTGGACGTTCCAAAATTCAAAATGTTGTCTATGCAGCAGCTTCTGCCCATGCTGGGCAAAAAGGCTTGGTTTGTAACTTTGGACCTAAAAGAGGCATACCTGCATGTCCCAATCAGACAATCTTGCCGAAGATACCTCAGATTCATAGCTGGATCAATGCACTACCAATTCTCTGCACTGCCCTTTTGCTGATCTAGTGCGCCCAGGGTCTTCACAAAATGCCTGGCACCAGTAAATGCTTTCTGCAGACAAAGGGGAATTCAAATATACCCTTACTTGGACGATTGCCTTATTCAAGCAGAGAACAAAGACATTCTACTGAGGCATCTGGCGTTTATAAAAAGATTACTAATTTGCATAGGGTACACGGTAAACGAAAAGAAATCAAAACTAGTACCCTCTCAAGAGATAATATTCTTGGGTGCAAGCTTAAGTACAACTGCCCAGATGGCTTATCTCATGCCAGACAAACAAAGGCAACTGACTTCTTACTTTGAAATGTTGGCAACAAAGACCCAGTTATCTGCAAGAAAAAGTCTGCAGGCTTTGGGCTTAATGGCATCCTGCATTCTACTAATTCCATATGCAAGACTGCATATGAAGAAACTACAATGGTATCTAAAAAGTGTTTGGACTCAACATTGCCACAGCCTGGAAACATTAATTACCCTCATTCCCTGCCTGCAACAGGAGTTTTGATGGTGGGCGCAGGCCTGTCACCACAACAAGGGACAGCCATTCACTCTACCCACGGCCAGGCAGACACTAACAACAGATGCATCAGATTATGCCTGGGGGGCCCACATGGCAGAAAAATGTATTCAGGGAGCATAGCCAGCAAGCCAAATGCATCTTCATATCAATCAAAAAGAGATGCTAGCTGTTCAGAATGCCCTGACAGCCTTCAAGGATCTACTTCATCGGACAACTGCTGGTAAAGACGGACAATACTACAGTCATGTGATACATAAACAAGCAGGGAGGCACACATTCCTACCCCCTCTGCAGACAAGCTATGACTTTGTGGAATACAGCATTAACTTATCAAGTACACCTGCAAGCACAATTCCTACCAGGAAAGACAAATACTCTGGCAGACGAACTAAGCAGAAATCTCAAGGATCCTCACGAGTGGAAACTAGATCCACAAATCTTCAGCATGATAACAAGGAAATGCGGATGCCCAGACATAGATCTATTTGCCTCCCCACACAACTGCCAACTAGAGAGATTCTGCACAAGGACTTATCACAAACAAGCATGGAAAGTGGATGCCCTATCATTCAGCTGGAAAACCCTTACAGTATATGCTTTCCTCCACTGCCTCTCCTCCCCAAGGTACTCCTAAAGGTCAGACAAGAGAAGCCAAACATGATACTGATTGCCCCAGACTGGCCACGCCAGCACTGGTACCCAATCCTAAAGAGCTTGTCTCAAGGCCCAGCCTGGACATTACCCCAAATTCCTCATTTGATGACCCAACAAAACAGTCAGATCCTGCACAGCCAACTCAGAACCCTAAATCTGGCTGCATGACTGATAATGTAACCATTCAGAACACACCTCTCTCTAAAGCAGTTATGGATGTTATTTTGGAGGCCAGGAGGACTAGCACCAGAAAATCTTACACAGAAAAATGGAAGAGATTCTGTGCTTGGAACCAGGCACAAGGAATGGGACATGCTTGTACCAAATATTCCTCAGATTTTACAATACCTAACTGAGATGCTGGACAAAGGCCTATCCTTCTCATCAATTAAGATCCATGCCTCTGCCATTTCAGCTCATTACAATACGGATCCACCTATTTTTTCACATCCACTGCTTAGGCAGTACCTCAGAGGGGCCAAAAACATAAGACCTCCAAGGAGTGCTCCAACACCTGCATGGGACCTCAATTTTGTCTTGGAAAAGCTCACACTGCCTCCTTTTGAGCCAGCCAATACAGCTGAGATAAAATACTTATCATGGAAAACAGCTCTGCTCCTAGCAATAACCTCAGCAAGAAGAGTCTCAGAGTTACAGGCACATGGCTGTTGAACCTTTTATTATTTTCCATCCGGACAGGGTTTCTCTAAGGACAAACCCAACATTTATGCCTAAGGTAGTGCCCAGTGTAGCTCTTAACCAAACCATTCATTTGCCTACCTTTTATCCAAACCCACAGAATAAGGGGGGGAGAGACTTCTGCATTCTTTGGACATACACAGACAGCTACGCTTCTACTTGGACAAAACTAAAGCCTTCAGAAAGACTGAGCAACTCTTAGTGGCATATACTGCAGGATCGCAAGGAAAAGCTATTTCAAAGCAGACTATTTCAAAATGGATAGGCCACTGCATTCGTTTCTGCTATTCACAACATGGCAAATCAGTGCCTAAGGGCATTAGACCACATTCAACCAGAGCAGCAGCCTTCCTCAGAGGAGTACCAACCAAGGACATTTTGGAGGCTGCAACTTGGACTTCAGTGCACACTTTTACAAAGCACTACCACTTACCTCTTTACTCTAAATTCACAGCAGGCTTTGCCACTGCAGTTCTGCAGGGCCTCATAGCCACTCCTAATTCTATCTAGGCCCAGCCACCCAACCTCAGCTTTGGGATTCAACCCAAGTGTAATGACTGCAACAGTGAAACATGATGAACATAGTACAGTTGTGTACCTACCATAAATGTAGATGTTCGAGTGTATTCACTGTTGCAGTCCAGGTTACCCTCCCTCCACCCCCCTTTCATTGCTGGGACTTATCTGTACTTCTCTATTCTATACAACCTATGTGGTGTATTTGCTTGTAGATGAAGATAATGTTTATGTTCGTGCATGCTTTTTTATGAGCAGAATGTTTAGCTTACCCTTTTGGGGGCACCTGACATCTGGGGCAAGAAAAACTGAAGAAAATGGCATTGGCTGCATCTTTTATACCCCTGGTGCACTGACGTCAGGAAAAAGGTGACCGCAACCGACGCCGGACCAGGACTTTGGAATTCAGACTGACTGCGGGTAGCCTGCCAGCAGGATGACTGCAACAGTGAATACACTCAAACATTTACATTTATGGTAGTTACACAACTGTACTTTTTTGATCCAATTTTCACTACTTCCATCCAGATGTTTGACTGTGGTCGGACTAAAAGAAATAATGGCTACAGTAAGGTAAGTTGTTTGTGTTATACATGTGCACTGCCAGATAAGCTATACTGATTACCATTCTACAGTGCTTGAGTAACTGGTCTTATGCTTCTACATTCTACTTCACCACCTCCCATCCCATAAATAACCGTCTTCTGACGGTGTGCAGCTCACGTTTGACAGTGGTTATATCCGGTCTTCTGCCAAGAGTAAAATGTACTGTTGTTGTTGAACACCTCCCATTCCCCTGATTCTTGTAATTGTCATAAAAAGAAACAAAAAAAAATTATTGCTGTGGGTAGTGTGTACTGCTAACACTGCCAGTGATTTTTGATATTGGCTGCAAAAATAAATTTTCCCAGAAGAATACTTTTGCTCTCTACTACATCTGGTTAAGATGACTGGATATTTGGTGCCTTTTTGTATTCTGAAAAATGCATTTTTTTTCCTGAAAACATGGGAATTGAAAGTGTGAATGGGGTGTACACGAAGTGCTAGGTTGTGGTATCTGGAAGTATTCCTCCTACTCTTGGAATGCCACGCTGAACTCCAGTTTGGAATATGTATACTAAGCATTAGAGATATGAATGCATAGCCCTGCACATTGGGAGTCCCAAGAGGACAAAAAAGGTATAACAAAGTTTTGGTGTTTTTCTTTTTTTTTTTGCATTGTTGGTAGTTTTAGTAGGTCTTGATTGATAAGGAATCCCTAGAAGTCATAGGTTAGATAATGAGATTGTTTAAACTAAGCAACCGATGTCAGTGTGTATCGGTCACATAGTAATAGGTCATGGATTGATCAACCGTGACATGTTACTGCTTGAAAAGGAAGGAGGTGAAACAGTATTCTAATTAATACTGTGATATCTCACTTTTGTGCAAGGTTTTCACGCTTTCATAGTTTATATTAGTTATCAGAAGTTTATAAGTTTATTATAATAGTCTCGTCCAGAGACCATCTAGGAACATCGATTATTGAAAAATTCATATCATAGATATTGTCTCTTATCCGTATGTCCAGAGTCTGCTTAAACTTTGCAGTATTTTCAGAGTCTCTTATTGTAAGAGGTAGCTTATTCCACAGTGCTGATGATCATAAAGTCAAGGAGAAGTAACTGCAATTCATCATTGCTTTCGGTATGTTAAACTGCAAGGTACTGTTTCTCAGTGAGGGCATACATTGACATGTTTTCACATCTGAAATGGATTGAAAGTATCCATTACTAAATACTTACAGGCAGAAATTAAATCTCCCCAATATATTTATCTGCACGTCAGTGTGTATAGTTTGAGGCAATCTGTCTTGTAAATTTGCTTTGTATGTTAATTGTACTAATAAAATTATTCTCTAAACTATTGTAAGATTGGATTAATTTTAAATCGGTAGCCTTTACTGTTTTACATATAAAATGATACAGGAAAACCATGTTATTTCAGAAGCTTCCATTCTTAACACTTTAAATGAGATGCGCAAGTCAATATGTGAGGACAGCTGGTTCCAGATTTTGACAATATGGTATTAGTATGTAGTAGGTAGCATTACCAAATTAATCATTATTTAAATCTCTTTTTCTTGTTTGACAATAATTTTCTACATAAATTTGAGTTATGCATTGCATTTTTATTCTCAAAAGGGATCTTTTATTAGCCAGTCCACTGCATGTGCAAAAATGGAAAAGAGGTTTGTGGATGGATGGGTGGATGGATGAATGTGGCAATAGATAAAAGAAACCTTTTCAAGTGTGATCTAACATTACTTTCCAGAGGGACAAGTTTGTAGTATGTGAACATCCAGAGGGAACAATTTTGTAGTTATGTGAACAGTATTGACAGAGTTGTACCAACATCTGGACATTTTAAGCAGGCACTACAAGGACTTCTTGGCCTGCCTGTTTGAAGGCATAGTATTCTCTTCTGCTCCTGATGCCTCTAGTCAGTCTTGAGGTCTCCAAATCCAACTTTTCCCCCAGACCTCCCTGTTTTCTAACCTACCCAGCTGACTTCTCAGGAGCCAGGACTGTTAATTGAACCTGGGTCTCCTGGACTCCAGTCAGGACTTCACCCTTCTGTACCACAAAGTTGGCATTACCTGTATTAAATACTACTGAAGAACAATCCATCCTGCAGTGCCAAAGAAAATGGTTTGATGAAGATTTCATTGAAATAGAATGAAAAAGGAAAGCAAGTTTGCTTAGGATATAGAAGAAAGGTTGTCCTCTGGCAAATAGTTTGCATTAAGAAAACTGTTCTGGCATGGAAATGAGACAGCTGTTTTAGTAACATGGGTTTTTATTCTTCTGTAATAATGGCATATACTGAAGTTTCTGTCACTGTTACCATGCTGCTTGGCAGTCCTAACATAGTGTGTGAAAGGACAAATAAGTGACTGAAAAGTTTGCTTCATCATTTGTCTCTTCTGCAACATTTTTGAGCTTTCTGAATATCATGTTTTGAGCCGCTGGTGTCACTGTAAACAGTGAAGTTGAGGAACACGTTTACTGTGAATATGGCCAGCGGCAAATTATCTTATATGTGTGGTTATATTTGTCTGCAGAAATTTTGCTTCGTACCAAAAGCTTTTTATTTCTCCAGTTTGTCTGTTGATGGTAAAAGTATACTGAAACAGAATGTACAAAGCAATGTGTTTTCTTTTTTTTTTTTTTTTAAGAATCTTTTTATTGACTTTAATCATATCATAACATATCATACCAAACAACAAAACAAAATAAGAGGTACAAACAGAAATTTCTCTACAAACAACAAACTATATACAAAACCCATCTATGCAGAGCACCTAAAGAGGAGATTTAATTGCTGTGTATTTATGCTAGTATAAACTCATACACCATTTTCCATGTATCCCTCTGTGTAGGATTTAGCCTCATGGAATACCACAAATATGAAGGGAAGGTTATCATAATGGTTAAAAGCAATGTGTTTTCTAAAGTGGACCTACAGTAAAAACAAAGGCATGTCACAGTAGAAGTACAAATACAAAACAAAAAGGTAACTTGGGATTTTTTGTATACATGTACTACATACATTGTTTCCATTTCTCATGACACTAAAATCTGGTTGCTGTAATCAGACATCACGAATGCTAACAAATTGGGTGATAGCACTTAACTAGAAATTGCGTGTAAAGCATATTATTATTCCAGTGCTGCATATAATATGCATTTTCCTTTTTTTCTTAAGAAATCAGTTATATATATATGCCTGTCATGGTTAAGTCGAAGGAAAATGAAATATCTGACAGCCATCTTGTGCTTGCAGCTCTTTTGCAGGCACACTGAAGTTTTTAACAGGTTCCATTACCTGCTGTATACTGTGTAATAGCCGCAAAATTGTATGTTTGTATTATGTTGTATAAGTTTACTGTTTAGTGTTAAACAAGCACACAGCTCTTATAAAGAGGCAGTTTTGTAGCTGGTACAGTTACTTATTTCCATGGTCTTTCTTCCAGGCAGCAACACATATGTTGTCCTATCTTTGTGCCCTGCTGGATGAGGGGTTTCAGGATCTGCACAGACCACTCAAAATAGAATTTCCTTAGCTGTCTGTACAACATTATAATAGTCTCCTGCATTAAGCCAGTGATGACCTCATGCATTGCAGTAGCCCTGTAATCATGCCCTCTGCCCCTCTCACTGCTTGCCTTCATTTTTATCTTACTGTGTTAAGTCTCTGCAGGTCCTTTTCTACTGGTGTGTCCCATAGTACTTTTGTTCCTGTTGTCTGTACTTTTCATGGATTTTTGTTTCCCAGGTATTTTACTTTGCACGATTGTACATTGATTCTATGCTGGCATACATTTGACTATTGTTTTCCACTTTGAAGATGTCCTTTTGATTAATTGAACTGTTGTCCTTTGCAAGTTATCTGTGTTCCAGATTGAATAAAGTAGATGACTTTACCCTTCCAGGTGTGGTACATCATCACTGGAAGGACATTAATGAAGAATAATCCTAATACCAAACTTTGTGGTACTCTTTTTTTTTTTTTTTTTTTTTTTTTTTTTTTTATAAATAATAGCAGCCCCCAGCCGCTCTATCTCTCTCACACACACACACACACACACACACACATATTTCCCTTTCACAGTGTATGGCATTTACAATTTTCTTTCTTTTCTAAAGTCATTGTACTACCGGGACCTACAAAGTAAAAAAAAAAAAAAGGTCTTGCCACCACAGTGAAGGTAAAATCCAAGTATTTAATGGGATAAAACACAAAAGAGGCAGCTAGATATTCCAAGATAAATAAATACAGTATGTTCCAATGTAAAGTAAACAAACAGAACAAGCACTTTCTGCTGTATAAGCCTTCTTCAGATCCTGCCATTTCCTGAAATTTAAAAGTATTTAAAAGGACAATAACCAATAAGAATCAAGCTATCTAAGTCTCCACCCTTTTAATGCAGACTTTAAGTGAACCATTGCCATCTGATTGACATATGTTTGGAAAGTAGAAAAAATGCTCTGGTGCAGCATATTCAGAATTTTCCAACACACAAATTCTTATTCATGGATATGCAACTTGTGGAAAAGAATTCAAGAGGTGGTTACTTACACAATCACTCGGAATACCTTGAAATATGCTGGATAGTGAATTTGCAGGCTGATAAGGACTCAATGGTGGAGATTATTTAGATAGCTTGTTTCTTATTGGTCATTGTCCCTTTAAATACGTTTGGATTTCAGGAAATGGAAGGATCTGAAGGTTCTATAGCTGTAAGTGCTTATCCTGTTTGTTTACTTTACATTGGAACATCCTGGTTTTACATGAACTTTGCTGTTTTTATCTTGGAATATCTAACTGCCTCTTTTGTGTATTATCATATTAAATAATTGGAATTTATCTTCACGGTGGTGGCAAGACCTTGTTTTTTTTTTTAACTTTGGACATTTTATTTGGTAAGGCTTTCCTTTAGTGCTTCCAGTTCATTTGTTTGACTACTACCTGGACCTCAGTGCTACCCCTGCTCCTAAGCTAAGCTGAGTAGCCTAAACACAAAGATATGTTTTCAAATATCTAAATTTAAAAAGTCAGTAAACTTAAGTAAGTCTAGCCTTACTGCTTCAAGGAACTATCCCCAACCCTGTGTATTAACCTTTCTTTAGCAGTGCTATTAAATAAGAAATGCACATATGCTTTGCATTCCCGAACATTCCTATGCAGCAGAAAATCTATCCCTGCGGTCAGGGGTCGATTTAATGGTTAAGGTGTTTTCCTCACAGACACATGTTACAGAGTTTGATTCTCACCTGTGAAAGGGAAATTGGCAAGGTTTAAAATGGCCTACAATGGCAGCTAGCCTAGTACTTAACCATGAAGCTTCCCTAGCCTGTGGTCTAATCCACAAACACTCACACACATGCAGACACACACTCTCTGCATTAACATACCCCCCCCCCCACAGAAAGCAACATTTGAGTTTGCTTCTTTAACTCTGTCACTCAACAATGAGTGCTTTCAATAATTCCAGACAATTTGTGTTTATTCAGAAGAATGTACTACAACCATTTGAGACATCTAACATAAAAAAACATTGAAATTGTGCAGTAAGTCTAGCCTTACGACCTCAATGACATTGTCTCTGTAAGGCCCCAGGATCATCTGGAAATTAGGCAGAAAATGTACTGTTGGGAACCAGAAGAGAGTATAAGCAGAAAGGTGCATGCAGGAGATTGTACGGGTTTCCCACAGCCATTCTAACTTGCTGGGCACTGGCAGTTAGTACAGTTTCTGCATTCCTGATGAGCTCTGCTACTTCCCTACAGTGCCATGTGCCTTGTGTGCCTTAGTATTTTGCACCAGCTGTGGGACCAACAGCATGCCTCCATTTATACCCAACATTTAGCTCTGTTTGTGATATGCTTTAATTAGCTTTCATTTGTGCCTACTGCTGTTTTACTTATTTTTGGAGTTTTATTGTATTATAATTATGTAGCTGTTCCTGAGCTTTTATACAGTAGAAATTCAGTAATTCATGTTGCTGCATGCAGTTTTGTACATATGTGTAGCTATTTATCTGGAGCTGCGTGCCTTAGGATTGGTTTTCACAGATAATTTTACTGTAGTGTATGCTTGGAAATGGAAATAAGTATAAGGAGTTTAATACAGTGCAAAATCTAGCTATGATGTTGCAGTACTGGTGACAGAATGGTTCAGCAGTTGACTGAAAAAAAAAAAAAAAAGAACTGAAGCCTTTTTGTTTCTGAGGGGAAGTTTGCTTTCTGAAAAAAAAAAAAAAAGTTTAAAAGGTTTTCTCTAATGGAATTTCCTGTGTAGGCAGACTACAGTTTGCTGACCGAAGACTTCCTTAGAAGTATGAAAGCAACTTACACTTTAAATCATTTTGTTTATGGATGTGTTTGAAAAATTATGTTCATGTTAAACTGTTTCTCTGTTTTCATCTAAACAGTATGATTGGATTAAAAGCCTTAGGTAGCCCCCCCCCCATCAAAATAGACAAATCTATTACATGAGCTAAGCAAACATTATATTTTATTTTTTGCTGCCTTTTGTAAATGCAGTGACCTGATTTGTAAGGAAAACATTTACATTGCTTTAATATACAAGCATTTACAAAGTGTCTCTAAACAGTTAGGCTTTATACCTGCATTTAAGTGCTTACAGCGGAACGAACTGACCGGACACAGAAAAAAAATTTCAACAACTTTGCGGACAGGTGTATATTACAAGTAGTCAAAAGCAGCAATCTACCTAGCCTTCCTAATGAAAAAGCTGGCACTTGCATGTAGAGGAATACTTACATTTGTTGCATGTTGGATGTGTTGTATATTGGATATAATGCAACAACTGTGAATTGTAGTCATTTTGTTTTAGTGCCCCCAACCTTCACTTAAGAACAGCCAAGTAGTTTTTATGATGTACAATGCTGTGTTGGTACCTACCACCCTCTCAAAGAAAGAAATCTAGACAAAGAAATAATGGGGTAGCAGACTGTAAATATTGGTCTTATAATTTAGCAAGTTGCTCGAATAACAGATTTTGCATTAACATACATTGTCCAAGTGTTATGAAGTCTGAAACTCAGTTGTCTGTCACTATAAAATGACTTTAATCTCCCTTGATTTGCCAAAAAATGCAAATAGTAAGACAGAGCAAACATAAAATCTGGACATTCTGTGAAATTCTTGATAGCTGAGAGGTATGTCTGTTATCCTTAGATTGGTGAAAAGGGAAAAGTGTAGAGACTTTTATCTTGATGCTGTGTTTTGTACTGTACTGCAGGTGTTTAAAAAAAATCTAGTACTTTTAGCCTAGCAGGTCAGACTAGCCTAATTAGTAGGGTCTACAGCTGCAAACATTCATCCCAACCCCACACTCCTCACCTAGGATTCAACGTAGCTTCAAAATAATTTCAAATCATTCATGAGTTTTAATTTTACGTGTTTAGTATTTTATTTGTGTTGTTAAATTGGTAGGCATGTGAGACAAAAATGCAGATTTTTCGGGTACATATAAAAATAAGTAACAGATTGACTTTAAAATGTTTTACTGAATAAGTTAAATAGGATTTGTCTGAGAGTTATTTATCTTCTGGTATTTACCATGCAAGTGAAACTAGCTATATACCCTACAAATAACTCAATTAGATCTCAACATAGGTGAGCCTTAGCCTACACTGCAGCATAGAGGAATAAATCACCCAGGTTCGATTAGCAGCTTGTGTGTTTGACTTGCTGGCAGAGAGGAATGAGCATTCACTGACGATTATTCTGGAGGGAGGCATGATCCAAAGAGGGGGAGTAGTCTTCGGAAGTTGTCAACAGACATAGGAGCAGGAAACAAACATAAGTCTTAACATAATACCACCTAGTGACAGAAGCAGTTGGAGACACCAGCTCCCCAGGACACCCTTATGATCGATGCCAACTCCAGCTCACTCTGAAAAAATTCTAGGAAGAAAAGCAGGAACAGGTAGACCTGGTGATGGAAGGGGGACATTGAGACATCTGGAATGGAGGAGGAATAATTTAAGGGAGCTTTAACTATGAAGCATTCTGACTTTGGCCTTAATGTATAGGAGAAAGTTCTTCAAAACTACCCCTGCAATTTGGAATGCACTAACTGCTGAATTAAGTAACATCACACAGCTCATGTCTTTCAGTACCGAGCTTAGCATGCATTTCACTGCTGTTTTAGTGTACTATAAACTAACCAGCATGTTAAGTATCCCAGTAGTAATCCAAAAATTCCTTCACAACTTCCACAAAATGTATACATATGGTGACTGCACAGTATACTTGTACTATATGTGGAAAGTATGCCATACTTACAGTTGTATATCCCTAAGCTGGGTATAGGTAGTGCTAATTTAAGTAACTGATATCAAAAGAACATTATTATATTTTCAGTTTCAAGGGCTCTTGAGTGGTATGCAAACTAAAGGTTATGACATCCCTGTACTGTATACCAGAAGAAAAACAGTTATCTCCGAGTATCACTGTTAGGCTATATCCCCTATTTATGTACCATGATTCTAGATTTGATCTCCTTATTCAGACTTCCCTTCAACTAAATTTCACAGATACTTGAAGTTATTAACCTGTTCTACTATTTTCCCTTCTATCTCAGTTTCTCAACTTTTTCTGATTTCCCCCATTTACTGCTATTACAATGGTCTTGTCTGTACTCAGTTTAATCCCAAATGCCTTCAGTTTTGCATTTCATTCCCTTATCATTTGCAGTTCGGGTTTGTGAAAGGCAGATCATGCCTCCTGAACCTGATTGACTTCTTTGAGGCAGTCACCAAAGCTGTGGATGAGGGTAAGGTGGTTCACACAGCCTATCTTGACCTCACTAAGGCTTTCGACACCATTCCCTATTCTGGAATTATAGCTAAACTCACTAAACTAGGGTATAAATCCCTACGTCAGAAGATGGGTTGTCAACTGGCTCACTGACAGAACCCACACTGTAAAAGTTGCAGACTCCAAATCTGACCACAAAGCAGTGACAAGTGGAGTACCACAGGGTTTCGTCCTGGGACCTCTCTTGTTTGGTATCTACTTCTCTGAAGTACAGGCTAACACAGAAGGCCTCTGGCTAATGAAGTTCGCAGATGACTGCAAACTAGGAGCCATAGTCAAGTCCCCAAATGATGTGGACATCGTACAGAAGGGCCTCACTGAGACAGATGCCTGGTGTCAGAGCCATGGCCTCAAGCTCAATGCTAAAACGTGCAGTGTCATCACCTATGTAAAAACTCTATACCCATGAACTACCACATAGGCAGCAATCTACTTAACACTGACTGCGTGATAAGAGACCTTGGGACCCAGGTGGACAGTAGTCTCTCCTTTGATAGTCACATCGCCACAGTAGTCAGGAAGTCCTTCTACGTGGCACACCTCATTATAAAAGGGTTTTCATTCACGAAAAAAGAGGTCATTGCTCCCCTCCACTCATCACTCATTAGACCCATTATAGAGTACAACGCCCCTTTTGGAATGTACCTCACAAGACATCTGCAGCAGCTGGAAAGGCCACAGAAGTACCTCACAAAGAGGATTACTGGCCTCAAACAAATGCCCTACACTGACTGCCTCAAAAAACTCCAGCTTTACTCCATAGCATATTGCCTACTCCGAGGTGATCTCTGCCTAACATATAAAGCTATGTCAAACCCAGAGCTGTTGGACATGCTACACCTAAAGAAATCCCAATCCCTTCGAGCTACACACTCTAGGGACCTAAACCTTGTCACCACAATAAACAGGACACGCTGGAGGGATAGAGTCCTGTCTCAGAGACTTCCTATTCTCTGGAACAAGCTACCCATCTATGTCAAGCAAAGTTCTTCATTAGCACTCTTCAAGAAAAATCTTGATGAGTGGATGGGAAATAGGAAATACGCCCCGGGGATCACTTCTGTGTCTCTGCTCGACAGTGGCACAGGAAAATAACTTTCTTGGGTGGCGTAAGCTATGGAACCTTGCTGGCTAGGCTTACGTAGGCCCTTGGGCCAATAGCCTAGTACCTACCTATAAACCTATGAATTTCATGCTGAAAGTCTGCCTGAAATGCCACATTATCTGTTGATCTCTCTTCTCTGACCTATTTGCTAATGCAGTCCATCAGCAGTATGAACTGCAGTGGACTGGGAGGTGAACCATGATGCACACCTTATCCCACAGGAAATCTCTCTCCGAGTCCAAACACTGTTTGTACTTGAGTCATTGGGTCCTTCTATACAGCCTGCACTAATTCTACCAGTATTACTGGGACTTCAGTCCGCCACAGAAATGCCCAAGTCAGTTTTCTTTGGACTTTGTCATATGTCTTCACCATGTCTTGGAATGCCCAGTTGGACTCTTGCTCATCTCTAGCTTCTTCTCAACTATCTGTCTCACTACAAACATCAAGTCAGTTGTGCTGCAACCTGATCTGAATCTGAACTGCTCATTTCCCATCTTTTTACATCTCTGCATATTTGTTTATCAAGTATCCTCCCAAGAACTTTCATGCAGCATGACAGGAGTTTGATACCTCTCTACTGCCCAAATTTGTGGATGTCCCCTTTGTTTTTGTTCACTGGTACTAGTATGCTTATTCTTCAGTCATCTGGGATATGCTTTTCTCTCCAAACTGCTATGAGTAGCCTCAGGAATCATTTCTCACCTCTATCACCCAACTTCTTGATCATTTTTTTCTGAGACCTGTTCTTCCATCTTCTAGGGTGGGTGCTCCTCTTTCATCATAGGCTGTGTCTGGAGTAATACAGATTTTGTGGAGTTTTCTTCATTCAGAAGCTGCTGAAAGTACTTCTTCCATCTGCCTTTGATGTCCTGTAGGCTGTTGAGCAGGTTGCTGTTGTTGGCATCCCTTATGAAGGGTGTCTAACCTTCTTCTTTATCTTTCTGTTTTTGCCTTGCAACCGAACATAGTTTCTTTTCACCACCTACTGAGTCGCTTTCTAGAAGCTAATAGAGTATTTTTGATGCCTTGTTCTTTGCTATTGCAACTGTTTTCATAGTCTGTTTGTTAGCTAAGCAGTATCCCTTCATAGCTTGGGCTGTCTTTTCTGTCTCCCACTTTTTGCTGTACTCCTTATTTCTTTTCAAGACTTCCTGGGCTTCTGCATTCCACCACCAAGTTTGCATACATACTTTCATTCCATACCTGACTCAGCTGCATATCTGTTGTATAGTCTTTACACATGCTCTTTTGAGGAGTTGCCAGTTGTTCAACTCCACCTATGTGCTCTTCTTCCTGAGGTGCTAGAGCCCTGAGTAATTCCTTGAACTGATGTGCTTTTTCTCTAGTCAACCTCCAGGTTTTCAGCCTGTCTCTGTTGACCGTAGGGCCTTCTTTGACCACTGCTTGCAGCTGATTATGGCAATCAGTGGTTTATACTGTGTACCATCTGTTTCACTGTTGATGACTTTGCTGTCATAGGTTTATAAGTGTTTACTAAGCTAGCAACCACAAGGGCCTTTTTAAGCCTAGCCATGCATCCCAAATCTCTGACAAGTTCTGGTGTCCTTGATGATAAGCAGGGGTTTGGGAGATAAAACATTTACAAGCAGGGGCCTAGGAGATGAATCTTTTACAGGTTGCCTATGTCTGTTGGAGACATAGGTGCCAAACCAGTGATGCATTTCCTGTCTTCTGTCCAGTTGTCCAAGTTACAATGGGGAGCCTTTTCCAGAGACTGAGTAGTCTCTGGGATACATACCTGTCTGTACAGCAGGTCCTATATAACTGGTAATTCTGGTGCTGTTTGTTTTGTGGAAATGCAGGGGTCCATCAGAGTGTGGTCTGAGAATGCCCTGTATTCCAGGAATAGATCTCCCCTCAACAGCCTGTAGGAGACTGAAGTACAGGGATAGGGCCTTGAGGCAGTCTGAATAGGACATATTACTATACTTTGTATTCTTTAAGTGAACCTCTGCGGATGTTCCAGTTGTTAGATATGCCTGTTTAGGTACATACCAAAGGGGGCATTGTACTCAAAGATAGGTCTGATTAATGCTGAATACAGTGGGACAATGATTTCCTTGGATGTAGATGCCATACCTTTGTTTATAAGTTGCGCAACATAAAATGATTTCCTCGCTACTGTAGACACATGATGGTCAAAGGCTACATTACTGTCTATGTGTGTCCTTAAGTCCATGAATACTAGGTATACTAGGTCATCTCTAAGGGGTATGTTGTCAATTTGGTAGTTACAAGGAGTGGGTAACTTCCCAAAGGATACTGTTCTACATTTCATGGTATCTAGTTTTAGTCCATGGCTCTGACTCTTGTTGTTTGCCTGTGTCAGCCGTTCATATAGAAGATTTGTGTTGGTGTTGGATTCAATGACTGCTTCTAATTTGCAGTCATCCACAAATTTATTCAGCCAGAAGCCAATGACATTGGCCTTGACTTCAGCAAAGTAAATGCCAAAAGGAAGCAGTCTCAGGACTGATCCCTGAGGGGCTCGCTTGTGACTGTCCTCTTTGTAGAGGTGGACTTCCCAGTTCTAACTTCCTGGGTCCTGTCTGTGAGTCAGTTGGCTATCCACTGGGTGACATAAGAGTTTGTATCTAACCGCTTGAGTTTGTCAACGATGCTCAAGTGAGGTTGTAATGATATGAGATAGTGACATCTGTGTCAGGGAGGGTATGGCATTGCATTTGTAACATATGCCAGCATAGCTAACTGGGATTTTGTAAAGAATTTTATGTAATTTGACTATCACACTGATTTGTACAGATGATTGTGTTAAAAATGTATTTGTAAAGTTGCTTGAGTTAAAAATGCATCAACTGTGGCTCCTGCTGGACAGAAAAGAGAGATACATGTATGTCAGATGGTATTATTATAAGTGATTAAATGTATATGTTTTAACAGAGAATTCTGAAAGTGAAGAGGTTAATCTCAGTCCAGTTAATTTTGAAAAATAGGTTGAAAATTAAATGGGTTGGTTTAATTCATAAGGAATTTATCTTACAGGTCTGATTGCAGCCAGAAACAAAAATATATGGGAAAACCAAGACTAGGAATCTTACTGTGTTGTCCTTGGGGGTGAACTAATTGCTACCCTGATAGGGTGGAAGGTTTTGGAATTGTTTTATAGCTTTCAGATGCTGCAACAGATCTAAGCAAAACTCTGGATGTGTATTGTACCAGAATCAGGTGACCAGATGTGATGTCATTCTATAACCAGCACTGAAATTTTTTTTTAGATTCTGGTGAGAGATATGATGGAACTCTCACAGCAGCACTTTGTTTTTTGGAACCTGACAGGAAAGATCTTTCACAGATATCTCACGCAACCTCAGACCTCATCTTACCTTGCTGTAGAAAGCAACTCAGCACTTGTCATATTGCCTTGCTGAAGTAAGTAACTTAACTAGGGAACAATAACTTTTTAGTCAGTCAGGAAAATATAGTAAGAGTCATTAAGTATTGTTTTTTGGCATCTGTGTGAATCTGTCCAACTGTGTTATTTTTTTATATTTCCCTTGGTCGAAACTCTTGTGTTTATTGTAACAAGATATTCAGTATTCTCATGTTTTCTATCTTTTTAGTTATTAAATATGACTTGAAAGCTTTGCTTAAATTGAAGTATTATATTTGTATAAGATGGTTGGGACTCCAAGCTTCTTTGGTTTATTAAATTTTGCACCCCCTTACAATGACACCAGAAACTAAGCTAGTTATTAAAGTAGGTCATTGTTTGTATTGTGGCATTATCCTTGAAGAAGGTAAAATGTTGCTCAATGCTAGGCTCATACCAAGGTATTTAGGCAGATATTCTGAAGTTAGAAACAATTCAAGCAGTACTTACTGAAAACAAAGAAATAGCTTGTCAAGAATGATGAAAAGTAGGGAGTCTCATGAATGGCTACTGCTAGTACTAGGCTACTGATTCTACCCTGAATCCCTTTTCTTACTAGGAGAAAGCCTACCTGAATTGCATGTTGGCCACTCTTGTATGTGATTTTGTGACTGCCTGTGTTACTGAGTCATATGTTGGCCACCACCAAGCCATTTTCTAGACAGAAGTCTAGAATAGTCTAGATTTCTTTATTTCTTTTGCCCCATCCATGTGGACCCAGGCAATTCTCTATCCTATTCTGTCTGTCCCAGTATATGCATTCAGGTCACCTGTTATCAACACTAGTTCATGTTGCCCTGCTTTATCTAGTAGGTCCTGCAACAGCTGTCTGAATGCACTCTTTTCCTCCATATCACAACCCTGCTCCGGGGCCTAGGCTGAGATTATGAACAGTGCCTTATTGTTGCACTGGAGTCTGATTGCCATGAGTCCCTGACTAATTCTGATGACATCCCTCATTTTTTTTCTGAACACTATCCCTTACGAGAATTCCTTTTCTAGTCTGCCCTCCTCCTGAGTAGTAGACTCTAGATTCCAAGCCATGTGGCTTTACTGCACTGTCCTTCCGTCTTTTCTCCTAGATGCATAGGATGTTCAGCCTTTCATTACCATCATGTCATCCACTTCCAAACTGTGTCCTGTTAGTGAACCTACTTTGAGTGTAGCAATTCTTAGTTCATGTTTGGCAGGTTAATTGATTTTACATCCATCTGTCACTCAGCAGAGCTATCCAGGTAACCCAAGCAACATATTTAGTGTATTGAAAAGTCACATTTATAGTCTATTGGAATGTATTCTGTTGGATTGTTTTTACTATATATTTATTTTTCTTTCTTCTTTGTGCATATTGTCTGGTTCTTTTTCTCAGTCAGATCACAGAACAATATCTTTATTGCTATACAAAAAATTTTGTTTGTGATGTATATTATAATTTTGTTGTTAAAATTATATGTTTCCTTGGCAGGACTAGTCACCAGGTGCTGTGAACATTAGCTCTTGGTGATGGTCACTGTTAATGGTCATTAAAGTAATATATTTGTTGTCTTGTTTTGATTCAGCAAAATTTTAATAATTTTTTTTTAATGGAAACTCATTGTTAATGTATTACTTGTCCCAGACATATTCATGCTTATATTGCATTTTTGTTGGATTCCTAAAGTCATAGTTTCACCTGCAACCCTTTTGGCTCCACTGTTTACTTGAGGGTAATGTAGCAGACTGCATTTTTTGTGTGTGCGGCTTGACTATCTATTTCATTCCTTCTGGTCTCCCTCTAATAAGCCAGCTTATTCCCTGGGGTGAGAGCCCTATGGCCCATTCTGTATTCATAGCATGAGCCATTGTCATTGTGGCAGTGGATCAGATTTTTAGTCTGTGTCCTGCTATTCCCACGCATACATGTAAGCATCTCATGGGAAGCAAGGAGCAGGTTCACAGTGTGTTGTCTAAACATCTGCATGTGATGCAACCAAAGCCCTTCCCCTTTCAAACAGCACCTCCATGTGACCTTAGTCTTCACCAGTGGCTCTAGCATAGTGAAGGTGCCAAGGCACATTACCCATCCCTCCTTCAGAAGAGAAGAGACCAGGCCTTGCCACTTCTCATTCCCCCATTTCGGCTCAAATAGGCACCTGAACCACTAATCAAATGTGGATCACCTGAATCATAGTCAGAGCTGGCTAAGGTGGCAGATTGCAGATTATTACAGAGCTGTACTGAATAATTGTCTTCATCGTAACACTTTGAATAAGCTACAGTAAGTTAAGAATTTTGGATTTCCAAGCCAACTGAGGACAGTGACTGTAAGTACACTTGAGAGTATCTCTGAAGCTAGGTTTCTAAACCTTGAAATCGGTCACAGTATGTGACAGTGAATTTGTCAGTTGTCAGAATGGCTGTCACATGTCATCAAGTTGTGAGTTTGGTGGCTGAAGTGAAATGAGAAAGGAATGCTTACAATTCACTTGTACTCCTTTACATTTACATTGTATAGAACAGCAAGGTAGGATAATGAGCAGTTTAGAAATCAAACATACTAACAGATAATTATTTCTATAACCAAATGTAAAAGCTGTGTTCATCAGATTAGTTTCTGTGTTTATTGAATTCATTATGTCTCATGTAGCAGTGTACTGCAGACATTGTTTAGGACCCCAAGATATATATGAAGTAAAATAATGATAAAAACTCATCTAAAATGTGTGCTTCTGAAACTTTCTAAAGCATGGATTCCTGATCTAGAAAATCAGCTCCTGACAATCACATGTGAACACTGGTCATTGGCTTGTTTTGCTGCAGATGCTTTACTAATCATGATTTCAGCTGCAGATACCTAGTGTGAAGTTGGATTGCTAGCAGTAGTTTTGCATGACCAGTTTATCAGAACCCAGAGTCAGCAGTGCATTGAAATGAATTGTGGCCACACTCAGTGTTGTAGAATTGGAAGCTGTGATGTAGTTGTTGAAGTAATGTCTCCAAAGAGACATTTTTTGCACACACATATATATATATATATATATATATATATATATATATACAAATGACTAAGCTCTCAGAAACACAAACTGAACATTAGAATACATTGCTTACTGTGGTTGATCAGTTTGTCCTTTTCTCTTGGCTTCTTTTATTAAAGCTACACAAAATGTGCTTAGTATTTTTTTTTCTTTGAAACTTTGTGTAATCAAAGATATTTGTTACTTGTTTTTTTTTTGTTTTAATATTTGTTTTTATAATGGATATGTAGTATTTACTCTATTTAATGGCACAGAGATAAGATACTTCACCTTTTCTAAATTTTTGTACCCTTAACTGGAATTGGTTATCAAAATGAGGAGCAGAATTCAGACTTTTTCAATATAATGCTTTGACAGATGCATTTTGCCAGTAGTGTGTCTCACACTTGTGTTTGGGCCCATTACTTTGTAATCTGTTTTTTTCTCCACCATTAATCATTAAAATGTTATTGTATGATGCAGATTTGTAGATGACATTTTGGTTTGTTGCTGTGTCTTATCCAACTGATATTGTAGTACAGATTTAACTTGAATGAGATGTTGGACTGATGTACTAACACCATCTGTTTTAGTAAGGATAAATATATACACGTGAAGTTTTTGAAAGAGGAAATCTCTTTAATCATATAATCTAGGAGGATCTCCTTAGATATAGTATTATCATTTAAGGATGGTTGCTATAAATAACACCTTCAATTTTAAATGTAATGTGGTTAGTATTTTAAAAGAATCCTTCACCACAGTGCATTACATTTCCAACAAATTTACTAACAGAAGTAGTAATATTCTAATACCTGCTTTTAACTCTTTTGTTAGACCCCCTCATGGTGTGCAGTGAATTTCTTTGTAATTGTAGCATAAGCCCTGTTTATTAACTGCAGCATTTTTCTTAAATACAACAGTACACCGATAGGAAATGTTAGATGACTACACTATGAAACTAGAGTAAGGGATCAGTCTGTTTCCTCTGGATTATCTCTATTTTTTGGAGCCCTTTCAGATAGTTTGTTGCTTTGATTCTTCTGTCTAATTCCATATGTTCACTAAGGAATGTTTCCAATTTAAAATTTTTTTCTTTTATCCAAAATTATTACTGAAATCCAGTTATAAAATGGAACTGGAATGAAAATGAGAATGTCTTATTCCTTAAAATAAGAATAAAAACAGAACTTGGCATGAATAGCCTCTTTACTTGTCACATGCAGTATATTCAGCTATACCTGTAGTAGGCTAGTTTCATTTTTATTTATTTATTTATTTATTTTAGTTCAGCAGATCACATTAGCCTTTTGGCATATTTTGCAAAAACAGATGTGAAAGAGTATTTATACTAACTTGGAGAAATGGTGTCAGGAC
The DNA here is from genome assembly GCF_019279795.1 of Protopterus annectens. NCBI lineage: Eukaryota > Metazoa > Chordata > Ceratodontiformes > Protopteridae > Protopterus > Protopterus annectens. Next base: position 710,032,483 of record NC_056745.1, on the reverse strand, counting down.
AGGATTCAGGGTAAATCTTCCTTGTTCTTTATAGAGGATTCCAGCAGAGCTGGATCATGGTCAAATGGGGCCCTAGGCACGGTAATTTATTGGGGCCCCCAGGAGCACCCCTTATCCCTCCCACACCCATTTCAGTGTCCCATTACGTGGCTATTTCTCCTTACCATAAACACTGTTTAAACCTGCCAGTGACATACTATTTTTTTCTTTACATCTACAATGGTTACAGAGACTTAGATAATATATTAAAAGTTTTAAATTAAATTTTATAGCACAAACATCATTACACATTTGCTTAACAAAACAGTACAATCTCACAGTAAAAACAGACTTAACATTAACAATAAACGTCTTCTCTACCCTTGAAACTCACTGTCATTGAAATTACATTAAAACCCACATTCAAAGAACATTCATCTGATAGTGGTAGATTAAATTTACCTTTGGGCTGTTTTCAAACCATAGGCCCCTTTGCACACATTTAGGACCATGCACACATGCATGTGTTCTTTGATTGATCTTTGTGATTTTTATTAAATTATATTCCTTGTAGAGTTTGTTTTAAATTTGTAGCTTTGAACATTTTTCCAGTAAGCAATGAAACAAAACGTATGAACCAATAATGACAAAACTACCCATTTCAGAACATTTCAACCATAAAAGGCCAATCACACTTCTATCACTACAATACACCAATGTTAGTCAATGTGCACAATCTCTGCAGAAATAAGTCAACTGAATAATTCCACATTAAAAGATCTATAAATAATGAAGAGTTTGCTGCTAGCAAGCAACTTTGTTTCATCTACAGAGTCAGTGCCTGCTACTCTTGAATAAATTACCTATATTACATTAACAAAATTTGATAAGCTGCTAAAATTGTAATAGGGAATGGATGACAAACCGACAGCAGCTTTATAGCTGCAAGCTCATCCAAAGGAGGACACACTCAGGGCTGCAGCACCCACCCATCCCTTAGAGTACAACACAGAATCAGTAATCCATCTACATGGTGTGGGAGTAGAACCCACAGACTTCTGCATTAAAAATAAGTATTGCTGCCTGTTGGGCTACTAACACTGCTTTCAAATTCTGTAGCACGAACAGTAACGACCATTTGCTAAACAAAACCGTTGCACATTGAAAACAGACTTTGCGAGAGCAACAGTAAAATGATCTTTTTATATATTATCTTTTTATATATTATTTCAAATAAAATTGTGTTTCGGTTGACTTCCTCCAGCTCTGTGGTATGTGCCCAGAGTTTTTAGCATAGTTGTTTTTACTGTAAGCAGGAAGTGTATATGGTTAGTTTGAATCTCAGACCTGCTCCTTGACATTCACGGATTAGCGGAATAAATTTGCTCATCTTCTGCTTGGAGTGCAGCGAGTAATCATTTTCTGCAAACACTCTACTGTCTCTAACTTTTAGTATTTTGTCCATCTGCCATAGTTTTGTCAGAATCCATTCCTTCTGCTGGTAGGATTGCATCTTTAAAGGTCTACGTTGCTTCCTCATGGCCTGGCTTTTGAAGCATACATACTATGTCCCTTTCCATTAACAACAACTGCTATTAAATACCAGTCCAGTTGCTTATTTGTGCTTTCATAAAATTAATACAGTCAGTTCCTTCCAGCTTCTCTGGAACAGCAGAGTATCTCATGTTTTCCCTGAGTACTTGGACATCTAATTCTATTATTTTTTGAAGCATCTCTTCTTAAGCAGTCTGATATTCAGCCAGCCTTTTCTTCATTTTGACCTCCAATTTTTGCAATTTTATTACCTCATCAGAATATCTGTTTAAAGCTTCTTCCATTTTATCCAGCCTTTTTTCTATTTGAGTTGATATACTGCATCAGTGTTTTGTTTATTTTAATCAGCTCTGAGTACATTTGACTTTTTTTTTCTCTAGGTTACTGGAAGTCATGTCTTGCATCAGAGCTGGAGCTTGCACTGCTTTTTGCTGACAGATGCAGAATTCTTCCCAATCAGTATTTTTTCTTCACCTTTTGTGGTTGATTTTCTTTCAGGTTCTCTGAATTTCTTTTTTGTTGGCATCCAGGCAGTGCACTTACTAGCAGTTACTGATATTTTCCCAACAAAATGAGTTCACTGCTCTTTCTTCTGAGTTTGTGTTTTCACACTGGAGGAGCTGAAGTTAAGCACTTAGTCAATGTGCAGCGGTCTTGGAAGTCCCCAAGTCTAAGATGACTTCTGTGCTTAGTTTAGCAGAAACATTTCAGTATCATGCTGGAATGTAAACAAACTAGAACTTGATAAACATCAGACAGCAACTGAATTTGCCAAAAATCAAATTAAGAATATAAGGAGAAGGACCAGATATGAAGGAAAGAAATGTGGAAAAGGTATGAATATTGTGGCAGGTACAGAGATCTCCTGAAATAACCTGATGTCAATCAGGATTTGACATAGCAATGGTTAAGGAGAAGTGAATTGAAACTAAAAGATGAAAGATTAATAATGGCTGCCGAATATAGTGAGTTATGTATACGTTGCTTTACAGTCTATTGAACATGTCCAAGAAACAGACAAATGAAGATACTTCAAAAAACAACTGGTAAGAGTTGCACATCTTTTTGATCTTTTTGCTGGGTATGATGCACTCAATGCAGAGGGCCTGTATACTGCAAAGAACAATAATGTCATGAGAGTGTTGCATTGGAATTGTGCAAACACAATAATAAAGTAGTTGAGAAGCACTGTAAACATGAACCATAAAGCATTGGAGCGAATGACGTTTATATCACACAGGGTCTCCCATTGCCAAGAGTTAAAAAAATAGATGCAAAAAAAAAAACAGATATAGTAGTCCAGGAAAAAAAGACAAAAGTAACATTGATCAGTGAAATTGCTACACCCAGTGTTTACAGTCTCTGACATAGAGAGATATAGACAAACAGCGATAGAGACACACAAGTCATAAAATACCAGGATTTGCAGATAGAATTGAGAGCAATGAGGAAAAAAGATAGTCATCCAGTTCCAATAGTAGTAGGAGCAACTGGTCTAATAAAAAAAGAATTTACAGCCATATTTAGATATGCTACCAATTCATGTAACGCCATATGAATTGCAGAAGAAGTTAGTTTTGGGTACATTGTGGGTGCTCTTAGCTAACTTCAGATATTGAAACAATACTAATTTCATGAACTTTAATCATACCCTGACTTAGGAATGTGATCCATTCCCATGGTAGTATTAGGAAACTCAAAAAGACTTGGAGAAATTAAACAAAGACATTCCAACATTGGGATTGCTGCAAAGAACACTTTTGGCTAACATCAAAGATGATAATGTTAATTTCATGAACTTTAGTCATCCCTGACTTAGGAATGGTGTTCTTTTTCTTCATGGTATTAGAAATTCAAAAGACTTGAAGAAATTAAAACAAGGAAAACAAGTAGTAAAACAGGTTTTTAATTGTCGCAGTCACAGAAGAAAATTATATCTTTAACTGTTTAATTTGTCCTGACATTATTCTGGTCTTCACACCATCTACAACCAAAAGGAAATGATTAAGTGGAAAATCTCCTCCCTTGTCAAGTTTCAGAAGTCTTTCATGTCTTATAAGTGGGAAAGTTAGGTAGTAAAGCAAAGTTGTGCCTTGACTTTTTGTTCTCCCCTCCTCTTACTCTCTCTTTTCTTACTAAGTACAAGTTGCAGAAGGCATCTGTCTGTTGGTAGGTCAACCGGTTTTCCAAAACAACCATTAGGAAAGTCCCTGAAGAACAGCAGGAACTAAGTAGCGTACTTGAGGCCTATAATAAATTTCAGCAGCCACCATCTCATAGCAGAATTTCAGCACAATCATGACTCAGATTACGCAATACTGACTGATTAAATGTGCTTCAGCAAAACTTTAAAAGTATTTTTTATGTGAGGGTCAACCCTCCCCATGCAGTGGATTATAAATTGTATTCCCCTACAATTGTCTGTGCTTATTATATTTAACTCCAAGGCCACCAAAAGTCATCAAAAGGGACAGTGAGTACAACAATATAAAGCTTGACAAAGCACCATTTGGTTACCCTTTTCTGAATGGTCTTCAGCTAATTCGGTTTCACAGAAACAACATTTTTTAATTAATCATTATGGCTATCGTCTCTACTAGAGATCAGTTATCCTCCATGATACCAACCTTTGTGTAAAGATCATAAGATTTCACTAGGATATCGACCTGGAGGTCATTTCAAGCCTAGCCATTTTATCCCAATGTAGTACCATAGATGTGCTAGTCAATACCCAGAATTACATTTAGTAATGACTGCTCATCTCCAGGAGGGCTGTGGACGCTATCCCTGGTAAGAATTTCTGGTGTCTCATCCACTCGTCCAGGTTCCACTTGAACAGTGTCATAGAGGTGCTCTGTTTCACATGAATTGTTTAGCCTATTCCAAAGATGCAGCACTTGCTGGGAGACAAATCTGTCCTTCCAGCATGTCCTATTTAAGTCACAGACCATATTTAGGTCCCTGGAGTGGGTAGCTCTAGTCCCGTTTGATTTACAGATATGCAGCAAGTTCATTAGGTTTGGGGCTGAGATTGCTCTGTAAGCCAGGCATAAGTCTCCCCTAAGAAGTCTGTACAATGCAGAGTATCGTGACAGGGACTTTAGTCGGTCTTTGTAAGACATGTGCTGGAGTCCCTTGGTCTTTGTTAGAAACCTCTGAGGTCTCTCCAGTTGCTGTAGAAATACTGGCAAGCCATGCCATTGGAGAGGTAACTGTAGGATAGCACGTCTACTCTGCTGAATAGAGACATATACACACACACACAGTTGACTGCAAAGAGAACAGAACCCCTACCTACCGAAGTACATAGACTATAGAACACAGTACTGTACGCAAAAGGCATGGCACAAGTCTGACCCTCAAATTCCTTCCCTTCTGGGTAGGAGACAATTATTATTAGTTCAGAACTCTGTTGTGTTCATTACATCACATTACTTTAACCTCATAGCAGAAAGAAACATTAAGCCTGTCTACTCTGCCATTTAAGTATGTTCAGTATTCTGTACTCTGTCCCTGTTCCTTCCCTGTCTTCATGAATGCCTCTTTGGATTTCTTTTCATTATCCACTCTTAATACTCCATACAAAGGATGCACACCTCTGTCCGTGAAAGCGGTACTTTTAGACATGAGAGAGTCCATAAAATCTGTGCACCTGTTCCCTGTTCTTGTTTAGGATGACCCTATTCACATTTGTCTCTGACATGATCATGTGCACGGATGTCGCATCCCTCCCATTCTTTTCTTTATTGAGAAGAGCTGTAGCACCTGTAGTCTCTGGTCATATCTTTTTATTTCGATCTGATCTACCATTCTGGTAGATTTCCTCTGGTTCCTTCTAGCAGCCCAGTGACCCTTCCCTTGATCTTGCTAGGGCCTTGTAGAGTAGAAGCATTTATCTGTTTCCTTATGGAAGTAATTCACCCCAACTTTGTTTGCTGCAACCAGTGCCATCTCTCTGTGCTCCTGATTGTCTGTTTCAGGTGTGATCAGTACAGTCAGATCCTTTTCCTGATCTGCTGCCATAACTTCTACTCTCCCCAGCTCGTATTTCACACGAAGGTTGCTGCTATTGCACAAATGCAGTAATTTGCATTTGTCTGTACTGAATTACATATGCCACGTTTTTATTCCCCTTGACCAAATTCCTATTTTCGGGGGTGGCCTAGGAGTACTGGCTGGTTAAGTGTGCAGCTCGGAGCCATGTAGTAGGGAAATAAAGGCTGCAAAATTCACACCAAGGACTATAAGTGAGCTTGTTAGCAGTTCAGATCCATAATCGTTGTATCTTTTCAGCCACTTAATCAGCAATTCGAAATTCTACCTTAGACTCTTCTCTGCTGCTCAACTTATTTTTGTGCAGACGGTGAAGAGGTTGATTGAGCCTGTTATCTGCTGTCTTAGATATGTCTGGAACAAATGCACTGAAAAATATGGGATCCAAGACTGATCCCTCTGTGGCACTCTCTAATCAGTTTCCTTGTTCCTGACATTGTATGCCTGACAACAACCCTTTATTGTTTATTTTATTTACATTTGTTGACCGGGAAAATACAACTTTTTCAGTGGAGGTCTGGGGAGAAAAGCTCCACAATAAAAACAACAATTAATTACAAGTTACAAGAAGTATAGGTAGGTTTTTGTTTAACAATAGTAGTAAACAGTTATAGTTCAAAATGAAATTAAGTATTTAGTTAAATGATACAACACTTATATCATTGGTGCCATAAAAAACTAGCAAGTATTTTAATAGCTGAGCTAGCAGCTATTACCCTTGAATAACAGTGGCTAAGATTACAGCTGAGATATAGGTTTACAAGCAATGTAGTTGGCTGCAATCCAAGGTAGTTAGAGGGATGGAATAAAGGGATTGGAGAGTTGGGGTAGATATGTTAGAGAGGTTTGTTACAGGAGCATGCCCAGTGCTCTTTTAGATGAGATTTTAGAGCAGCTTTGAAGTTAGTACTTGAAGACACAGAAGTTATAGTGTGAGGAAGGGTATTCCATAATTTTGCTATGGAGTAGGAGAAGAGAGCTTCTCCAGCAGAGTTCCTGGTTGTAGTTACCTGTAATTGATTTTTGTTGCTGGAGCGTAGTGGTCTGGTGGTATGATAGGGTTGGAGTAGATTTTGGAGGGAGGGGACTTTTAGAGGATGATTTAGTAGTTTGTGGGTGAGTGAGAGTTGGTACCATTGAAGGAGGTGAGGGAGTTCTAGCAAGCCTAGTTCAGTAAGTGAGGTGCAGTGGTGGCTACGGTAGTTTGCCCCAGTGGCAAAACTTGCTATTTTGTTGTAGCAAGCCTCGAGTTTACCTAACTCACTTTGCTTTAGGTTGGTAAATATCGGAGAGGCTTAAAGTAGGGTGGAGATTAGGTGGCAATTTGCAACTGAAATCTTGGCTGTTTTGGTGAGGAATTGCTTATTTCTGTATAAAGCTCCTAGTTTTTTGTGTACTTTTTTATTGTTAACGAGATGTGGATGTCAAACTTGAGGTTATTGTCAATTTCAACTTCAAGTAGTTTGGTGTGGTCTGTTGAGGGGATAATGGTGTTGTCATTGGATTTAATATTAAATTGGTGGGTATTTAGATTGTGTTTGGTGGGTTGGAAGATGAGGAGTTTTTTTTTTTTTTTTTTTTTGGGTTAAGTATTAATTGTGCATCTGAAAGCCAAGTTTCAACTGAGGAAAAGGCTTCCTGTGTGGTCTTTTGAAGTTTAGGTAGGGAGTGGGTTGAGCAGATGATGGTGGAATCATCTGCGTACTGCATGAGAGTGGCCTGTTTGGTAGCAGAGGCTAGATTATTAGTGAATATGGAGAAGAGTAAGGGTCTAAGGATGGATCCTTGGGGAACACCTATTGAGACAGGGAGTTGGGGGGGATATATCATTATGCCAAACAATGGATTGATGGCGGTCAGCCAGGTAGCTCTGGAACCAGTTTGTGACAGATTGATATAAGGATAGAGTATTGAGGACAGTGATGAGTTGTTTGTGAGAGACCATGTTGAATGCTTTAGATAGGTCTAGAAAAGTTGCAGAGGAGAAATAACCATTGTTTTTACGTTGAAGGATTGTATTAGTGAAAGCAAGTAAGGCAGTGGTTGTGTTGTGGTATGGTCGGAAACCATGTTGTGTGTTAGATAGGAGGTTGTTAGTAAGGAGGTAGTTTAGAACCTGAGTGAATGCATCTCTCAAGTATTTTGGATAGAGGAGACAGAATTGCTATGGGCCGGTAGTTGGTGAATTCTGTGGAGGGCCCACCTTTGTGGAGGGGGATAATGTGGCATATTTTCCATTGTGAAGGGATGTAGCTTTCCGATAAAGATCGGTTAATCAGGATTGCAACTGGGTAGGCTAGGGCTTCATCTGCAATTTTAAGGTACTCAGCTGGGAGGTTGTCATCTGCTAGTTTTGTGGGCTTTAGTTTCGATAAGAGTTTTTTTATGTTGGTGTAGTGCATCAGTGCTGGCTCTACCTTCCCCCACAAAAAGATTTTTGTTAGACACCAGTATGAGACCAAGTTAGAGGTCTTGCTGAAGCCCAGATAGTCTGCAAGTAAGCCAAGTTTAGCTGTACCTCACTCTTAGGACTAGAATGTTTAGCTGACAACTCTGGTTGTGAGCTCATGTTAGTTGCAGTCCTTGAGCCTGAGGTCCTCTTATAACACTGGAGCACTTTTGCACTAGGCAGTGGTCTGTAGCAGATCTGTGTCAGAGGTTTGACATCCACATTGGCCAAATTCCTGAGGATTCCTGAAAGCAGTACATTAGGTCATTCTGCTTTATCTTTCCAAAAGGTTTTCTTTCCCTTTTTATCTTGATGTCTGTCCACTGCACTCCTTACTTTGCCTGTCTTCTCTTTAAGCATTACATACTCACCTTGCTCTCCTTTGTGTTTGATCATCCACAGGGTTTTACCAGATACATGGAAGTGGTACAGCTAGCCCTCTACGTGCATGCTGATAGAATTTGCCTTATCTGTGCTCTTGGTTCTTCTTTCAAGTTAAGGGATTACATTGACTATTTTTCCATTTAGACATTGCTGTTAGCAAGGCAAGTGTGCAGCTCCCAGCCATTCAGGTTGTCCTGCTTTCCATGTGTCTAGATATTGGTTCCATATAATCTTTTCCTGTGGTTGTGTTTCACTGTTTTTCAGAGTGACTTCTTTTTTTCTTGTTTAGCTGAAAACAGCTGTAGTCAGCATAATCCTCCAACTCTTGAGACTGCATGGTGGCTGCCATCCCTGAGGTTCTGTTAATAAGCTTGCAAATGAGAATTCTGCATTGGAGACTTGAGATGCAGGCAGTCTATAACCCTCTAGATTTGGAAGTAAGCCTATCAGAAAGCCATCCTCTAGTGGACCAAACTTTTATACCACTCTTCACGTGGCAAATGCCAGTAGCTCAAGCCTCCACAAACCCATCTAATTTTGGATGGGATGTATATTTCTGCACCATGCCACACAGTGTCTCTGATGAAAGCCATATGGCCTTTGACATAAAAATACTGTGAAAATTTGATTGCTGTCATTGACATTACCGCATCTCAGACTTCACCATAGGGGGATAATGTCTCTGCAGTAATCTGGTGTATTAGCAAGTAGGGAGATACTAAACATGTGGAAGTGGACTGCCGTAAGTGATTTTTCCCATGATAGCACTTCATATTCCAGCAAACTCACTGCAAAACGTAGTTTCCATGTTTGAGACTTCGTAAACTGCAAAGTGTGTTACAGTCTTTTCCAGCACTGGGGGTCCCCATGTTGGAGCTCTAAATATCACCATCCATAGCAGTTACAAGCAATTCTGCTCCCCCATTATGTCCAAGGATGAAGCCTTTGTGGCCTCCTAGCCCAAGGGCTATCTAGATGCCTTTCCTCATTACTGTGCCAGAAAAGGTAGTGTCCAGAAAGGGAGATCCTTCTGTTAACTGAAACTAATTTGCAGTAATATCCCTTTAGTGTAACCTTGGTATTGGATGATAAAATAAGACAAACTTGGAGTGCAGAGTAACTTCTTGGGTAAATGTCATAAATAGTACATCATCCTTCCATTTATAAGTGAAGCTGCCAACTGCCAGGTCCTTCTAGCCTGACTTTTCCTGTACAACATGAATTAATCAGAAGGCATTGTTTTAACTGAAGATATGCAAGTACTTTTGGTTGAGGATTCCTTCTGTGAGTCACCTAAAAAGCTAACTGGAAAGGAATTTCAAAATAGTCGACACAGTAAATGAAACAAATGTGTTGGACCTTCTGAATTTTGACTGTCAAAATTGCCATTTCACAGCAAGTGATGTTTTTTAATGTAACAGATTTAGCACAGTTGCTAAACATTCCTTTAGAAAGTTTGGAGCATGTTTGTAAAATCTGTTCATTACATTATTAATGTCATGACCGTTCTTTGATTGCCTGATGATAGTCAGCACAGTGATTCGCATAACTCAGGGCATTTAGCTCCTTTAGGGAAGTCCACGGTCAGTCTGGCATGTTAGTAATGCAGAGCATCAAGTCTGCTTTCGGTCAGTGGATTAGCAAAGAATTTATATATGCACTTTGAAAAGAGTATTGCCTGCTTCTTGGCTGTTTTTTCTCAATTTATTTAATTTTTCCTCATAAAGTAGTTCATTGCAAGCAGTGATGGTTTAATCCGCAGTCCTGATCATTTACGGTAAAGACCCCTTGTTGTTTTTTTTTTTTTTTTTTTTTTTTATAGCTTACTAACCTTGTGGTTTGGCTGCCTTAAGCTGAATTTATACAGGACACTGTGCCGTTTAATTAATTTGGTAGAGAATAACAACCTTTTGCATTTGTAGTTTAGTAATCGGTATAACTCTGATCAAGTCACTTAACCAGACAATGCTCCTGGGCCGAGTCTGAAAAAGAGCCAGAGATTAGTGCTCTATCGTGGTAAACAAATACAAATAAATAACTCTGTAAGTAGCTTAAGATTTCTTTGAGGATAGTCATCCAGCTGATGGTGATGGGGTAGCTGTCTACACCTTCTATAAATCTCTTTCATTGGACGACTGGCCCTAGTGCCAGAGAACTGATGGGGGAGAGTGGGTGAACAATGCTGGTGCGTCTTCCCTGTGGGAGTGTGCTCATTAGTGCACACCCAACACAGAGATGTCCGGAATGTGGAATGTTGACACCAACAGGCAGTTTTTTGCTGCAAGAGGTTCACACTTTAATTTATTTATTTACTTACTTATTTTATGAATATTTTTATTATGTATACATGTATTTATTTTATTTTCTTAATTGGGTTGGTGGGCCGATTCCAACTTTCTTTGGAGATTGGTATGCTTTTTGATGGACCTGCCTGCTGAAGGATGTTTTCTCCTGGCATGGTGAAACAAAGTCCTGGTAGAGTTATTATGTAACCCCTAGCACCCACCTAGTAATACTTTACGGCTAGATGTTGCCAGGCACATAACTAAATAATATGAGTCAAAAGAGGAGGCATATTTGATTGAGGCTGGGGTCAAGGAAAGAAAAGCAAAAAAAAAAAAAAAAAACAACTCCAGGATGTGCTTATAATTTGCCAGATATATTTAATCAAATAAATGGAATGAAGGAAGGAAAAAAGAAATGAGTAATTAATCAGCCTCTACTGTGAAATTGTACTAGGCTCCCAAACAAGCAAATATAGCAGGATTTTGTTCTTCTGGGGCTTTTATTTTTCATGTGCAGCATTATCTTAATATCACACAGACATGTGAATAGTTGATCCATTGGCCTGAATTCAGAAAGGTAATCGCGAGGTGTCCATGATGTATATACCACGTAATGAACTTTCCATATTCAGATACAGCCCCACCATGGTGCTTTTGCATGAAGATGTGTAGCACAGCAGTGGTTTGCCTCCACAGCTATGCTATATGATTGTGACTCAGTCCCCTGAACTGCCAACAGTAAGGTAATCACTCACCTACATAAATTAGCTGTGTTCATTCATTGTGGTAGAGGTAAGTTCTGGAGAATTTAGCAGTCAGGTAGTGTTAGGGTGGGTGTGTGTGTGTCTGCCTGTAAATCAAGTAAGGGGGATTAGTGAGAGGGTTGCACCCGCGTGTGCGCAAGTGCTCATGCTTAGATTGGTTGGAGTGGATGACATACTTCCACACCTAACGAGCAAAGCCTGCAACATTGGTTTGGGGGATCCACTAGTCACCAGGGAGAATTTGTGTTCTGACAGTACAGAGACAAGTATGCGGTACATGTTTGTGTGGGAGAATGAATGCAGAGGGTACATGTGCCAATTTGATGTATGGGCCTACAGTTTTATCTACCGCATGGTCTGCACTCACAGTAAGTTAACAGTGATTCAGAGACATGCAAATTAGCTAATAATGAGGTCTTTCCTGAATCGCAAAACACCACATCATGTAAGCAGAGCCTTTTTACCGCAGCCTTACAACAACTGCTGTTATTTTTCTGAATCCAAGTTTATGTGGTACATCCTGTATATTGCTCCAATGAAATCTGTACTAGAGAGAAATAATAATTTTACATGCTTCCAATGAAGGTTTACCAAAAAAAAAAAAAAAAAAATCACAACATATAATGCTATGTAGTTCACAAGCAAATTTGAAATCTCGCATTTTATTGAGTCTCACATGTTTTGTTCATTTTGTTTTACATTGTTTGACAGATCTTATAGAAAATTTGAGGGTATGTTGTAAACCCTTTATAATTAAATAAACTTTGATATTATTTCTGTTATTTTTTTAATTTGTGGAGCATTTTAAATAAAAAAAATAAAACTAATACCGTCTCAAAGTACTGAATATAGATTTTGGAGAAATAAAGCATTTTCTTCCATGTAAGTGATCCAGGGTCTTCCTTCTGGAACTCTCTTCCAGCTAGGTGTTTGTATGCTTACAAATATTCCTTTAGACTTGTGCATGTTTGCCATGGTTTATTTTCTCTTGTTTCCTATGCATTTGAAGGATTTCCCTTTACCCATCTCCAATTAAGATATCCTGATCTTTCCTCCAACATTTTATTACATTGCTTTATCTTCCTGTATGTAAGATACATTTCTAATTGGGATTCAGCCACAGGTTGTTAAGTGATCTAAGTGGGACTGCATGGCTGCTTTTTCACAGAGCTTGGTTCTTGTGTTTGTTTCTGATTTAAGTGCGTTCTATGTGGAGTATGCGTGTCCTCCTTGGTCTATCAATCATTTAAATTGTCAATAGTTTGTGTGTGTGTATGTATGTATGTATGTACGGTTTGTATATGTGTCTTGCAATGAGCTGGTATCCATGTCAGAACTAGTTTACTATCTTACATATATCTCACAGTTGTTTCCTTTGGGATCACTTCTTTTCCCCTTTTCCAGGAACTGTGGTCTCTCACGAACAGTTTAATTCAATCCAACAGCCTCTGCCTCCCAGTCTGCTAGGATTACAGGCATACGACACACATTGAGTGCCAGGTTAGGTTGCAGCTGCCCCCATGACACTGAACAGAATGCAGTGTGTGTCAGAAAATGGGTGAATAATACCACAGCATATAGACTACCAGAGTACTGTATCATTCATAAAGTAAATTAAGACAACATCTGTTTTACAGTGGGACACCATATCCAGCAGCTGTAGGTACAGGTATCAAAACTTGCTAAAGGTCAGTCTGCAAACTTTGCCTATATTTCATCTTGACTCCACTATTTGAGCAACCACATTAACCTTGGAACTTTATGAAATTTATATAACATCTTCACAGTGATGAGGACGCCTTGTATTTTCAGTTGCTTTGAAGTACTGAGATGCTAGTATATTATATCAATTTGCATGCAGACTGCGACAGATTTTCAAGTACAAGTTGCAAGTTAATTTATGGTTTCCAAGTCCCTGTTGCATTTAACGTTTGGATTGTTGAGATCAGAGATGTACAAATACTGGATTGAAGGACAAAGAAAAAAAAACTAAATAATGAGATTGAGTTTAAACTTAATAAGCTGTCACCCAGCAATCTTAGTATGGCCTTGCACTTCCCTCACATGTCAGTTCACTTGCTGTATTAGAGCGGATTTATTGTTTCTTTTAAGCCAGAGAAACATTTGGCTTCCTCTGAGAGTTTGGATATGTTGTAGCACCTTTCTCTATAATATGACAGGAAGTTTTTATTTGCTGCTGGGTTGTGGGCACACTTTGGATTTGGCGCAACCTCCTGTTCAAATTCTATGCAGATTTTATTATCCATTACAATTCTTAGTTTACATTTCTGTTTTCAGTTTTGAATAGTATTTTTTAAACATCCTAAACATCACATATTACATAATGGCATGAATACACATTCAATTATAAAAGAGAAAAACTATTACTAAGACTTTTTTCATGTATTATACAAAAATAATTTATTATTCAATTTAACATTGGATTGCCCATGCCCTACCTTCCCTGAAATATAATTTTTCCTTCTGAACTTTATTCTTTGTATATTGTTCCCACAGATTCTGTTTATTTCTTTGTAGTTTGCTTCTTCCCTTTTCTAAAGATCTCGCCTCCAATTTTTTTATATCCTTTACAGCATTCATTAACTCTGTTACAAACTTTTCAAAATTTTCAAACACACTCTAAGCCAATGCTATTTACCCTAAGAAGCTTATTTCAATTTCTGTATGAATGCAAACTGCAAATATTCTACTATTCTGTTGATATTCGATATTATTCTGTGCACTGTAAATATTCAGTGTATTCTTATATAAGTAACCAGTTGTATGGTACGTGTAACCGTTATAACTTATAAATGTGGAGCTTTTTTTCCCAGGCCTCCGCTGTAAACAGGTTATGTAACCCAGACAGACTATCCTGGTAAACAAATGTCAAATAAATAAATAATAAATAGATTTACTAGGAATTGCATTTTTACAGCCAACAGCATTAAACTTAGTAGGGCCTTACAGTGTCAAGGCAGTTCAATTTCTATATTCAGGCTCAAAGAATTATTTCGTAACTTAAAATAATTTGCTTTTTCCGCATGTCTGACAATGTACCCCATAGCGAATTTCTGTAATCTATTACTTTGTTGCATTCCCAAAAAAACATGTTCCCAGATATCCCTCTCTGTTGCACCGTACTTCCAGCAATTGCTCTTTTCCTGTAGAAAAATACTTGAATTCTACTTGGGGTACAAAACTACCTATGCAAACACATCCAGGCAAAAATCAAAGGCATGTTAAGGAGCCATATAAACATCCTCCCGTTTGTTTATATACTGCATTTCCTTTTTCATTCCCCAGTGTTTTCTAACTCTTTCTGATTGATTCTTGTAGTCATCGAGCATTATTTTATGTACCCTACTAATTATTCCTTTTCCCCTGCAGCTTCTGTTTATGGTTCAGCCAGCGCAGGTTTTTTTTTTGTTCAGCACTCTCCTACTCTTCCTCTCTGCCTGTACTCTTTTATCAGCCCTGGTAGAGAAGGCAGTCTCTAACCCACAGTTCTGCTTGACCTCATCGCACTTTGACTTTTCTCTCCCATAGCTTGGTCCCATTGGTAATCTTCTCCAATAAATTCCAGGTTCCACTTATTTATTTTCTCTGCTCCTACTTGCAGTCATCACTATTTTTTTAAACATCTTTGTTGAATTATCACTTGTGACATAGGCAAATGTATACAAAAGTAATCAAACTTTATTAAATTAACATTAACAAACATTGTACTTCACATATATTGCTATATATCATATAACGTAAGCAACATTACATAAATTATTCAATTCCTGTCCCTTTTTTTTAAACAAACATCATTATTAAACCATCACTTATGACATAAGCAATCATGCATTTATATAAACGAAAGCAAACCACACCAATACAATCATAGTTGCAAGCATTTTACATTACAAACCATACTGACACATCTCCAGTTGCAAACATTATACATTACTTATAATCTACTCAATCATTTTCAGTCAAACATTGCATACCTCATTTCAATCCTGCCTTCTTTTAAACTTAATTCCTCCCCTGTATGTAACGCTCCCACAATTCACATTTTTCCTGTGTAGTTTGGTCCTACCCCTTTCTAAAGGTAAAAATCTTCTTTCTCAATTCTCATGTTAGTTTGGTTCTCAAAATATTTTGGCTACTCTGTAAATATAACATTAAATATGTTTTTCCTTTTCTCCTTAAGTGCATGCATCCAAAATCCCACTCTCTCCTTGTTTCCTGAACTCCCCCACACTGAGTTTCAACATAATTTCTTTCCACTTTGACTTGTAGTTTTCTATTTCTGCTATGTTTATGAATCTTAACTGTGTGTCTGTAAAGTGTCACTTCAATTCTTGTAATCCTAAACCACCTTTTTCTGTGGGGAGAAACAACTTATCCCATTTATTGTCCTCTTTCCCTCCCAAATAAATGTATTCAGTTCATAGTTTTGAATGGTATATTGGTGAATACATGCAGAGTGCATTTACAAAATACAGAGCACAATGATTGGGTTTGGGGTAGATATCGATCATAGCAGAGGGTTCTGTTAGATTGAATGAAATCTATAAAGCTTAAATCTTCGCAGCATCCTTTACCAACACTCATGGAACTTCAGCAAGTTTTTCTTTTTGGTAATCATGGGTGTTGGAACCTCTTGAGTCTGTTATATTTTGATGTGTTTATTTTAACTAAAAGACCATCTGATTTTTGCTAGAACTGAAGAGACTGAAAAGACTCAAGACTGACAAAACGTTTTACATGGATAGCAACTCATTACATTCTCTCTATAGCTGTACATTATCCTCCACCCCTTATTAGAATGTACTTTGAAGTCACTAAACCTGAGAATAAGTAACCATTTTGTTGATGTCAGCATCTCAGAGTATTCAGTCTGTTCTGTTTGCTGAAAAGCATTTGAATCAACTAGGTTGCGTTTGACTAC
This sequence comes from Protopterus annectens, assembly GCF_019279795.1. Lineage (NCBI taxonomy): Eukaryota > Metazoa > Chordata > Ceratodontiformes > Protopteridae > Protopterus > Protopterus annectens. Next base: position 710,016,073 of record NC_056745.1, on the reverse strand, counting down.
TGGTGTATAGCTGCATCTATGTATTTAAGTGGACTCTAGGGTGCTGTAAAACCCCACAGAGAAGAGTGCAGTTGAAGTTCCTTTTGCTTTGCTAGAATGCAAAGAAGTAGAAAGGTACAGCCTTATGCTGACCAAACTCAGAGGGACTTCATCAGAAAGTGCTCAATAATTTTATTTATTATTTGTTTTAGTAAAATGTATTATTTTTTAACCAGTGGTTAGGTCTTCAGTGACAATATTTATATTTGGATTCTGAGTTTGGTAAAATGTGACTCGAGTGTTTTGAACTTTAGTTGCTTTAAACAGAACAAGATAAGTTGAAAACAATAATGGAAAAAAACTAAGGGTAATGCTGCTCAATGCCAGAAGTCTAAATCTCAAGATGCACGCCCTCAAAGCCATCCTCAGTATGGAGAACATCGATGTCTGTGCTGTGACTGAAACCTGGTTCAAGGCTCCTGAGAGCACCCCGGCACTTTCAGGTTTTACCTCATATCATGCGTTCTGGCCCCAAAACCCGGACCGTACCACAAAAGGAGGGGGTGTATCCATATTCATCAAGGATACCCACACCTCCAGGCTGGTGGCAACTCACGAAGCATCAGAGACCATTCAGGTGCAATTAACCATAGGCAAAACTGCTCTACAGTTTGTAGCATGTTACAGGCCATCCTCTCAAACTCAGGAACCCCACACAGCCTTCCTGAAGACACTGGAGAGTATAAATGTCTCTCCAAACACCATCATATTGGGTGACTTCAACTACCCAAACATAGACTGGAAACATTACTCAAGCCCCAGTACCCTAGCCCAAAGGTTCCTGGAGTTCATAAACTCAAATGCTATGGAACAACTTGTCACCATTCCCACAAGAGGTGAAAATATACTAGACCTGATAATCACAAACATGGGGACAAAATGCTCCACACCGGAAGTATATCCCTCATTGGTGAGATCAGACCATAAACTAATCTCACTGGAGATCCACATCCTGCCCCCACCCCCAACAAAAAAGACCACAGTGAAGAACTTCTCAAAAGCCAACTTCACACTTCTTAAGACTGGTGTGGTGTCCTTCAAGGCCCCTGAGCCATTGGAAACCACAACCCACACTGCTGAATCCCTTACAAATGCTTTCTACGAGCACCTCCAGGATTGCATGGATCAAGCAATCCCAAATAAAATCAAGACCCTTTCCACCAAAGGCAAGCGCCCGATCTGGTGGACCCCAGCCATAAACAAACTTTACAACAAGAGGAGAAAGCTACTACAAGATAGAGCAAAATCCCTAAAAGGGAAGACATCTCTGATCAATACTAGTAAAAAAACTACGAACACTCATAAAATCATCCAAGGCCAACTTTGAGAGAAAAATCGCCAAGGACTCAAAAGACAATCATAAGGCCTTCTTTAGCTATGTTAGAAATCTGGGTGGAAACTCCCAGATATGCTCAGAATTAGTCCAAAATGATACAAAAATCACTGAACCCACAGACATTGCAAACATACTGGCAGACAGGTTCAGTGAAAATTTCTCCCCAAAAGGAGAAATATCTATCCCAGCAGAGTGTAGCCTCCCAATCATCTCAAATGCCCAGGTGAGAGCTGCTCTCTCTAAAGCTAAAAACACAGCATCAATGGGACCGGATGGTGTCCCTGGCTGTGTGCTACACGAACTCAATGAGGAACTAAACCCACACATAAGGCTGCTGTTTAATCTTAGCCTTACCACAGGATACGCACCCAAAGAGTGGCGACGGCAACTGTGGTCCCACTCCACAAAGGCGGTGCTTCTACGGACCCTGGTAATTACCGCCCCATAAGCTTAACAAGCCTGGTCTGCAAAGCTATGGAGAGGATCATAATGGAACTCATAAATAAAGACATAGGGGACCTACAGACATTGGATCCTACCCAATTCGGCTTTGTCAAGGGCAGATCATGCCTCTTGAACTTGGTCGACTTTTTGAAACAGTCACCAAGGCCATTGATGAGGGTAAGGCAGTTCACACAGCCTACCTTGACCTTGCAAAAGCTTTCGACACAATACCCCACTCGGGTATCATAGAAAAGCTCACCAGCTTAAATGTAAACCCATATGTCACAAGATGGGTTGCAAACTGGCTCAAGGACAGAACCCACAGGGTTAGAGTTGCTGGTGCCATGTCAGACTCCAAGCCGGTCACAATCGGTGTCCCACAGGGCTCAGTCCTGGGCCCCCTCTTGTTCGGCATCTACTTTTCAGAAGTGCAGGCAAACATAGGAGGATTGTGGCTGACAAAGTTTGCAGATGACTGCAAACTGGGCGCCATAGTTGAAAATCCATCAGACACAGATATCCTTCAGAGAGGTCTCATAGAAACGGATAACTGGTGCCAGAGCCATGGCCTTAAGCTAAACGCCAAAAAATGTATAGTCATACCCTTTGGTAAAAACAAGGTAACCCCAAGTTACCACATAGGTGCCAATCCATTAAGCACAGAAGAGGTTATCAGGGACCTGGGGACCCAAGTTGACAGTAACCTTTCTTTTGACACTCAAATTGCCAAAGTGGTTAGGAGGACCTTCTACATTGCCCACCTGATTATGAAGGGATTCACATCCAGATCAAGGGAGGTCATTGTTCCCCTGTACTCTTCACTTATCAGACCAATGATTGAGTACAATGCCCCATTCGGAATGTATCTTACCCAACACCTGCAGCAATTGAAAAGACCCCAAAAGTTCCTCACCAAAAGGATAAAGGGGCTCAAAAATATGCCATATGCTGCCCGACTGAAGAAACTCCAGCTCTATTCATTCGCATACCGTCTGCTCAGAGGTGACCTGTGCCTGACATACAAGGCCATGTCCAACCCGGAACTAATGGACATGCTCCACCTCAAAAAATCCAAAACCACCAGAGCCACAAGAGCAAGAGACTTAAACCTCAACATGGATATAAATAGGACGTGTTGGAGGGACAGATTCATCACCCAGAGACTCCCTATGCTGTGGAACAGAATCCCGGTCCATGTGAGACAGAGCACCTGGCTGGCTCTGTTCAAGAGGAATCTTGACCAGTGGATGGGAGATCGTAGGTTTACCCCGGGGATCATCTCTATATCACTGCTGGACAGAGGCACGGCAAACTAATGGGTATAGTATTCTTCAACCTAAGGGGTGGTGAAAGCCACACAACTCTGGCTAGGCTTATAAATGCCCTAGGGCAGATAGCCTAGTATGAACCTATGAACCTAAGATCAGCTCTCTTTTTGATAGCGAATTAGGAAGGAGTGGCAGTCACATGACAAGCATGCCATGACTTTCATTGTATGATGTGGAATGAAAAAGCAACTGCTGGTAGCAGGTAAAGATGGTTTAGATTTACCTACTCTGCTTCTGAAGAAACAACCAGAAGTTGGTGCTCTTACTGAACACAAAGAAGAATCCTACCACTAGGTTTCTTTTTGGTTGTGCTTTCTAATCTTGTTGATAAAATCATCCTACCAGTTAGAGTCGGGAGTCAAAGATCACACACATGTGCATTAACATTGTTTGCTGTACTTTATTTTCTGATCCTTTAATTGTTTTCACAGTTTATCTCCCACTGATTGTTGCTCTTTTCTGAGAACATTTAAATGGCACTGAAAGTGAGCAGCACTGATGTGCCCTACCCATCCCTGTAAATGTTTGGCAGTATGAGCTATTCATTTGTGAAGTTACTATTTAAGTACCCATGAAGAGATGAGGAAGTATTCACTGTTATGCAGCTTTGTTGTAGGTAGGAAATGGGTCTAAGTACTTGATTTATTAAAACTACACATAACTATTGCATTTTGCACTACCTGGAGTACGTGATTGAAGAGTCACAGCATTCAAATGAATATGATCCATTTTGATGAAGCCTGTTTCATCAGTGGATCATAGGGTGCCTGAATGAAATGGGAAGGGAGCAAGCCCCCATACCTACCTATGCAGGAGGCTTTATCTCTTACTTATAATCAGTGGTCATATTTGGTGGAAGTATCAGTATAGCTGTTTGATTGGATAGAAAGCACTGCTGCTGTATATTACCTTTCTAACAGCAAGCCTCATTACTTATTATAAGAGCTAATATAACTGTGCAAGTTTTGAACAGTAGTTTAGTTAACGATGTTTGTTACTTGTCAAAACATGAGGGTTTAGTGTTATTTATTTCATTTATGTAAAGAAGAGGACTTCAGTTTCCTATAGCATGTTTAATCAACTGTTGTCTTCTAACTGCAGTATACTATGTGACGGAAGTAATTTTTTAATAACATTATAATCCTTTTCAGAGTTTATGGCTACTGTTAATAATTTATTTAAAGTTCCTGAATCATTGCAGTAGTAGGTCATCCATATAACTAATCACACTCTGTGACACTGAGCATTCATTGATTCACTTTCCCCAAAATGCCTTCATATTACTTTTTCATTGAAATGGTTTCCTGCAATCTTAGATTCTAGTACAAGCAAGGTGTTTTTTTATACTTAATTGGAGCTATTTTATGAGGAAACATTTGAGTGATTTTGCAAGTTTTTGATAGTTTCACTTAGGACTTTTGTTTCTTTGAATATTCTATAATATTATTTTCAGAAAATGTTTGATTGTTTATACCACTTCTATTAAACGGAATGAATTTATGAGAGAACAATTGTTTTCTGTTAAGTATTGGTTGGTGGTGTGCAATTAAGTACAAATTCTTATTTTTTTCTTTATCAGTAAAGTTATTTATTTATTTTACATTTGTTAACCGAGGGTGTCTGACTGAGCCGGAAAGGCCCTTTTTCAGCAGATACCCGGGGAGAAAAGCTCCACATAGAAAAATTATAGATACATTTAGACATGATCAGTATACACACAAATTACAAAATACATGTTTTTACAGTGTTATGCAGCACATCAACAGTTACAGTGGAGAGAACAAACAAAAAAATATTTAAAAATAAAGGTACTTAATAGATTTGTGGTGTACAGCTGAAATTTGGAACATAGGTAGAATACATACATAGCACACAGGTACAGTACATACATTGCAGATTAGCCAGTGTTTGTGAGAATAGTTTTCAGTTTTAATCAAGTACTCTAGGTTCAATATGTGTACCTTATCCACTTTCACTAGCCTGTGAAGCAATCATGGCACTGCCAACTTTGCTTGAGATGTTGCCTGATCAGGTCTTTAAAGGAGGCTTTGGATGATGTGTTTTGAATGCTAGTGGGGACTGAGTTCCATTTTTTAGCCACTGAACTACTATATAGTGCATCTCCAAAACTATTGTAGCTGTTGGTGACTTCTAGTAGTAGCTTGCTTGATGATCTAAGAGGCCTTTTGGCTGAGTGATGTACTAGGTTTTTGAGGGCAGGACACTTATTGGGGAGGTAATAGACAGAATGACAGAGGCAGAGCTTATTGTAGGTTAGAAGGTTGGGCAGTTCAAGCCAGTGGAGCTGTCTCAAAGCAGTACAGTGATGAGTTCTATATGAGCAATTTGCAGCAAAGCGGGCAGTTCTGTTATAGCAGGCTTCCATTTTGCTTAGTTCAGTTTTGTTGAGATTAGTCAGAATGGGAGATGCATAGAGTAGGGTGGATAGAAGTTGGGAGCAAGCAATGGCTGATCTTGTGTTGTTGGTAAGAAATGGTTTGATACGGTTGAGTGATCCCAGTTTGGCATGTAATTTTTTAATAGTTAAGTTGAGATGACTATCAAATTTTAGGTGGGAGTCTATGGTTATTCCAGTAGCTCAGCCTGTACCACTGGAGCGATTTTCTGAACAAAGATAGTTTATTTTGTTATAGGTATGGAAAGCAATTTCCTAGCTTTTAGAGATCAGTTTTTGTAACTGGAATGTGTATATAAAATTTAGGCTTCTTTTATATCAATTTGAGTAAGTTTTTGATATCTTAGATTTCACTGTATGCTACATAGTTAATGCTAGATCTGAAGTAGGAATTTCATTTGTCAGCAACCTTTGGGATACGGATCCGAGCCGGCAACTTCTACCACAGCATAGATCCGAGCTCCTAGCTCCTCCCTTTACCCATAATCCCCTGCCAACCCTGACTGACCTCAGACCTAGTTTGCCGCGCTTCAAGCTACAAGCTGGATTTTCGAGCTCCTGCTATTTGGATAGTTTTGTGAGGAAAACTTTCTATTTTTACTTCCCTTTTCTTGTGTGAGTGAGAGCGAGTATTTAGGCATCCTATATATCTCTCTATTTAACTTATTTTGTGTTTATTTTTCCTCCCTGCCCTCGCTGGTCGTAGTGTGTGTGTTTGTGGTGTGTGTAGGGGCCTAGTGAGTGTGTTTTTCTGTATCACTATGTCGGAGGCCCCTAAAGCCATCTTTTCAAAGTGCACCGAGTGTGGCCATAAGCTTTCACCGGCGGATGGCCACACCTGGTGGGTTAGGTGCCTTGGGGTTGAACACCTCTCCTCGGGATGCGTGATTTGCGCAGTGTTCAACCCCAGGGCACTTAAGGACCGGAGGTCGAAGCTGATTCTGGTGGGCCTTTTGCCCCCGGATTCGGCTCCGGCCTCCAGTGCTTCTGTGGCCGCTACCCAGCCCTCGGTGGTAGCCACCCCTGTCTCCCTCCCTCCGGTCGGGACTCAACCTTCCCCTTCGGTTCCGGAAGAGAGGGAGGCCGGGAAAGCCAAACAGAAGGAGAAGCACCATAAGCGGCTGGCCGAGGTCTCCTCCTCGGCCCCGCCTGCCAAATGTGCTTCTCCATCCAGAGCTTCTGGATCGCCTCCTCCTCGGCTCCGGTCCCCTTGTTTCTCACCGGGACCCGGGGAGGAGGGGACCCGGTCCCCGTCGAGGTCATCGAGGCGGCACTCTAGGTCTGCCTCGGTGGCCTCTTCGAGGTCCACCTTTAGCATGTCAGATGCAGATATGGACCTGATGATGAGGAGGTTCATCCAGGCCCAGCTGCAGATGGGAGTGCTCTTGCCCCCCCCCCCCTGGGGGGGAGCTCGACCCCATTTTTTGCTCCAATTGCTCCTTCTCTGACCCGCTTTCCGGGTTCGGAGCATTCGGAGCAGAGCCGCGTTGGATCCGGGGGTGGGTCGGAGCCAATAGTACTGGTTACTTCGGCTCCGACTGGTCCCTCGAGCTTGTCGGATCCGACCTCTCAGAGCCGTGGACTGAGCTTCGGATCCGAGGGATTCGGTGTGACTTCAGCTCCGTCCCGGTCGGAGCATATGGGTCCTTTGGATCCAAGGGTCTCGGCCCCGGATCCGGTCCCTGCTTTGGATCCGAGTGGGAGTCGACTCTCGGATCCTATCGAGAGCGACTCCCCCTCTGCTTTCGCGGTGGTGGAAAGCGCACTGTTGAGTGCATCTGGGCCTCCGGTCCTGGCTTCGGCTCCCCCCTGCACTCCCTCTCAGCTGGTTCAGGCTCCCATCACCCGGCCTTCGGGGCAGCCTGCTTCAGCGCCTCTGGGTGTTCCTTTGGAAAGTGACATTGCTGGTGAGTCTTCCTCGGACAGCCCCCCCCGAGGAGGTTCCTCACAAAGCTAAGTGTAAGAGGAGACACGTGGACTCCCTCGAGTCCCTTACGGAAAATACGGACTTAGATGAAGGGGAAGGCTCCCCAAGGTCACCCCCCCCCCGAGGATGTCTCCTTTGGAGACATCATGGAAATGCTCAGGATTAGGGGAGTGTGGTCTGCCCCCAAGGCTTCCTCCGATGAGTCCGTATTCCTAGAGGTGTTCGAAGCAGGGCCATCTACCTCTTGGGTGTCCCCTCCCCCCGACCCCCTGGTGGACCTTATTTCCACCAGGGCTTGGAAGGAGCCGGACGCTGTAGAGCCAGTCCCCAAGTGCTCGGATAGGATCCTGAGTTACCCCTGCAGAAAGAACCCACTGGAGCAGAGGTCCCCCCGTGGATGCCATGTTGGTGGCGGCGGCCACCAAGAGGGAGTTGGCTCAGGAGAGCTCCGCGGTCCACTCACCAAGCAAGGAGTTTCGGGCGATGGACCACCTTGGGAAGCGGGTCTTTAGTTCAGCAACCTTCTCCATGAGGGCGCTGAACTATATGGCACACGTCATCCGGATGCAGTGAGATCTAATAAAAGAATACGCTGCCTCCCCCCTAGAGTCCATGTCGGAAGGGGACAAGCAGCTGTACTCCTCCCGAATGTCCACTCTACGTTCAGTTTCCAACACCTCTATGCAGCTCTTGTCTCACGCCATGGAAGGAGCCACTAGAGCTGGCAGAGCCGGTCTGGTAATGAGGCGCCAAGCCTGGCTCTGACATTGTGACTTCTCGGAACCCTTTAAGGCGTCATTCACGAATGCCCCCTTTGATGGTTCTGCGTTGTTTGGCAAAACCGTTCGCGACACTTTAGTCCAGAGCGAGAAAGACGGGAAGACGTTGTCCGCGTCTCTGCTCCCCAGAGGTCCTTTTCTAAGAACCAAAAGGGTCAGAAGAAGATGTGGTTCCGGGAATCGCATCTGTCCCAGTCTGCTCCGGACAACCAGTCCTCTCGTGGCAGAGGAGGACAGGGAGGACGCCACCCTAGAGGCAGAGGGGGTCCCAGAAATTTTGGGTCCAGAGAACCCTTCTCTGAGAGGCCCATGCAGAACCCCTGAGGGGTTGCCTGGCTGCTCCACTCTGGAGGCAGTCGGGGGGGAGGGCGTCTTTCGAGGCACCTAGCAATGTGGGAGTCCATAACAACAGATCGCTGGGTGCTTTGCATCATATCCAGAGGCTACCAAATTCCCTTTACTGTAACCCCCAAAACCAGAAGCCTCCCCGACGTACCACCCAATCAGAGGGAGGCGGCTGCTACAGAAATTCAGTAGCTTTTACAAAAAAGAGCCATCCAACCCATCCCCCCAGATCAGTTCGGATTAGGGTTTTACTCCAGGTTCTTTCTGGTGCCAAAAAAGACGGGGGACTTCAGGTCCATCCTCGACGTCTCTCTCTTGAACCTGGCAGCACCCAAAGAAAAGTTCCGGATGGTCACGCTACAATCTATTCTCCCCCTGTTACGGGAGAACGACTGGATGTGCTCGATAGACCACAAGGATGCGTACTACTACATTCTTGTGGACAGATGTTCCAGGAGGTTCCTCCACTTCCGGCTGGGAGCCAGTCACTTTCAGTTCAGGGCCCTCCCCTTCGGTCTCACCTCAGCCCCCAGGGTGTTCACCAAAGTATTGGTGGTTATAGCGGCCCACCTGAGGCTTCAGAGAATTCAGGTCTTTCCGTACCTGGACGACTGGCTCCTCATCGCCCCAACAAGGCATCTGCTCTCAGGCAGGGATTATTTCCTCAATCTTGCTCCATGCCTAGGGTTGACTGTCAACATGGCCAAATCCTCTCTGGCTCATACACAGGTAATAGATTTCATAGGGGCGAGATTGGATTCCAGACTAATGCTTGCATTTCTGACTCCCGATCGGCTTCAGAACCTGAGGTTGCATGTTCAGGCCATTCTCCAACTTCCTGCTCCACCGGCGGAATTGATCCTGAGGGCTCTAGGGTCCATGGTGGCAGCAATTCCTCTGCTGCCTCTAGCCCGTCTAAATATGAGGGTCCTGCAGTGGACCCTCCAGGTACAATGGTCCCTGTCTCGCAACCCCCTGTCCCATCGTATTCCCCTAAGCAGGGCTTGCAAAGGGTCGCTCGTGTGGTGGCTCCAGTCCCCGAGTCTTCACACGGGACGACCATTCTCGATGCCTTCCCCCATCGCCACAGTGACCACGGACGCCTCTCGCCTGGGGTGGGGGGGCACTATTCAGGCAGAACGGTCCAAGGCATGTGAAATGACACAGAGACCTCCTTGCATATCAATGTCCTAGAGATGAGGGCGGTGCTTTTGACGTTGCAGGCACTTCACAGCCTTCTTCCGATTGGGACGATTGTGGTACAAACGGACAACATGTCAGTTGTCTGGTACATCAACAAACAGGGGGGAACCAGGTCTTATCCTCTTTGTCGCGAGGCCATGCGAGTGTGGGAATGGGCGATATCCACCAACTGCTTTCTCATTGCAACGCACATTCCGGGACGGTCCAACATCCTAGCAGACAGGCTCAGTTGTTCGATTCTGACCCCATACAAATGGTCTCTCAATCCTGTAGTAGCGAAGCAAATATTTGCCCAATGGGGGCAACCCTGTTGCAATCTTTTTGCCTCTCCTTCAAATACCAAATGCAACAGTTACTTCGCTCTAATCCCCCCTCAGGGGGAGTCCCCGAGAGACTCTCTAGTACATGCTTGACCTCCCAGTCTCCTTTACGCTTACCCTCCATTGCCCATGATGCTAAAACTCTTACAGAAAGCCAGTCGGCTGGGGATCAAAATGATCCTCATTGCCCCATTCTGGCCTCGTCAAACGTGGTTCCCGTACCTGTGGTCTCATTTGATTCATCCACCCTGGATTCTGGATCCCCTCCCGGATCTCATTACTCACCCTCTGGGTCTTCCGACCCCCAACCTGGTCAACCTCAAGCTGACTGCTTGGTTGCTCCAGTTCCACTCCTGATAAGGACTCCCGGAATCTCCTCACCAGTCAAAGCAATCCTAGTAGCAGCACATAAACCTTCCACCAGAAGGGTCTATCGGAGTAAGTGGAAACGTTTCTCCATTTGGGCGGAGCACCATCACTTAGATCCTTTCACGGCACCTCTTACGTCGGTTTTGGACTTTCTAACTACCCTTTTTCATCAAGGGGCTAGCTGCTCTACAGTCAAGGTACAACTAGCAGCGATTTCACATTATCATGTAGGGCATGAATCGGGCCCTCTAATTACTTCCAAGCTTTGTAAAGCTTTCCTCAAGGGTACCTTCCTTCTCAGACCTCCGGTCAGGGAGGTAGTACCCCCATGGGATTTATCTTTGGTTCTACAGGCCTTGACAAGCCCCCCTTTCGAGCCGGCGGCTACGGTTGATCTTAAATACCTCTCTTGGAAGATGGCCTTCTTGGTGGCCATTACTTCAGCTAAAAGGGTCTCTGAGCTTCAGGCTCTCTGTGTTAAACTGCCGTATTTAGCCTTCCATCAGGATAGAGTTTACCCTCCGGATCAATCTGTCCTGTCTGCCTAAGGTATCCTCGGAAGCTAATATTAATCAATCTATTAATCTTCCCGTGTTCTTTCCCAACTACCAGAACAAAGGAGAGTACAAACTGCATTCCTTGGATGTGCACAGACAATTACGCTTTTATATTCATCGAACTGCTGGTCATAGGCAATCTGACCAGTTGTTTGTCTCCTTTGCCAAAACAAATTTAGGCAAGTCAATTTCTAAAGTTACCCTGTCTCGGTGGATAGCTAGTTGTATCCTCTTGGCATATCAGAGTTCGGGAAGGCCTGCACCTCAGGGAGTCCGAGCTCATTCTACTAGGGCTGTCGCTACTTCGGCGGCTTTTAAATCTAGGGTTCCCTTGGATGATATTTATTCCGCAGCCACTTGGGCCTCATCTCATACCTTTATCAGCCATTACAAACTGGATGTTGTCTCCAGATGTAGGGCGTCCTTTGGCTCTGCAGTGCTCCGGAATATTTTTCCATAAAGGCCACCCAGGATTCAGGTAGCTGGGGACTCTGTCCCAAAGGTTGCTGACAAATGAAGTTCCTACTTCAGATTAAGAAGTTATGTACTCACCATAACGTTCCATTTGAGTAGGTATCTTCATTTGTCTGCAACCATCCCCCCCTCCTTCCCCCTGACTTATAGGATTCTGTTTAGGATCTGTCTTAGATAAGCCCCTTCCGGGGCACAGTAACAATGGTTAAATCGGGCAAACTTGATCTGAGGTCAGTCAGGGTTGGCAGGGGATTATGGGTAAAGGGAGGAGCTAGGAGCTCGGATCTATGCTGTGGTAGAAGTTGCCGGCTCGGATCCGAGATCGGATCCATATCCCAAAGGTTGCAGACAAATGAAGATACCTACTCAGATGGAACGTTATGGTGAGTACATAACTTCTTATTCCCTTTTATACTTGCTGGATAGTGGCTAGAGGCATTTAGAGGAGCCAAAACAATTTTCAGTAATATATCCATCATTATATTTGGGCAGTGTTTTAAAGTTGTGGATGGCTTTAATTTCTTTGCTGTGGCAGATCTCATAAAAAGTGCAGCACTCATTTTACTCTTGACCAGCACACAAGTAACAGTTACTCAATTAACTGTTTACACTGATGAACTTGCAAGTTATTGCGACTATTAAAAATTGTATAATGATACCAGAAATAGAAACGAGTATAACAGTGTTTTAGACTTCCATATTTGCCATATATTCATTAAGAGGGCTAGGGGTAATGAATTTAGAGGTACAGAAGATGAGGAAAAGCTTAGAAGCCCTTCCTGTACATGAAGCAACAACATTTGAATACGTGTATGTCCACTCATGGCAGCATAAAATCCCCAGCTGCTGTTGGAGAAATTAATATTGCAGTAGTAAATTCAGAATCAAATGTCATCTATGATCTTTATCAGGGTATGTTAGGGGAACAATATAAAAGTAATAAGAGAGGGAGAGTACAACATTGCAAAAATGAGGCTTTGCAAAAAAAAAAAAAAAAAAAAAGAGAGATGTGCACAATATGACAATAATATGGTATCAATCCCAGGCACTCGATTGGCAAGGTTAGACATTATATTGTTCACAGTGAATGTTACCTTTATTCAGTTAACTTGATAATGGTTGAACAGGCTTATGTCCAGCCAGTGAACATAGAGACCATTTATAAACTCTCTGCCAGATATCGTAATGCAGACTTGCATTTTAACAATTTAAGGCATAATTAAAATAGTTTTAAGCAGGCATTACAGATAAGTATTGTTACGGTTTAACCATAATAAAATAAACTTCAGTCATTGGCAGATTAAAATACAGTTTATTAAAAGAAATAACACACATGTTGGAGACAGAACTCAAAAAGTCATGTCTCCCTGAACAAAAAAATTCATGATCGTTTTATAGGAAAACTTTAACAAAGTAGTAAACTTTATCAATAATACCACTGCTAACATCCAGTAGGAACATGGTAAGTAATACAGTTCATAATACAGTTTATTCTTCAGACCATTGATAAATATATAATAGAAATACATCAAGTTGAGTAAAAATATAGCTGAAATTTCTTATCTACATTTTTAGCTTAGTATGGGATAAGTTTCCTTTTAACATGTGGTTTGGAAAGAGTGCTGCTTCAGGCTTAGGAATTAAAATTTAACTTTCTGTACTTTTCCATGTTTCCGCTCATACTGTTGCAAACACATACACTAATCTTCTAGAACACATGAACATTTTTTAACCCTTTACAATCCCTCCTTTGATGCTGAGAAAGCATCACACTTGTATCATTAGACATTTTTTACACTTTAAATATGTTTTCATATATTTTTCCAAAACCTTCAAAGACTAGCACCTCTTTTTCAATTTCTATTTCATGTTCATTGACAAAGTCTATAAATGACACTTTTTCAAAATCATTAACATGCAAATTCTGTAACAGTGGGTTTGATTGTGTTGCAGTGAGTTTAGTTATTAAAGGTTTGCATAAAAAATAAAAGCAAAAACACAATCATAATAGTAATAATAGCCATAAGCGTAATCAATTTCAACAAACTGCCTTCCCATCCTAAAAACAAATTGGTTAGCCAAGTCCATTGTGAACTATCTGCTTCTTTGGTGTATGACAGTTCAGCCACTTTTTGAATGATTTCCAAATGATTACATATTATGTGCTCAATAAACAGCATTATAAGCCACGGTGGTGCAGCGGTAGCATTGTCACCTCACAGCAAGAGGTTCTCCCGTTCGATTCTCAGCTGGAGCGCCTTCTGTGTGGAGTCTGCATGTCCTCCTCGCGGTCGAGTGGCATTCGAAAGACGTGTAAAATGGGCGTGCCTTCATTGAAGGTTGGGCGTCAGGCTGGCAACTCGGCACCGTAAAAATCTACTGCCAATCATTAGCAGACTGGAGTTCCACTGTGGCAACCCCTAACCGGGAAAAGCCGAAAGAAGAAGAAGAATTGGGCATAAACAGCATTCCTTGTGCACAAGTGAGCACGTATCTCCCTTTGATGCAAGTACGAAATCAAGTGCCATTTGATTTTGGAGTACTACTGCATGCATGGCACTCGTCTCTTGAGTAATCAAATTAACAGCTTCAAATGTTGCATTGCTTAACACTTCTAATAACTTTAGAGAACTTTCTCAGCTCCCAAATTGATTTTACAATCCCATAAACAGGTAATATACCAGCCACAGAAATAACAACCTCAACAAGGTCCATATAAGTCCTTTAAAAGCTGCTTGTTCTAAATCTTGATGGTAAATCCATGAAGAATCAGCCTTTGCAATTGGATTTTTTTTATTCTGAGTATATTGTATATTATGAATTTTACCACTGCGTAACTGCCAACTACATGTCGGATGGCTGGAAGAACTTTCCCAATATAACAACACCCAACCAGTTTGCTGGCAGCCAGGGATATGCTAGATTGCCACAAATAAAATAAAAGTCCTTCAGCATGACCCCTACCTCTTACTGCACTTCCACTATACATTCTTTGAGTAGTATTACATTTGCTGTGTCCAACCTCCACAGTCCCATTTTTCGCATAGCAGGTTTTATCCCTTGACAGTCACTGAAAGTCTAAGTACAGCAATTTTTTAAATGATGTGACATTATACCATGAAGCATTTTTTAGTACCACTGATGAAAAAGCTGTCCCATATCAACTTCATTTACATGTACTGGAAACAATGGGATACCGCCATCATAGGCAGTAGATATGTGTGCACATACGCAACAGTTGCCAACATTTAAAGTCTTGGCATATGTATTCAAAGTGGCATAAAATGTATTGAAATTTGCATATCAATCTTCCTAGATTTTATCAATTGTTTTATTTTTCTGTTAAGAAATTGAACAGTACTAACAGTTTCAGCAGTGATCAGGAAATGTAGTAGTAAACAAAAATAACAATTGCAGTCATCATGGTAATAATCAGACATGAATGGTGAGTTGGGCGGGGTCGATGTGCGTTTTTAAAAATTTCCAGGCACAAATTCATTTCATGACTGTACTCCAAACTCGCTCCATACAGGATGCTGTTGTAGTTTAGCTCCCATGAGTAGCATTTGGTCACCTGACTTAGGGAAAATGTCCCCTTCTGATGTCCTCCTGGTATCGGTCATCAATTCTGTTCCCAGTCTGTCTAATTTTACTTCTGGTATGAGAGGAAACTGGTTCATAATCAGACAAGGCTGCAGAGGTTATGTTGAAAGGAATGGGTTGGCTACCCTTATTTGGGATTGCTTTTTCAGTATGGGAGATCTGGATCCATATTGGAGACCCTTCAAGTCTAATGACTGTAGCTCTTACAAAGATCACCAGGAATGGGCGTTTCCATCAAGGTTGGCAGGCTTAACGTCTGGAGAAGGAATGAGCAAACACCCAATCTGGTTGGGTTGACATCATGTGTTGCATCAGGATCAGTTTGAAACTGGGGGGAGATAACTTGTGAATGAAGATGCTGCAGAACAGAAATAAGTTGTTTACAATAAGTAAGCATTGTTTCGTCAACTACATGCAGATCAAGATTTGCAGGTAGGGTAGAGGCTGGCATCTTCATAAGGCATCCCATGACGATTTCATGAGGGGAGAGTTTTCTAGTTGTACTGTGGATAGTAAATAAAACTAAGGGTAAAGCCTCTGGCCATTTTAGACCCGTTTCTGCAGTAAGTTTTGCTAACTTGGTTTTCAAAGTTTGATTCATTCTTTCTACCATGCCTGAAGCCTGAGGTCTGTATGGACAATGATACTACATCTGAATATTTAGAACTTTAGAAATTTATTGAATAATCTGATTTGTAAAACAAATACTTCTATCTGACTGAATGCAACATGGTTCCTCAAAACGGGATATAAACTCATACAAAATCTTCTTGACCACTGAGGCCACGTCATTTTTGATGCATGGGTATGCTTCTACCCAACCGGAGAAAACATCAATCAAAACTAGTGCATATTTAAATTTTGCACACATTGGTAATTCTATGAAGTCAGACTGTATACAACAAAAAGGTCCCCGTGGCTTTTTAATATACTGTGTGAGAAGAATCACAGATTTAGCAAGATTAAATTGACAACATGCAAAACATGTTTGTACAAGATGCTGAATAACTTCTGAAGTGTAAGGGGCATAACAGTCAGTCAAAATCTGTCTTATTAAACATTTTTCCCAGATGGGAAGGCAAATGGTAAGCCTGTGCTAATTGCTGTAAAAAAACTGTTTGTGATGCTAGTAACCGTTCATCCAGATGGCGCTAAAGTAAATCCAAGGAATGACAGCAGCCATCATAGATCCACCCTTACACTTTCAGAGTCATCAGCTTGGTTCTGAAAAAACAGCACTTCCTAGTACATTTTCAACTTGAGGTTGCAAAAAAGAAGCCTGAACAGGATTTAATAAAGCAACATGCCTTGCTGCTGTATCAGCAAAGGTATTTCCTACGGATTCAAATGAGGTATCTGACCTGTGAGTGGCACATTTCACAACACCTTTTTTGTAGAGAGAAGCAGGGCATCTAGTAACTCATTTACAAAAACTACATTTTTAATTTTTGTCCCTGTAGAGGTTAAATAACCTCTCTCTCTCTCTCTACACAGTAACAGTTTTTCCCTTTGCTAGCTTGTAAGCTGAAACATTTCTCTGCAATTGTTCAGTCAATAATACTTGATCGATAGTACAGATGCAAAAGCAGCTGTCAATTGTCCGTCTTCTTTTCTGATGCACGATCCATTGATAAAGCAAATTAAGTCAGAGTTCTGCAAAGGAGTATCTCGGAGATCACGTCTGGGAGGAAGCACATTGTTAACAACAAAAACACAGTCATGAAGTTCACTTTCATCAGCAGTAGGGATAAGAGAGTCTGGATTCAAGGGAGGGTGTCTTATAGTTTGCAAAGGATTATTAAGTAGAGCTAGATCATATTTGGAAAGTCTAGAGGCAGAAAAATATTGTGTTCTAGTCTTTAATAAAGCATCACCAGAATGTGGAACTGCAATAAAAGTATCATGACCCAGAGTAAGTACCACTGCCACATCAACTAACCAAGCAGTTGCAGTTACAGCTGTAAGGCAAGGAGGAAATGTGGCTGCTACTGGATCAAGATTTGTACTGTAATAAGCAACTGGTCTAAAGCCATCAGTTCTTTACTGTGCTAATAATCCTAATGCTACCTTGCTGTGTTCATAACAGGAAAGAACGATCACTTTAGAATAGTTTGGAAGTCCTAATGTTGGAAGATTTGAAAGAAGGGATTTTAACTGATTTACAAGTGTGTTCATGGCATGGTTGCCATGAAAGGGGCTTGGAGGTGTCCTTTTTCAATAGTTCTAGTAAAGGTTTAATTATTTTAGCATAGTTGGATATCCACTGTCTGCAATAACCTGCTAAACCAAGAAATGCTCCAAGATGTTTTAGAATAGTAAGTCATGGTGCTGTCTGTATAGCTGTAATACAAGAGGGCAAAATGTGTCATGCATTATCAGATAAGATTAGATGTCCTAAATGCTGGACTTGTGGTTGCCAAAGCTGAAGCTTAGGTCAGTTTACTTTAAATCCTAACTCATCTAGTTTATTTAACAAGAAAACAATATCAGTCTGACAGCGAAAGAATTAGATGCTTTTAGAAGATCATCTACATACTGTAGTAAGGCAAGAAGATCATCTACATACTGTAGTAAGGCAGACCCACAAGGTAACTGTATTTTATCTACTTGATTTTTCATTTCCCTTGAAAATAAGGTGGGTGATTCTACATGTCCTTGAGGAAGCGCTTCCATGTGTACTGGTGTCCTTTATATGTAAACACAAATAAATAGGGACTATCGGGGTCCATTGGGATGGAAAAGAAAGCTGAGGAAATCAGTAACTGAAAAGGTAGTAGAAGAAGGGGAAATTGAGCTAAGAATAGTTGCTGTGTTAGGCACTAAGGGAAAAGCAGGCACAACTGCTGCGATCACAGTCTCAGATCTTGGACAAATCATTTAAGTGTCTTTGCCAAGTTTCTTTACTGGCAGAACGGGTGTATTACAAGGACCCATAGTAGGGATACTTATGCCTTATTGCAGCAATGCTGAAATAACTGGTTCAGTTCCTGCTTCTGCTCTGCAGAAAGAAATCGACCATGGACAGAGATTTGTGAAGTTTTAAAGTAATTTGTACTGGTGTAACTTGTCTAAGTCCTACCTCATTTTTATGGGTTGTCCATAACTGTGAAGGAACTAGTAAGTCGTCATCTGATGGCTGTACAGGCTCTGTGTCAGTAAGGAACGAATAGAGCATTTCTTCATCCAAAATACCCCATAACAACACACATCTGCATCACCGGAGATTCATTGAGAACATTTAAATGCATTCCATCTTGTGCACAGAATGTTGTACATTGCAACTTACAAAGAAGACCCCTACCTAAAAGATTAAGGGGTGCAGAGGTTCCAACAAGAAAAGCATGTTAGTCTATCAACGGTCCCAACTGAATGGGAACTGAAATTGTCTTGGAGTAGTCTAACGAGGCTCCTGACACCCCAACTTCTTGCATTGAGTTGTGGGACAAAGGGAGATTCTTGGCCACGGAAGCATTTAACATTGATCAAGTAGCTCCAGTATCTATTAGAAGGGGAATATTGCTGTCTTGAACTATAATATTAATGAATGGTCCTTTTTGGTGTACAGGTATGAAAGGAAATAGCTGTGATTCTTGTTCATGGCTATCCTATTTATTTTGTTGCCAAGCTGGTGGCTGCCAAGGAGTGTTCCATGTAGGAGGTTGTTCTCTCACATTTTGGTGGACATTTTGTTGACCTTGTGGCTGCAGCTGGTTAACAAATGGATTGTTAGACTGCATTGGCACATCTACTGTCTGCAGGAAAGGACAGTTGTCCAATGACCATTTTGGTCACAGTTAAAACAGATTTGAATTTGATCCCTGTCCTTGTGAATTTGGGGTGTTATTAAAATTCTGAGGAAATGGTCCTTGATTTTGAGAAATTTTGAATCTATTACATCACCGTCTATATTTCCTCAATTTCTAGTAAACTGTTGCAGTTTTAAGTTTAATTATTTTTCTTGTCACTCCTCTTATCTCTTGTTTTTCATGAATGCGAGTGTCTGCTAAATATTGAACCTGATTAACACGTTCCTGAAGCTCCAAACTTGGCCATGTTAAGCAAACCTTTTTTAGCTGATCTTGAATGGGGAACAATAAGCCATTGACAATAGCAGCAGAGAGACCACTTGCTGCCAGATCTTCAGAAGAAGGCTTCAAAGGTGTCTGTCATGTGCTGTAAATAAGATTCAGTTGACTTGTCCTCTTTTATGTGACTATGTTTATCCGGGACCAGTTAGGTACCGATGGACATACTGCAGTAATAGCCTGTAATAAATGAGTCCTAGTTCCCTGAAAAGCCTCTGTCTGTATGCTGGGGAATTAGGGTCTGGTATATTAGCATGATCCTAAATATGTTTAAATAGATCAGGTGGAAGTGGATGTGTCCATCACTGCTGTGAAATCCTCTAAAGTAGGATTTTGCGACTGAACATGCCCTTTTAAAATTCTTGCACATTTTGCTGTATTTGTTCTGATTGATGGGAGAGAGTCCAAAATAGTTTGGAAATCAACTGCTGCAGACCAAGGGCGGACCACATTTGTAGTGGAAGGTGCTGCTTCATCTCTGCTGTTTGTTGTTGTAGAGGATGTAGGTGAGTGGTTGGAGTAACTACACTATCTCCCTTTTCCTATGAGAAGGAATTGGAGTCATCTTTATCTGTATCAGGACCCAGCTAACCAACCCCATCTATAATTATTGGGAATTGAGTAACCAATTTACATGAACATAGCTTTTGTCATGTAGGAAGAGAAGATAATACCCCCTTTGTACGTCGTTTCAGAAAGCTCATAAATATCAGAGTTATTTTAGACTGGGTACGGTATGAAACAGAAGAAGAGGAAGAAGTTTCAGGTTGGCTAGAGGAAGGACACGAGTGAGGAGGTTGATTTGTTTGGCTAGTGGAGGTGGATGACTCAGAAGGTTGCCTTCTCTGAGAATGTGGTGGAGTAATAATCTTTGAAATGGAAGAAGAGATAGCAGAATCCTGCTGGTCAGGGGCAGATGGTGGTGCATTATAAGGTATTTTTTGTCATTTTGGACTAATTGTGAGCATATCTGGGAATTCCCACCCAGGTTCCTAACATAACTAAAGAAAGCCTTGTGATTATCCTTAGTGTCCTGTGCAATTTTTCTCTCGAAGCTGGCCTTAGATGATTTTATGAGTGCCCGTAGTTTTTTGCTAATACTGATCAGAGATGCCTTCCCTTTTTGGGATTTTGCTCCATCATGTAGTAGCTTCCTCCTTCTATTGTATAGTTTGTTTATGGCTGGGGTTCACCAGACAAGATGTCTGCCTTTGGAGGATTGGGTCTTGGTTTTATATGGGATTGCATGATCCATGCATTCCTGAAGGTGTTCATAGAATGCGTTTATAAAGGATTCTGCGGTCTGGGCCGTATTTTCCACAGGCCCGGGGGCTTTGAAGGGTTCCACCTCGGTTTTGAGGAGTGTGAAATTTGCTTTAGAGAAGTTTTTCACTGTGGTTTTCTGGGCAGGGGGTGGGGTCGGGATGTGAATATATCCAGTGAGATTAGTTTATGGTCTGATCTTACCAGTGAGGGATACACTTCTGGTCTGGAGCATAGAGTCCCCATGTTGGTGATGATCAGGTCCAGTATGTTTTCCCCTCTTGTGGGAGTGGTAACAAGTTGTTCCATAGCATTTGAGTTTATAAATTCTAGGAACCTTTGGGCTAGGGTGTTGGAGCTAGAGTAATGCTCCCAGTCTATGTTTGGGTAGTTGAAGTCGCCCAATATAATGGTGTTTGGAGAGACCTTCATATTTTCCAGTGTTCTCAGGAAGGCCAAGTGGGGTTCCTGGGTTTGGGAGGGTGGTCTGTAGCAACTTTTTGTAGGAGGAGTAAAGACACTTTGCTGAAGTTTCCAGTAGTTTATTCAGTTGATCGAACACTCATCCATCTACCTACTTAACTGAATAAACTACTGAAAACTTTAATAAGTGTCTTTATTCCTCCCATAGGGAGGGTAACAGAAAGAGAGTCTCTCCTAGATCTGCTAGTTAAAGCATATTCAGAATTGCAGGATAAATAAATCAAAGTCTTTGAGATATCAAATACAAGAAATGGATAGACAAACAAGCTAGCTAAAGTGTTTTACCATAAATGGTCATACATGATATTAGCAAAAAAGCAAAATCAGTGCAATTATATTTATGCCATATGTCATCACTAAATGTATATTACAAGGCAGTTAAGCCACTAGCCAATCAATGATGGTTGAAAAAATTCCACATTTTTTTATTCGACTGCATGATGATAAGAGTAATTTGTGAGCTATTCATGAAACTGTTTAAAATGTTATGAATATTTTTCAGCTCTATATAATTATTAGGAAGCTGACACAAATGTTTTGAAACAATGGCTTTTACAGACTGGAATAAACAAGATGATGATTTCAGATTTTTACTACATAAGAGATGGTACAAGTAATTGTAGTGCTTTAAAATATTAAATCTGCAGATGTAGATGGATATGTAGCCAATTTTTTCAAACCTTTAGTAGGCTCTATTTTTCATTAAAATAATGCAGTATCTCACCTTAACAGAATTGAAGCTTCTACAAACAGTGTGACAGGTTCATATTTCCTGGACAAGAAAAAAGTAAAATATGGTACAGTTTTAGTGTGGTATTCTCTGGCTTTCATGTTGAATACTGATTATTGTATTATAGGTACTCTAATAAGTAATACGTTGGTACTTCAGGTACTCTCAGTACTCTGTAATACTTGATCATGCTTTTGTCCAGAATGAAAAATGGAAGAAGCTAACAATATTTAAGTCTATGATTTACCAGTTACTGAATAATCAGGCTTTAACAAGGAACTCTTAGAGTATTCTTAAATTTTATGCTACAAATGCCTTTTATTTAATTAACCATGCATATATTTGTCAAGTATTGTTATATTTTGTATTATGAACTTCCTGTTCAATATTTAGGAATGATATAGAATCTATAACAAAAGGAACAGTGCGCAGTAATGTGCCGATCTGATTTTTCAGATTTCTATTACTACAGATGTTAAAGGCTTTTCTCAGTTGTCTGTACCTTTTCTTTTACAGTTAAATCTATTATGTCTTTTTAATTTGATGCTTGAAGAAGTAATGTATAGTAAACTATATCATATTCTAATAGTACAGTTATTGCGACTCCAAATTATGTTTGGGAAGCATCAAATGTACTTATCAGGCTTTTGATCTGTGAGGATCTTAAGAAGGATAGCCTTACAATTCCCATGGTAGTTTTTAGCCCTTCTATGTTGCTTGCAAATAACCCAGAGGCAGGCAGGACAAGGGTATACTGAGAAATTTACTTGTTGCCTTTGTCTGTGAGAGATATGGGTGCTAAACCAGGGGTGAATTTGCAGTTTGCCATCTAAATTAAATTACATTTGAATAGACTAAGACTGGTACTTTCCTTTATTTTTTAATTTATTTTACATTTGTTAACCGGGAAAGCCTGACTTGGAACGAGCCAATTTTCAGTGGAGGTCTGGGGAGAAATGATCCAAATGCATGTCTTTGTAATGTGGGAGGAAACCGGAGCACCTGGAGAAAACCCACATGAATGCAGGGAGGACATGCAGACTCCGCACTGAAGGCACACCAGCTGAGAATCGAACGGGAGAATCTCTTGCTATGAGGCAACAACACTACCGCTGTACCACTATGCCATCCAAATGTGTTTATGTGAAGTGGAAGCCTGTTACATACAAGAGGCACTCTCTGTGATAATACTTATCCCTCCAGCATTTTTTATTTATGTTGCAAAAGAGACTGGAATCCCTTGAGCAGCTGTTATGCTACTACTACTGGAGTTGTGAATGTGTAATAGATCTGACAGGATAGGATATCTTGTGGCTCTATAGATGAGGCAGAGGTCACCAGCCTGTATGATACTGAAAAGAAGCACAATTCTTAGAGATGGTCTGCATAGTTTGTGTGATTTAGGCCCTTAATTTTTAGTGAGAAAGTGCTGTGGTTGCTCAGAAATTAGTTATATATTTTCATCTGTTCAGAACATTATTGGACTAAGAATTAGTAATCTGAAATCCAAGCAAATGGCTTTTTACAAAATATAGTCAGGCCCATGTGAATAAGTGTCTCCTAATGTCCAACAGTTTGTTTCTTGCACTTCAGCCTCCACCATAGTTATAAACTGTGTCCCAGATTACAAGTAATACATACCTTAATATGCTGCTGTCAATGGTTAGAAACATGAATCCTAATTAGAATCTGTTAATGTAGTGAAAATGTACCTGCTAACTTTTTTTTTCTGCACAACTGTTAATTCCACCATCAACATCCTGTGTTTTGTAGGTTAAAGGCATATGTTTTAATGTTTTTCCCTATGTTCATTAAGATCAATTATATTCACAAAAAACTGTAATCGGGTAAGGTACATTATTAACCTGCCCAACTGTGCTTCTCTTGTCCTGTTAAATTTGCCATTATGGTTCACAAGCACATTCTGTACTGTATCAACCCCCATACCTGTGAGAGGCAAGATGGAACTCGGGACCATTCATCAGAGTGATCACAGCCAATCCACTTGACAGCCCCAGGCAAGAGTTCATTAACCCATCCATTCCCCCTTGTAGATGCTTTGCATTGGGGGTAAGTGTGTTCTTCAGGGTATCACAACAGTAGTGGTGTTTTTCACTTTTGCAGCTAAGTGCAAACCATTTTTAATTGTTTTGTGACTGCAGTATGAGGTATTTTATCCTTTCTGTTTTACTAGATAAATTAACTGCTGGATGTTTCATCGATGCAGGCCACAGATTTCATTTTTCCTAGTTTTGCTGTGAGATATGAAACTACTCTTCTTTTGCATAATCAAAAGGCCCTTAAGGGTACAGTATTGTGTGTGTGTGTGTGTGTGTATCTATTTCCATGCGTCTTTGACAATGTCTGAAAATGCCCCAACCCTTTCCTTAAAATAGAGTGTAACATGATAAGTGTTTCAAAGTGCAAGAGGAAGGAAGGAGGCGATACCTGTCTGTCCTGCCTCTTTCACTTTTCATTGTTTGTTTACAAAACTTGGCGTGTATACACGCACGTGTTTGTGTTTCATTTCTGTTTATATATGCATGCGTGTCTCTCTCGTGTATGTTAGTGTCTGATGTAATAAATTTCAATTTCCTCTTTATCAAAAATCCTTCTCTTAAAGATTCTTGTATTATTCCCAAAAGCCCGATGATTCACCTCCAGTGTTTTCTTTATAATGCACATTCTAGCTTTTAACCCAGTAAAGATGTTGCCTGCACTACTGGGTGTTTCAAACCTAAACCCTGCTCTCTCTCTCTCTCTGTCATGTACAGTAGCCCTCTTTAAATGGGATTCAGACCTGACCTCTGTATTATCCTAAATAACAAGACTTTATTTTCTTTACTACTACATAAAATATAAACATAACGTATATCTCCTGTCTTTTCCAGAATTACAGAATTTGATCATATGAATTTCTTTTCTTAAAGTTGAAATACTCTCCATAACATGCTAATTATTCATTTTCGTTTCTTAATTTTTCCATATTGTTCTAAAACTACAAAAGTAACCCTATTTATTACTCTGTTTTCATCCATCCCTTTCCCCTTTTTCTTTATTTGTCAAATCCTACCTACCCCATAACCACTTTTAAACACAGCAATCTTATTTTTATACTCCAACTGTCCTTCAAAATTAATATCACATAATTTGCATATGACAGAAACATGGGTATTTTTTTTTTTGCTTCCACATACAGAATACTCGTACTCTTTCGGTTTATTAATAGGTTCATAAGTATGTACTAGACTAACAACCACTAGGGCCTTTTTAACCCTAGCTATGCATCCCAAATCTCTGACAAGTTCTGGTACCCTTTGTAAGAGTAAGCAGGGGCCTAGAGGTGAACTTTTGAAGTCTGCCTGTGTCCATTAGAGACAGGGGTACAAAACCAGGGATAAGCTTCTTGTTCCCAATCCAAAGGGAGCATTGTACTTACTGATGCATCTGATGAATGCCGAATACAGTGGAGCATTGACTGCTTGGACCTAGATACTGTACCTTTGTTTATAAGTTGCACATCATAGAAAGATTTCCTCCCTAGTGTAGACACATGATGGTTAAAGGCTAGATTACTGTCTGCGTGTGTCCCCAAGTCCCTGACTACTGGGTCGACTCTTAGGGGTGTGCTCTCAATGTAATAGTTTCTGGGGGCGGATAATTTCTTAAACAATACTGTTATGCATTTCTTGGCATTTAGTTTTATTCCATGGCTGTGACACAAATTATTTGTGTTAGCCCTTCCTGAAGAACATTAAAGTCAGTGGATGCTATGACTTCTCCTAATTTGCAATTGTCTGCAAATTTGGTCAGCCAGAGGTCCTTGACATTGGCCTCGACTTCAGAGAAGTAAATGCTAAAAAGGTGCGGTCTCAGGACTTATCCCTGAGGGACTCCACTTGTGACTGGCCTCTTTGTAGAAGTGGACTCCCCATTTATAATTTCCTGGGTCCTGTCCAGGAGCCAGCTGGCTATTTACTAGGTGACATAACCTCTTGATTTTGTCAACAATGTGCTACAAGAGTATTCTGTCAAATGCCTTGGCCTGGTCAAGATAGGCAGTATGAACTGTTTTGCCCTTGTCCATTGCTTTGGTCACTTTCTCAAAGATTTCCACCAGACTGAATAGGCATGATCTGCCCTTGATGAAACCAGACTGGGTTGGGTCCAGTAACTGGAGGTATCCTATGTCATTATTGATTATTTGCATAATACTTCTTTCCATGACTTTGCATATGAGACTAGTGAGATTTATGGGTCTGTTGATGGCCTGCCTTTGTGCATAGGGATGACTGTTGCTGTTCTCCATTCATGAGGCATGAAGCCTGTTTGGAGCCTATTGCTAAATAATGATTCCAGAGGGCCTGTTATGTCACATTTCATGCTATTTAGAAAGCAGCCTTGGATATTGTCTGTGCCTATTAATGCAGTACCCTTTACCTTAGAGAGAACATTCAGGACCTGTTCCCTAAGTGACAGAGTTATATTTGATGGTATTTCCTGGGAGGAGAGGCTGATTAGGAAGAGGTCTGTAAAGTTAGAGATGAATTTGTCTGCCACTAGGTTTACAATATCTTGTGGCTCAGTATAAGTGGCTTCATTAACAGTGAGCTCTGCACACAGGTGTGTATTGCCTTTGAGGGTGCAGACATAACTAAAGAATGCCTTGGTTGTCCTTGGACTGGAAGGCCAAATTTACCTCATCTTTTGTTTTGGTAGACTTTATTTGTACTCCAAGTTTTGATTTGTTTCAGTGCTTGTATCATACTGGATGCTACACCATCTAATTTTTGCCATGATTTTCTTCCTTCTATTATACAGCCTATTGATAATATGATTCTACCAGACAGGCTTGTTTTTTGAGTTAGTTCTGTACTTATTCCTGCTGGGTACAGCTGCCACTATGTAGCTATTAATATGCGTGTATAAGGTGTCTGTGAACAGTAACACATAAGCAGCAGTGTTCTCAGGATTTGTGGGGCTTGAAATATTACCAGTCTCTCACTTAATAGTAGAAGGTTAAATTTCCTGAACATTCCAAAGTTAGCTGTGGTTCTGGGTTTTATTTTTACTTCAAAGGAAACCATTTTGTGATCTGACCTTAACAGAGAGAAGATTACTCTAAGAGGTGTGAAGTGCTCTCCCATATTAGTGAAAACCAAATCCAGCATGTTTGCACATCTGGTCGACATAGTGACAGTCTGGTTCAGAGAGTTTGTGTTTACAAAATCCAGGAATCTCTGTGCCTGCACATTTGGTACCTTATATGATTCCCAGCTAATAAAGGGGTAATTAAAGTCACCCATGAAAATGGTATTGGGTTGGATGGTGATTGTTTCCAGTAAGCTTAATTACTTGTTATGGATTTCCTGGGTCATAGAGGGGGACCAGTAGCTTGCAAGGAAGTAGCAAGGGATTTTACCTATGATGATGTGAATGTGGGGAAGCTCAAGTGCATCATCCTGTTTGACCAGCCTTGAGGTATATTTATTTTTGATGTAAATCAAGACACCTATACCTTTAGTTCCTGTCTGTTTAGTAGCTGGTCTAAATGTGTGGACGGCATTATGTCTTTGCATTGATGATATGTTCACTGCAGCTTTAAACAATGTCCCAGTGACTGCACAGACATCAGCATTCTCTAGGATGAGGCCAGCTTGTAGGCAGTGGAGTTTCTTGTTTGGACTCATAGCATTGAGCAGTAACAGCTTTAGAATTTCTTGGCTTTACTTTGCTATGTTGAAAGTATTTTCAGTTTGGAAGGGCCTAAAAAGGCTTTATGAAGGAGGACATTGTTTTAGCTAATATTCAAAAGCCTAGAGGTGAGAGGTGCAGACCATTCCTGGCAAAGCAGTAAGGTCAACAGACCATCTCCTTCCATGCTGACAAATATTGCATCACCTTAGAATGATACCAGAAACTAAGTTAATTATTAAATTCAGTCATCATCTGTTTATGTTGTGGCATCGTCCTTGGAGAAGGTAGAATGCTGACTGTGGCCAAGTGGTGCTGGTACTTGTGGTCCAGTGACCTGAGTGCATGCTTAATGTGATGGATCCTGGCCCCTGATAAGAAATTGACTGACTGCCTCCTTACTCGGGTTGGTGAGAAAGAAGTCAGTGTGTCTCTCAGTGGAGTCTCCAATGACCAGAATGTTGGCCTGTGTGATGGCTAGCCTTAGGGGCTTAGAAGTAAAGGCTCCTTGATATGTTGTATTTGTTGATGTGGGTGTTGTTTTGAAAGACTGTATTCTGGGCTGCTGAGAGCATTTGTTCTGTGTACTTCATCTAGGAGGTCTTTGGGGTTTAGGAAAGTTGCTTTTAAGTATCTCAGCATACGTGGTTCTATGTATCTGCTTCATACTGTGTGTGATGGGTTCTGCATGTGTACTGCTGTCAACCTGATTGACATTAGGAGTGCTTTTATGTGGGTAACATTGTGCAAATACATCTCTCACATACCTTATGAGTTTAAGAATAAGCGGGTTATCTGTAAACATTTGTAAATTTCTACATTGCCTCAGGGTGCCCATATCCAGAGACAGTGGGAAAGCTCATATCCATTGCAACAGGCCTTCTTTTATTGTTTTGATGATTGCAGTGAGAATATAAGGTAAAGTCAAGAATATGTGGTTTGCAACTCTGGGAGCAGTGCTTATCACTGCAAACTAGTTGCCTTTTGTGCAACTAGGTTTGGTGAAATTTCAAGAGTACTTTTACAGGAAAAATGTCAGTTCAAGTTGCCTGTGTCTGTACAGAACACTACCAAACACTTGAGGGGAAACGACTGAAGTAGACCCTGATGATTTATTGAGTATTTAAGGAGATATTCTGAAGTTAGGTTAGGCAGTAGCCAATAAAACAGAACTTACTGAAAGTGAAAAAAAAAAAAAGAATTAGCTTAGTCACAAATTGAAGAATAGTGGGGATTCAGTAATTGGCTACTACCTTACTATTACTAATGCTGGTCTCACCACAGCTTCATGCTGTTGGGAAACAATGTCCCTTTGCTTATTCTTTCACCAGAAGCAAAACAGTAGCACCAATCCCAAGATGAGAAGCACGCCACAGGCTTTTTGGTGATCCACAGTCTTGTCCCAGGTGTCCGTAGGCTTGTTGTAGCCTTTTCCTGGTAGATGCTTTGAATAGCAACCAGGTAAATCAATGCGGTACAACACAGACAGACACTGCCCAATCAGAGATCATCAGGAGTCACTGTGTTGGGCTCCTTCTGTCACCAGGAGCAAAAGAGAAGCACAAATTCCAAGCTGGCGCGTATGAAGCAGTTATTAGGCTTTCCGGTGACCAGCAGTCTCCAATAAATAATGTCCCTGTGCTCCTTCTCTCACCAGGAGCAAATAAGCACTAATCCCAAGGGGAGAGCCACCAATTTTAAGAGAGCAAGATAGATTGGATGTGGGTAGACCCTTAGTATTCTGGCCCTATGCAATACATTGGGAGGGCCAATAAAGTAGCTGAAGGGGACAAAATTAAATTTGTGCTTACTGATAATAGCCAATGAAAGAAGAGACGGAAGGAAATATGTGGTCAAATTAAAGTAAAGGGCAGGCAACTAGAAAGACAGTTGCTCCAGGGTGGGAAAATTTTAATTTCTGTGTGACTCACAAGAGACACAGCTCTGGTTTCTTTCCTAGTTTGAATACACAGTAGAAAGCATAATATAATTAAAACACAGTGTAATGAAATTCTACTACAATGTACAAAACGGAAGAAGGCAATAAAACAACACAAATTACAAGAAAGCAATATAAGAAAAACAAACTGTCCTTCCTCACAGCAGTCTATGATGCAGTTTGAGTGAACTTTCCTAGTAAAGCCATGAAATATCTCATTTTATCCCTTAAATACAAAGTTTAGTTCTTCACTCTTCCCTCAGTTCACAAGTAATTAACTCACTGGTAACAGCATCTTTGACTCGCTGGCAAAAGCATTCACTATTAAAACAATTAGAACCCCCCCCCAATTCCCCCCATGGAGCACCCTGCCTTAACGCTATTCTTACATGGGGCATTATCTCCATTTTAAAATCATACTTCTGCCTTGGACCGAAGCTAAAAACACTGCCACCCACTTATCTAATCACCTCCCTGTTTGTGATATCAGTAATGACGTTCTAGCGATCCCACCCACCTTGTTAACATCCTCCCATTTTGTGAGAATACATTCCTGCCCATCTATCACTTTACACCTGTTTCCATTGTAGTTTTGTTTTCCCTGTGTAAACTGCAAGACCGTCTCTCTTGTTCCTGCATTTTAGTAGAAGACTTGATTCAAGGGCAGTAATAAAAATACACACTGACAAGGCAAGAGCAGAAACAGCATATCTCATAATGTCTTAGCACAAGAAATATGGACAAAGGCTACAATAATGGGGGAAACAACGGCTCAAGTATAGGGACAGATTTTAAGTATTGCTTTGAAAGTTGTTAGAATAACAGGATTTGTGATAGCATGCATTTTATTCTGAAGGATATCAAGTCTGAAACGTAAATATATGTTATTATTTAGACTTAGACAAAAAGGTATATGCATGGTATTTTTATAGACAGTATGTACACTGGTGTGTGCATTTCAAGACCATAACATGTTTACATGACTACAACAACAAAAAGTATATCTGTCAAAATACTTTAATGTACTTTTTGCTTTTGTGTTTCAGGCCATCTTGAGATGCCAGTTTCTGTAAGCTTAACCCAACTCATACATTTAGAGGTTTTGGTTCTTGCAGGGGAAGCACATCATTCAAATGAATGTGCTTCCTCTCATGCCAGCCTCTGTTTCTCAGCTGTCCTCTTAGGCAGCTGATATTTGTGGTTCCCCTGATTGTCACTGAAATAATTTTTTCACATCTGTTCCGAGTGTGTTACAAACCTGTAAACAGGCCACTTACAACTTTATGCTTACCTTTATTATCATTTTCGCAGATATCAATCTCCACTGGAAATTATTTTCTTAAAGTTTGTTGCATTAACTAAAATGTTGAGTAAATATATAAAAAAGAGTTACGTAATTTTTAGTTTG
Organism: Protopterus annectens; assembly: GCF_019279795.1. NCBI lineage: Eukaryota > Metazoa > Chordata > Ceratodontiformes > Protopteridae > Protopterus > Protopterus annectens. The sequence continues at coordinate 709,985,331 of NC_056745.1, read as the reverse complement.
TGGTAAGAGAAGTCTGAGTCAATTTGTTTGCATGTTAATTATTCTAAAATTGCTACAGTCATGATTGGCTTTCTGTTTAGTGTTTTTGATATGGGACATACTGGATTAAATAATGGGTGCCAGCAGAGGTGAAAATGGTCATATCCAACTTGATGAGGTGCTAAGTGCATTGGTTTCTGGCTTGGTATTACTTTCATTTCATTAAATGAAAGATTTAAATGCTGAGCTGTTTAACATCTCTTAAGCATTTCAGTGTACTGTATGTATTTATCTGAATGTGTTAACCAGTGTAATCTATTCTTACATTCATTATAAAGTAGTAAAGTCAGGTATTGTCTAGGTGCATCATGTGGAGAGACGAGGCTTGTCTTAATTGTTTGGGGTAGGTATGTTGTTTTATGAAATAATGTGTATGTCGTGTTCTACATAATTCCACTCAGTTGTAGAACTCACAGTCATAAGGGAAGGTTGGACAAGAGGTTAGTGCAGCCTTTTTATTAAATTTCTACTTTTTTTTAAGAATTTTACTTTTTGTGGTTGGTGACAGTGGGATTATTTTTTTATCCGGTATGTATTGTGTTTTTCTTTTGTGGATAGTGACAATAAGTTTAGAATTAATTTTCTTGCTCGGTCGTGAAACTGGAGTTCTCGCTTCACCTCCTGGTGCTGTATGTGGTAGTGATTATTATGGCCATGTTTTATTGCTCAGTTACTGGGTAGGTTTTCATGCCGGTTTGATTGAAACAATGGTCCGCTTCACATAAAAACATGGCTCAAGTGAGACATTCTGGTACGTGCTTACAAGCCTACTGATGGATGCTATGGGTTAGTGTATATTTTAATGTATGAGATTATTTAAATTCTCTCTCATTATTTATGTCAGAACTTGGATTTGGAGTATATGTTGTAGGAAGAAATAAGTATGAATTACTACAGCACTCAACTTTCCTCACTTGTCTAGTAGAAAGCAGTTTTTAGTACTTAATAAATAAGCACTTATCCAGGCATGTCTAAGGGTCAGCTCCCAGTGATTTCTCCTGTCTACCTGATGAATCTGGGCATCTTGGGGCAATGCAGCAATTGCCTCATGTACACAGACAACCCTCTCCTCCTACCACCCAACACTATAACCTGTGAGAGATGCACTTATATAGCCAAACTGGAAGCAAAGCTCTCTTCACCCAAGACTGGACTAGACAGTCAAGAGGAGGACGTAAACACTGGACTAGACAGTCAAGAGGAGGACGTAAACACTTGCACCGCACCACACTCATCACATAGTCCCTCAAAACCTACACCACCAAAACACACACACAGAAACACAAAACACACACCTACATTTGCGGAGGCTCTCAATAAAAACCTGCCCAAGCATCAGGGACATCCAAAGCATAAATGCAAGCAAACTCCACCCCCAACACAACCCAAATGACACATAGCCCACAAACTCAGTGTGCCACTCAACCACAGCCCATAAGGTATAACAACGTACCCAACACTCTAGTCATAGGTGACTCTATAGTCAGGCACACTGATGTTCCACTCACTAGACTAAACAAGGAAAAAGTTACTGTCAGCTGCCTGTCAGGTGCCAGGATCCGCCACATAACGCATGCACTCAGGTCACTCCACAATAAGTACAAATATGACAATGTCATTGTCCATGTTGGTGTGAATGACCTGAGACGTACCTCCCTGGACTACATGAGAAGAGACATGGAGTAGCTCTCCGATCTTGTATCCCAGGCAGGTATGACCCTAACCCTGAGTAGCATCCTGCCATCACCCAGAATGATATCACAGTACAAGGACAAAATGATTGACTTCAACAATTGGCTAAGCTTCTGGTGTCATTCTAAGGGGATCCAGTATTTGTCTGCCTGGGACGACATGATTGACAGTCCACGATGCTTTGCCAGAGATGGCCTGCACCTGTCGCCCTTAGGATTCCGGATACTGGCTAAGACTCTTGCAACCCCTATAGTGCCTTTTTTAGGCAAGGTTCAAATGACAAATTCACCACCGTAACAGGTACAAGCAAGCAAAATCTGAGGGTAATGCTACTCAATGCTAGAAGTCTAAACCTCAAAATGCACTCACTCGAGGCACTCCTTAAAATGAAGAACATTGACATCTGTGCAGTGACAGAGACCTGGTTCAAAGCTCCAGAAAGCACCCCTGCATTACCAGGCTTCAATTCATACCACACCTTTCGGCCACCTTACCCAGAAAGAAGTACTAAAGGCGGAGGTGTGTTCATATTCATTAAGGATATCCACACCTCCAGGCTAGTTGCACAGCATAATGCATCCGAGATTATCCAAGTGCAACTAACTCTGGGCAAGACCGCAATCCAAATTGTAGCTTGCTACAGACCCTCCACCATGCCCCAGGATTAACGCTCCTCATTTCTTGATGCACTGGAAAGTATTAGGGTACAACCCAACACCCTAATAATGGGCGATTTCAACTACCCCACCATTAACTGGGAAAACTACTCGTGTACCAACTCTTTTGCTCAACGTTTTCTAGAATTCATAAATTCCAACGCCTTGGATCAACTTATTCACACCCCCACCAGAGGCAGCAATATCCTAGACCTGGTCATTACCAACATGGAAAACCGGTGTTCCACACCAGAGGTCAATTCCTCGTTGGTCAGATCCGACCACAAGCTAATCAGCCTAGACATCCACATCCCACCCCCAGCCCCAATTAGGGAAACCATTGTTGAAAACTTCTCAAAAGCCAACTTCACACTTCTTAAGACAGAAGTGGCAAACTTCATGACACCCATGCAGACGGACAATAGAGGTATGACTGCCAAATCCTACACAAATGCACTTTATAAGCACTTACACAAGTGTATGGATCATGCTATCCCTAATAGAACCAAGATGTTATCCTCTAAAAAAAGGAAGCCAATCTGGTGGACCTCTGCCATAAACAAACTCTACAACAGAAGAAAGAAACTGTTGCAAAAAAGAGTAAAATCCCATGACTGGAGGAACTCCCTGGTCAACCTCAGTAAGAAGCTGAGATCCCTCATAAAATCCTCCAAAGCTAGTTAGGAAAACAAAATTGCCACTGACTCTAAAGACAACCACAAAGCATTCTATAGCTATGTCAAGAATCTAAATGGGAACACTCAGATCTGCTTTGAGTTTACAGCATAATGGCACTAAATATACAGAACCAACTGATATTGCCAATGTCCTAGCAGATAGGTTCAGTGCTAACTTTACCCCCTCTCACCCCCTAGAGGGCCCATCTCTATACCTGAAGAATGCAAAGTTCCTATAATCACGGCTTCACAGGTAAAAAAACACACTCTCCAAAGCCAAGAACACAGCATCCATGGGACCTGACAATATCCCAGGCTGCGTTCTACACGAACTACAGAATGAACTGGCACCCTACCTAAGTACCATGTTCAATCATAGCCTCACCTCAGGCTTTGTACCCACTGAATGGCGCACAGCGACAGTTATCCCACTCCACAAAGGGGGAGCCACGACAGACCCCGGGAACTACTGCCCCATTAGCCTCACGAGCCTGGTCTGCAAGGCCATGGAACGTATCATCATGGAACTCATAAACAAAGACATTGGTAATCTCCAAACTCTGGACCCTACACAGTTTGGATTTGTAAAAGGCAGATCATGTCTCCTAAACCTGATTGACTTCTTTGAAGCAGTCACCAAAGCCATAGATCAGGGTAAAATGGTTCACACAGCTTATCTAGATCTCGCCAAGGCTTTCGACACCATCCCCCACTCTGGAATTATAGATAAGCTCACTAAACTAGGTATAAATCCCTATGTCACAAGATGGGTTGCCAACTGGCTCATGGACAGAACCCACACTGTGAAAGTAGCAGATTCCAAATCCGACATCAGACCAGTGACAAGTGGAGTACCACAGGGTTCAGTCCTGGGTCCTCCCCTGTTTGGTCTCTACTTCTCTGAAGTGCAGGCCAACACAGAAGGTCTTTGGCTAACAAAGTTTGCAGATGACAGCAAACTAGGAGCCATAATCGAAACTCCTAACGATGTGAACAAACTACAAAAGGGCCTCAATGAGACAGATACCTGGTGTCAAAGCCATGGCCTGAAGCTCAATGCCAAAAAGTGTATTGTCATCCCCTTTGGTAAAAACTCTGTACCCATGAACTACCACATAGCTGGTAGTCTACTTAATGCTGAAAATGTGATGAGACCTTGGGACACAGGTGGACAGTAGTCTCTACTTTGATAATCACATCGCCACAGTGGTCAGGAAATCCTTCTATGTGGCTCATCTCATCACAAAAGGATTCTCATCCAGAAAACAAGAGGTCATTGTTCCCCTCTACTCATCACTCATTAGACCCGTTATAGAGTACAACGCCCCTTTTGGTATGTACCTCACAAGACATCTACAACAACTGGAAAAACCACAGAAATACCTCACAAAGAGGATTACTGGCCTCAAACATATGCCCTATGCAGACCGTCTCAAAAAATTACAGCTTTACTCCATCGCATATCGCCTACTCAGGGGCGATCTCTGCCTAACATACAAAGCTATGTCAAACCCAGAGCTGTTGGACATCCTCCACTTAAAGAAATCCCAATCCCTCCGATCTACATGCTCTAGGGACCTTAACCTTGTCACCACAATAAACAGAACATGCTGGAGGGATAGATTCCTGTCCCAGAGACCTCCCATACTCTGGAACAGACTACCTATCTATGTCAAACAGAGCTCCTCATTAGCACTCTTCAAGAAAAATCTTGATGATTGGATGGGAAATGGGAAATTTACCCCGGGGATCACTTCTGTGGTTCTGCTCGTCAGGGGCACAGGAAAATAATTTTCTTGGGTGGCGAAAGCCTGGTTACATTTTTTGGCTAGGCTTGTATGGGCCCTAGGGCTGATAGCCTAGTACCTACCTATGAATGATGCAGTCAGTGTGTTGTTGTGCTATGTTTTGTGCATAAGTAATAGGTTCGTAGGTTTATACTAGACTAATAATCACCAGAGTCATTACAAGTCCAAAATGGGGTATAACTTTTAAATATTACCCTAATTCATATTAGTAGGGAATAACCGGATTTTGAACAACATGAATTTCTTAAAGACAAAGAAGTATGAAACTCTGGCTGACATTACACACTGACCATGATCTTCAGTGATTTACCAGAAAATCAAAACATTTTATAAGCAGGAGGTTAATAATATGAGGCAAAGTCAGGGATAGTTGAGCAGTATGAAGTAGTTAATGACAATTTAATATTGCCTTCTTATTTTTTCAATAGTCTGATCATTTTTGTTGTGGTGTGGGTGACCAGTTATTTCTACAGATTTCCTTATCTGGGAGTAATTTTTTCTTGGTTTTCTGTTGGGTAGTTGTTGCAATCACAAGCCGTGTATATTATATGTTATATTATATTATATTATATTAGTGGGGTGTAGGCAGAGGAAACATTTGTAAGGCAAGGTCAAGCATAATATTTGTTTACTGATCTCTGACTACCGGGAAATTCTGAGTAGGTGCCCATTTTTATTGGAGACGCAGGGAGAAAAGTTCCACAGTATTTCAAAAACATTTTGAAAACAATTTTAAAAGCCTCAGAAGTAAAACAAACATTGACAATTTAAATAATTATTCCAAATTGGACATGATGTGACAAAATTAGTTAAAACAAAGACAACTTGTATAACAGTAATTTAATTATCGGAGAAATTGTCGACAGTTTTTAGAAGTTAAAGGTAAACTAGTATAATACATACAGGAATTGCAATATGAAGTTAGGGGAATAATACGTTATTACATTTCTAGATAAAGTTAGGAAGTGAGTGAAAAGTGGGAGTAAGGAGGTGTAAGGTATGAATAGGAACTTGTTCATATTTAGGAATGTAGTTGTCCTGAGGCTGGGCAAAAACAGAGATTTTGGCAAGAACTATTTCAGAATGGTTTTGAAGGACTGGAGGGAGGGTATTGATCTGATTGATATAGGTAAGGAGTCCCAGACCTTGCCTACATGGTGTGTATACATATATATATATATATATAGATCATGCCCTGCAGATTTGATAGGGATGTGGACAGAAAGGGTTTTCCTCACTGAATCATAATGATGGAGTACGAACATAGTTGTATAGACTGGTGTTTAGTGCTAGACAAGATGATGATTGCTGGCTAATGTAGGTGTGAAAAAGCTCTGTATATGTTAGCTGATGGGTTAGTTCTAACTAATTTTGGTTTTCAGTGCTATACTGTAGTGGGTTCTGAAAGGAGCATTTGCTGCAAATTTAGCCACTTTATTATAGCATTGATCAGTTTTTACTTTTTGTGCTCTTGGAAGTTAGTAATAATGGGTGCTCCATAAACTAGTGTGGGGAGGTGCTAAGAAGTATTTGTTTCCCGGTGAAAAATTCCAGTAATTCATGGTTTTGGATTTCAATTGTTCGGTGAAGTCTTCTCAGCAAATAGAGATTCGGTTAAGTGTAATTTCGATAAACCAAAGTAGACCCATACATAGATGCATTTGTGTGTGCGTGTGTTTGTGTGTGTGTGTGTGTTTGTGTGTGTGTGTGTGCACACACATGTATTGACAGTCTGGCCTAGGGAGCTTGTGTTTACAAAATCAAGGCGTCTATATGCCTGCATGTTTGGTGTCGTATATGATTCTCAGTTAAAGTCACTCATGAATTTTCATATTAGTTTGGATGGTGAATGTTTCCAGTAAGTTTAAATATATGGTATGGGTTTCCTTGGTGTTATATGGGGACCTGTAGCTTGTAAGGAGGTGGTATTGGATTTTGCCTATGGTGATTAGAATGTGGAGAAGCTCCAAGCCTTGAGGTGTCTTTTGTTTTCTGTGTAGATTGAGACACCTCTACCTTTAGTCCCCGTCTGTGTAGTGGATGGTCTAAATGTGTAGAAGGCATTGTAATCTTACACTGTCAGTGTGCTGTACAGAGCTTTAAACCATATCTCAGTGACTGCATAGACATCAGCATTCTCTAAGGTTAGGAGAATTTCCAGCGAGTGAGGTTTTTGTTTAGACTCCTCGCATTGAGCAGTAATACCTTTAGATTTTCTTGGTTTTCATTTGCTATTTTGGAAATACTTTCAGTTTGGCATTGCCTAAAAAAAGCACTATGCAAGAGGACAGTTTTTTAGCCAATGCTGGAAACTCGCACCTTGGACCACCTGGAAAATAAAAACTTTTACGTACACATGGTGTTCATAGACTTCAGCTCGGACTTCAACATGGTCATTCCACAAAAACTGCTGTATAAGCTGAGTAAACTGGGCATAGAAAACACAATATGCAACTGGATTCTTGACTTCCTAACCAAAAGGCCACAATTATTTGAGCTGGAAAGCATCACTCCAACAGCATCATCCTAAACACCAGGGTCCCACAAGGTTGCATACTCAGTCCACTTCTTTTCACAGTTCTAACACATGAATGCACAGCTGTGCATCAGTCAAATAGAATCATAAAATTTGCAGGTGACACCACAGTAATCTGCTTTATCAAGAAGGAAGATGAGGGGGCCTACAGGGAGGAAGTGAGCCAACTCATTCATTGGTGCACTGACAACATCTTAGCACTAAATGTTAGGAAAACCATGGAAATAGTCACCTGTTACCCCTATCATCATCAGTGTTGCTGTAGTGGAGAGAGTAAATAGCACCAAATTCCTAGGGGTACATATCTCGCAAAACCTAAATTGGGCCACGCACACTTCCTACCTTACAAGGAGAGCCCAACAACTTCTCCATTTCCTTAGGAGACTTCGTAGAGCTAACCTCCCCCCACAGGTCTTATTCACCTTCTACAGAGCCACAATTGAGAGTGTACTGACAAACAACATCATTGTCTGCTACGGAAATTGCTCTCAAGCTGATCAGAAGGGCATGGATAAGATTGTTAAACAGGCCACAATAATCATTGGCTCCAACCTTCAGTCCCTACAGGACATGTATTTAAACCAGTGCTGTGGCAGAGTCCAAAAGCTGTTGAGGGATATACACCATCTGGCTCCTGGACTGTTCAAACTCCTGCCAACAAAGAAGTACTACAGAAGCATTAGATGCAGGACATCCATATTCCATAATAACTTCTTCCCACATGCTATCAGAGTGCTGAATAACATGCTACATTGGTAAACCATTATTTGTGTGCAGTATGTCGTTGTTTAGATAAACTCCCTGAATGGCTCACTTCATATGTCTCTATCTGTACTAGGAAAACTGTGAACTTTAAGTTTATGGTATGTATTGGTGGTGGGGAAGTTTATATATGTGCCTCACTTATTTATTGTAGTACTGTTTTTGCATGTCCTTATATTTCTACTTATTTTCCTGCTGTTGTATTTTTTGTGTTTCTTATGTTACTAGAGCTTTCAAATTAGTTTTACTTTATTTTTGTATCTTTTTTTATTTATTTTTATTTAATTTAAAGTTTGTATTAATTTAATCTATCTTCCTTCTGTAAACTGTCATTCACATGGTACGAGCCTGATTATTGAAATTTTGTGCAGTGATGCACACTTTTTCTTCTTTGACTTTAAAAGCCTAGAAGAGAGAGTTGCAGACCATCCTTGGCAAAGCAGCATGGTCTGTTAACCAAATCCTTCCATGCTGGCAAATACTGCATCATCTTGGAATGACACCAGAAACAAAGCCAATTATTAGTCAGTTATCTTTTCTTCATAGTGTGGCATCATCCATGGAGAAGGTAAAATGCTGCTTATTGTTACACTCATACCAGCCTGAGATGAACATTCTGAGAGCTCCACAATGTCCCTCTTCATATTGTCTAGGGAGGTACATCTCTGGTCATATACACCCACATGGATTAAGGCTGAGACATAGTGGTACTTGTGGTCCAAAGATCTGAGTGTATTCATAAAGTGGTGGATCCTAGCCCATGATAAGCAACTAACCATGACTTTCTCTTTACTTAGCCTGGCGAGAGGGACTTCAGTGCATCTCACAATGGGGCCTCCATTGAATAGAATGTTAGATTCTGTGGTGGGTTGCCATATGGGGTTAGAAGTAGAGGCTCTGTGAGATGTGGCTGTATGAGTTGATGTGGATGTTATTCAGAGTTGCTGAGGGAGTTTGTGTACTTCACCTAGGAGGTCTTTGGGGTTTAGGTAGGTTACATTTAAATGCCTCAGCATATATGGGTCTATGATTCTTTCTTGAATCGTGTGTGATTGGTGCAGTGTGTATACTACTGACAACATTATTGACATTAGGAGTGTTTTTATGTGACAGCTTTGCCTCCAGTAACATTGTGTAAATACATCTCACATACCATATCAATTGTTTAATAATTAACTGGTTGTTAATAATTAACTGATTGTCTGTAAATATGAGGCAGTTTCTACATTGCCTTGGGATGCCCATATCAACCAAGCTGGTAACAGAGGTAGTGGGAAAGTTCATATCCGTGACATCAGACACTTTTTGTTGATTAGACAGCTAGAGACATTTTTTGTTTTGTTGAGTGCACTCATTTTTTAATTCCAGTTTTTACAAAGGACTGCAATAAACTTTTTTTTCTGTAAAAGTTTGGAGCCTGATAAAAGGGAAAAAGTGGCCCACTCCTCTAATGTGGGAAATAGCTGCATATGTGTTAGCACAGTCTGTGTGCATATATGTCATGTCTTTCATCTTTTACCTTGAAATACTATACAAAGAGAAAATATTTAGGGAAAAGGTAGTCTTAGTGGGTGCTATTCACAGAAATTTTCCAGATTTAGAAGGGATAGAACAAAAGTCTGAGAACAAATTAGATGTGTTCCCCCAAATTTGGAAGAGCTGAAAGGTGTATGTGTGTGTGTGTGTGTGTGTGTGTGTGTGTGTGTGTGTGTGTGTTTTGGACCTTTATGGTTTTATGACTGAAAATTGATTACTTTTTGGATTCAGTACATTAAATACATATGTGCATACACATACACACACACTCATAAACACATGAAATATTTAGTTGCAAAGCTTCAATAACAAGATGGAGATGTTACTAATGTTGTTTTATAGCTTCACAGAAACCCCACTTCATGCACACAAATAAGACAACTGCCACCACAGCACATAAAACCACATCTCATTGTGACTCGGCTATCACAAGCCCATGAGGCATAACATCACACAATCCAATATTTTATTCATAGGAGACTCCATTGTGAGACATACCGATGCCCCTCTCAACAGGCTAGACAAGGAGAAGTTTACACTTAAGATTCATCACATCGTGCAAGCACTGAAGTCACTAAACCTAAAATACCAGTATGACTCAGTCATTAACTACTATGTGGATGTGAATGACCTGAGACGTACCTCCCCTGACCATATGAACAGACACACGATTGAGCTCTCAGAGTATGTGACACAAGCAGGTATGAACCTACCGTTGAGCAGCATTCCACTGTCTTCATGGATGATGCCACAATACCAACATAAAATGATATCTCCTTTGAATTTTTTTTTGCTCTGTAATTTGTCCTTTATCATGTTCTAACTGCAAAGTGGTTTGCCACTGTTTCATTGCTGCTGTAATGTAATCAATCGCTGTAGGGTTGTATCTTATAAATGTTTAAGCACTCTCTCATGCATGAGTGTGGGATACTGCCAAATTCTTATTTGTAGTCTATTCATGCTATAGATTCTTCCCCTTTTTACAGTTTTTCCTTAATGAATTTATTTAAGAACAAATGATCCTTGGTTTCGTATGACTGACTTTTGTTACCCTTTTGTTCTATTGCCACGATTGAGTTAATTTCTGAATGACTATAAAATCTATCGCATCAATTGCAGTGTACAGCTAATACATCGTCAGAAGGCAAATTATCAGTCTATAGTTTTTAGGACAGCTTGCAGGTTCATTCGTAAGTAGAAGTATTGTTTTCCTTTTGTTAGCCAGGTTGGTGTCGGTACCGGTTGCGCATATAAATAGTTTTTACTCATGGCTAAATATTCATATAAAATGTTAATTCTTTTAGCCAGAAGTTAGGTACTACATCTGGGCCTGGGGTTTTCATTTATGATCTTTTCTTAGCTTTGTTTCAATTTCTCTGGTTGTTACTTCATCCCATTTTATATCCTGTACATTTGAACTTCTTATTCTTTCTTTTACTTTTTCTATCAATTCATTATCTTTGTTTATGTTCCACAGGATCTTCATAGATATTTCTCCAAAATCTATTTTTTTTTTTTTTTTTTTTTTTTGGTGGTGGTTCAATTTCGCCTTGTTTCTCAAGTCTCTATAACACTTTCTGGGTCATCAATAAATTGCTTATTTTTGTACTTTTCTTTTATATTTGTCTGCATATCTTCTAAGTTTTTCTACCTCTGCTTATATTTTTAGTCTATAATTTGCAATAGTGCACAATAGATCCTGATCTGTTCTGATACTGTGCATTGCTTTTATCACATCTGTCTATGTCCTTTTATTCTCATGTTGCAGTATTCATAACAGTAGGGAGGTTGCTGCCTGCAGCACTGGACATCTGGCCAGCATACCAAAGTCTTTGGCTAAGGGGTATGTTACATGTCGGAGCCCTAAACCTATGTCAGCTATATATATGTGACGTCTGCATGTACCTAACTCAGAACTTTTCTGCCACAGTTATCTACAGATGTCCGATCGCCAGCTCGTGGAATCCGGTTGTTCATTGCCTTTGGCGGTCTGTATTCAAGCAAAGTACCCTTTTGGGATTTTTGATTATACCTTTTTTCTTGAATTCCAGCTGTACATGTCAGCTAGGGAGGGAAAGAGTGCTTGTGGAAGACAGATTCCACACAAGGACATGCACGACAAGTGTTTGTTTTGCTTAGGGGTAGGCCACGGCTACAAGTCTTGTGACATCTGCCAGTCCTTTGTTCCCAAAATTTTGAGAAGCCATCTAGCTGCTTTATATTTATACCTAGAAAATCATAGACTCCGACATATGGCATCTGGTATGGAGGGCGGAGTAGGTACCTCCGAGGAGCCGCCTTGGAAGAAGGCCAAAGATTTAGGCCTGATGCCCATGCTGCACCTCATGATTCCGGTGAGACTCTCAAGGAGAATGATAGCCCAGGGTCTCATCGGGTGTTGGTTTTACCACTGGAACCGGGAACCATGGTAGAAGCTGGTTCAGCGGAAATCCAGAGTACGTCTGCTGAGATTATTCAACCATCAAGCCCTGATGGTGAGGAGGAACCATGGCTCATGGCGTCGGAGGGGACTACTGCTGCCTTACATTCCACCCCGACATCAGCTCCTAAACTGACTACTCCCGTTTCTTTAAAAAAGAAACAAAAAGGAAAGCCTAGAACTGCAGAATCTTCACCAGGATGTGAAGCCTTTTAACAGAACTTGTTCAGAGCCTTCCAGACCCTTCATTCTCAGGTGCCCCAGCCAGTTCATAGGTTGGTACTAGGCTATCGGCCAAATGGCCTATACAAGCCTAGCCATAACAATTCCCTGGCTATTTCTTCCCACAGTATTTACTTCTCCGGACCCCTGTCTAGCAGGGTGACTTGACATGATCCCCGGGGTGAATTTCCTATCTCCCTTTCAGTCATCAAGGTTCCTTTTGAAGAGTGCCAAAGAGGCGCTCTGCTTTGACATGTATGGGCAAGTCTATTCCAGAGTCTGGGGAGTCTCTGGGTCAGGAACCTATCCCTCCAGCATGTTTTGTTCATTGTGATGACAAGGTTTAGATATCCGGAGCATGTGTCTTTGAGGGATTGGGATTTCTTTGTGTAGAATGTCCAACAGCTCTGGGTTTGACATGGCCTTGTATGTTAAGCGGAGATTGCCTCTGAGTAGACGATATGCGACAGAGTATAGGTGGAGCTTTTTAGACAGTCAGCATAGGGCATCTGCTTTAGGCCTGTGATTCTTTTAGTGTGGTATTTCTGCAGCCTTTCCAGTTATTGCAGATGTCTTGGGAGGTACATACCAAACTGGGCATTGTATTCTGTAATGGGTCTAATGAGGGATGAGTACAGTCAGACAATGACCTCCTTTTTTCTGGATGAAAAGCCCTTAGTGATGCGGTGTGCCACATAGAAGGATTTCCTGACTGTTGTGGTGATGTGGTTATCGAAGGTGAGACCACTGTCCACCTGTGTCCCTAAGTCTCTTATCACACTTTTGGTGTTTAGTGTACTGCCACCTATGTGGTAATTCATGGGTACATGTTTTTTTCCCAAAGAGGATAACTATACATTTCTTGGCATTGAGCTTGAGCCCATGGCTCTGGCACCAAGCATCTGTTTCTGTAAGGCCCTTTTGTAGAATATCCACATAATTTGGGGATTCAATAATGGCCCCCAGTTTGCAGCCATCTGCGAAATTTGTTAGCCAGAGTCCCTTAGTGTTGGCCTGTACTTCAGAGAAGAAGTTGCCAAACAAGAGCAGTCCCAGGACTGAACCCTGAGGTACTCCACTTGTCACTTGTGTGGGACTGGATTTGGAGTCTGGTACTTTTACAGTGTGGGTTCTGTCAGTGAGCCAGTTGGCAACCCATCGAGTGACATAGGGATTAATGCCCAGCTTAGTGGTGCAGTGGTTAGCGTTGTCGTCTCACAGCAAGAGGTTCTCCAGTTCAATCCTCGGCTGGGGTGCCTTCTCTGAGGAGTCTGCATGACGTCCCTGTGGTCGCGTGGGTTTCCTCCGGGTGCTCTGGTTTCCTCCCACATCCCAAAAACATGTTGTAGGTAGATTGGACACTCTAAATTGGCCCTAGGTGTGAGTGTGTGCATGTGTGTGCCTTCTGTGGAAGGTTGGGAGCCGAGCTGGCAACTCGACACCGTAAAACTCCACTGCCAATCATGAGTGGACAGGTGATCCGCTGTGGCGACCACTGACCGGGAAAAGCCGAAAGAAGAAGAAGAAGTAAGTTGATCTATGATTCCAGAGAGGGGAATAGTGTTGAAGGCCTTGGCGAGGTCCAGATAGGCTGTGTGGACCACCTTACCCTTGTCCATGCCTCTGGAGACTGATTCAAAGAAGTCAGTCAGGTTCACGAGACAAAATCAGCCCTTTACGAACCCAAACTGGGTGGGGTCCAGTGTTTGAAGGTTGCCGATGTCTTTGTTTATAAGTTGCATGATAATACGTTCCATGGCCTTGCAGATCAGGCTCGTCAGTCTGATGGGGTGGTAGTTCCCAAGATCCAAGGTGGATCCCCCCTTGTGGAGTGGGATAACTGTAGCTGTGCACCACTCAGTGGGCGCAAAGCCTGTGGTGAGGCTATGATTAGACATGACACTTAGGTGAGGTGCCAGTTCATTTTGTAGTTCATGTAGTACACAGCCTGGGATGTCGTCTGGTCCCATGGATGCTGTATTCTTAGCTTTGGAGTGTGTGTTTATTACCTGTGTGGCCGTTATTACCGGAATTTGGCAATCCTTCAGTGTTGAGATGGGCCCTTTAGGGGGTGAGAGGGGAGTGACGTGTGCACTGAATCAATCTGCCAGGACATTGGCAATATCCTTCAGATCAGTATATTTAATGCCATTCTGTTGTAGCTCAGAGCAGGTCTGAGCATTACCATTTAGATTCTTGATGTAGCTATAGAATGCCTTGTGGCTATCTTTGGAATCTTTGGCAAATTTATTTTCGTAACTAGCTTTGGGGGATTTTATGAGGGATCTCAGCTTCTTACTGAGGCTGGTAAGGGAGTTTTTTGCATCCTGGGATTTTCCTCTTTTCTGCAAAAGTTTCTTCCTTTTCAACCCCAGAAACCTCTTCCTCGGATGAATCCCTGACTTACTGCTCCCAAATTGAGTCTGCAAGGACTTTTCTACCCTTGAAGAAGACAGCTCTCTTAGTCCTGACTCTCCTGGGGAAGAATTTTCTGTTGGAGATACCATTACCTTAATGAGACAGCATTTTAAATGGGAGGTTTCTGAAGTGTCTGACAGATCAAGATTGCAAGCTCATGGACAGACTGGGGAAAGAAATGTACACTTCATCCATCCTAGCCATTAGAGCTATTAATTATCAAACCCACATGGCTAAATTTGTCCTAGATTCATTGTCTAAGGCTACTGCCCTGATGTCTGATGTAGCAGATTCTTCTACCAAGTCTCAGCTAACTGCCCTGTTCTCTACTGTCTCTCAGGTGACCAGGCATTCAATCATGTGCAGCTGTGATGCTGTAGAAGCATCATCTAAGTCTGCTGCATCTGGGTCTGTCCTCAGAAGGTATTCCTGGTTGAGACTCCAGCCTCTACCCTTAGATGTATGGTCCAAATTACTTTGATGCACCTCTGGATAATAAAGCCCTTTTTAGCACTGCTTTAGCTGAGCTCCTTAAATCTGACCAAGAAAAGGGCAAAGATCTGCAAAATCTGAAACATTTGCTCATCTTGCCCATCCCTAGAGACCACAGGAACTATCCACAAAAGACCAGTTTAGTAAGGAGGCTGTCCTCCCACTCTGCTGCAGCCCAGTCTAAGGGATGGAGACACCCTAGGAAGCAAACCATTCCTAGACCCTGCACCACCTCAACCCCTACTTCCTTTTGGAGACAGCATGACCCAGACAGAGCTCCTCCACTGTGACTCAAGTTCCTTACCCAGGTCCACCCCCCCCCCCCCGTCCCTACGTCTAACCCTTTCCCTACCCTCCTGGCAGAAAATCCCTTCAGAGAATTGGGTCCTTTCTATCATACAAAGCAGTTACTTCATGACATGGTGGGTGGTTCCACCCTTCCAAGGAACCTCTCAATCTCCATTGAATCAACTCCACCTTTTTTCTGCAATTCTGGATCAGCTGCTATCTCAGGGCACAATAGAACATGTCCCTCAGGATCAGACAGCCAAGGATTT
The DNA here is from genome assembly GCF_019279795.1 of Protopterus annectens. Classification (NCBI taxonomy): domain Eukaryota; kingdom Metazoa; phylum Chordata; order Ceratodontiformes; family Protopteridae; genus Protopterus; species Protopterus annectens. The sequence continues at coordinate 709,969,496 of NC_056745.1, read as the reverse complement.
TTATTCCAGAATGTTTCTGGTTGCAAGAAAAGATGGTCCTTAGAGACCAATTCTCGCCTTGTCCCTACTCAATCAATACCTCAAGGTGCCTACTTTCAAGATGCTCACCTTACAGCATCTCTTACCTCTTATCCCTCACCAAGCCTTTATGGCATCTGTGGATCTGAAAGATGCTTATCTTCACATCCCCGTTCATCCCAGCTACAGGAAATTCCTGTATTTATCAGTGGGTTCTTCACATTTTCAGTTTTCTGAATTGCCATTTGGGCTGTCTACAGCACCAAGATTAATCACAAAGTATCTAGCCCCGGTTATCGCCCATTGCAGGGCATACAGATTTACCCCTACCTAGACAACTTCTTAATCCTGCACCAGGACTGTCACTCCATGTCCCATCACTTAGACATGGTGGGCAAGATCTTGGAGGACCTAGGTTTTACAGTGAATCTGTAAACATCCCAAATGACACCAAGTCAAGTCCTTGTCTTCTTGGGGTGCAGGATAAGGACAGGCATGATGCCAGCCTTTATCCCCTGCCAGAAGGTGGAAACCATCATCCACTACTTCCAATCTCTCCTTCCTCTCCCAGCCATCTCAGCCAGGGAATTTCTGAGAGTCCTAGGACACATGGCCTCCTTGATTCCCATGCTTCCCTTGGCCAAGCTGCATATGAGGAAAATCCAGTAGGTCTTGAGGAATTTGTGGAGCCAACACACACATCCTCTGGATGTTACACTCCCTCTTCTCCCATGCCTGAAAAAGGAACTGTTATGGTGGATCTCCAACATTACTGTCAATCAAGGGGTACCCCTGCAGATCCCACCTCCCACACAACACCTCTACACAGATGCATCAGACCTGGGTTAGGGAGCCATCCTGCACAGCAACAACAGTCTGAGCAAAGTTCAGGGAGAGTGGTCCACCCACAGAAAAAAGGGAGCACATCAACATAAAGGAACTGAAGGCCCTTCTCTTGGCACTGCAGGCCTTCCAAGAGATTCTGCTGCCAGGCACCTTGAAGGTGATCACAGACCATATGGTTGTTCTGTGGTATGCCAGCAAGCAGGGAGGGACAAGGTCTTATCCACACTGCATCTTGGCAATTCATATTTGGTCCTTAGCAGCAAGCCTTCACATACACCTGCAAGCTGTATACATTCCCTCATCAGAGAATGTGATGGCAGGCACCCTCTCATGAATGGATGCTTCACAAGGAAGTGTTTTTGGATCTTATTCACAGGTGGAGTATTCCACAGGCAGATTTGTTTGCCTACTCCCATAGCAGACAGATGCCCCTCTTTTGCACAAGAACTCCGCATCCACAAGCTTGGAATGTGGACACCTTCTCTTTTTCATTGGAGGGGGATGTTCCTTTATGCTTTCCCCCTTTCATACTGATTCACAAAGTCCTTCTGAAGATTCAGAGAGACAAGTCAAAAATCCTGATGGTGACCCCCTTTTGGCCAGGACAGCATTGGTTTCCCCTACTGTTTCTATTAGCCAAGGACAATCAACACAGTTTACCCCACCGATTTGAACTGCTCACACAATACAAGGGATCCCTCATACACCCACAAGTGCTCAACCTCAAAATGACCTTATGGGTGATAGAATTTTAATCCCCTTTAGACACCTGTATTCAGAGGATGTACTCAATGTCCTGCAGGAGGCCAGGAGACCTAGTACCAGGAGAAATTACTTATCTAAATGGAAAAGATTCTCCAGGTGGTGTCTGAAGAACAAGCAGGACCCGTTACTTGCTACAGTACCTATGGTCCTTTCTTACTTGTGTAAGCTGCTACAATCTGGACTGATGTATTCTTCTGTAAAAGTGCATTTGTCAACCATCTCCACTTGTCTCCCTTTAGTACCCCCACTGGCATCCTGGCTAGAAGTAAAACTCTTTTTAAAAGTGGTTCTCCATATCAGACCTCCTTGTAAGCCTATTCCTCCATTCTGGGACCTTAATTGTGTGCTGCAAAAACTCATATTACTTCCCCTTTGAACCAGCCCATTCAGCATCTCTTAAGTTATGTATTTGGAAAACAGTTTTGCTAATGGCTTTTACTTCTGTCAGGAGGGTATCCAAAATCCAAGCCCATGTGGGCACTCCTCCATAGCTCATCTTCCACAGAGATAGGGTCTCCCTCAAACCAATCTTTCCTTCATGCCTAAGGTAGTTAATGAGCTCTACTTGAATCAGACCATTAGTCTACTTGTTTTTTTTCCCTCAGCCTCAGAACTCCTCAGAAAGGACTTTGCATTCCGCGGATGTTCATGGACAACTGAGGTATTATCTGGACAAGACCAAATACACTAGAAAGTCTGACCAGTTTTTTTGTCTGCTTTCACCACGGAGCCCTGGGCAAGGCAGTGTCAAAACAGACCATTACCTCAGGAATTTCTAAGGCTATCCCATTTTGCTATTCCTTTCATGGTAAGGAATTGAACTCCAATGTGAAAGCCCATTCTACCAGAGCAGCTGCCTCTTCAGCAGCTTTTTTCAGGGGCATTGACTATGCTTCCATTCTGGAAGCAGCCATCTGATCTTCTGTACATACTTTAACCAAACCTTTCAAGTTAGACTTGATTTCTAGAGCAAGGGGTGGGTTTGCCAGGTCAATTTTGCAGTGTCTCATTGACTCTGTCTCCCAACCTACCTCCCAGGTTCCTACCTAAAGCTTTGGTACTCTCCCTACTGTTATGAATACTGCAACATGAGAATAGAAGGATATAGAATAGTTGTGTAAGAACTTACTATAACCATAGATGTCCTTCTCTTCCATGTTGCAGTATTCAGTCCCCCCCCTCCTACCCACTTCTTTAAGTGTTTGTTTTCCTTAAAAGGGTATAGCAGCTGCCGTATAGTTCTATAGCTTAAATACTTCCTTGATTGGTGGTATGTGTGGGTCTGGAAAGCTTCTTTCCTTTTAACCTCCCAGGGATACTGCAGTATGCAGCAGTCAGTTCTGAGTTTGGTACGTGCAGACGTCACATACATAGTCAACATAAGTTTATGGCTCTGACTGCAGCATCGCATGTACCCCTTGTCCAAAGACTTTGGTATACTGGCCGGATGTCTGGTGCTGCAGGCAACAACCTCCCTACTGTTATGAATACTGCAACGTGGAAGAGAAGGACACCTGATGTTATGGTAAGTTCTTACACAACTATTCTTTCTGAGTATTTGTACTGGTCTGTTCCCTCTTCTGTACTCTTCTAACAGTGGCACTTCTTGTCTTAACTGCTTTGTAGTTTTCTCTATTCAGTGCTTACATGATGGCATTTGATTTCTTCCCTTCCTTTCCCTTATTGCCCTGTGTTTTTGTGGTAAGACTATCTGCTGTTAATGTAACTGCAAATTAATATAGCCTATTTACTTCTGTTATATTGCACAAATTTCTGTTGACAGATTTAATTACTATGTTCATCTGTTTAATCAGACTTGTAAAATTTTGGGTTGTATTGAATTTCTGTCATTTTTTCATTGATCTTACTTAATATGTCTATCCATCTCTATTAAATAAAGCAACTGTTACCTTTACTCTCCGTTTGCTGCAGGGATTCCATGGAAAGTTCTTGAACATCTTCCTGTGACGTTCTCTTCAGCTACATCCTGCATCATCTGTTGCTCTTTCATATAGGAAATCACTTGTCTATCATTACACAACATTGTGTCAAAGTTGCCAGTGTTTCTTGTTCCTTCCCTTGCTGTGCAACTCTAGCTGAACTTTTGTACTAATTTCCTAGTGAGGGCTGTGGAGAATCTTCATGTGGCAAGTGATCAGATGCTTTCCATTCCACCTGTTTCTCCTTAAGTTAAACTCATTGTTCCATCATGCTGTGGCATTACCACTGTAGGATTTTCTACACTAAATCCTTCACTTCTCAGGTAATCCATAACTTCAGTTTCTATTTCTTTAACTTTCCCATTACTAATCCTTTTTTCTACTCCCCCTCCCTTTGTTTTCATGTATTTTTGTATTGTGAAATTTTGTATATCCAGGTGCCTTTGCCTGTATTTCTCTGCCACTATCTTTGGTGCCATTTTTTTTGTATTGATTTGTTTTGCTTTCTCCTTTGCATAAATATTGTGCCATATTAACGTTAGCCTAATTACTTAAAAAGATATACTACAGCAATACATTTCAATACAATAAGACTTCTAAAAACTAGATGTTAATTTGAACTTTTAAGTAATTAGGCTGGCTGTATCATGTGATTAATTGATTCCTCTATTTAAAGTTTTGTAAACTAATTGCTTAATATGTACTGATGAAGGGTGTATTCCCGAAAGCTTTACTACATTAAACTTTTGGTGTGCTAAGTTGCTGTTTTTCTGCGGTGAATTTATGACTTCCCATTCATTGGTCCAAATGTCATTTTAATAGGCTTAAAGAAGAGCTCTGTTTCACGTAAATGGGGAGTCTTTACAAAAAAAAGTGTAATCTCTCAAACATGTTCCTCCAACATGTTTTGCTTATGTTACAGACGAGGCTTAGATCGGGTAATACCTGTGCTGTTTGTTTTGTGAATGTGTAGCTTATCCATCAGGGCTAGATCTGAGAAGGCCTTGTAGGCTAAGTATAGAATGCTACTCAGTAGTCTGTAGGAGACTTGAGTACAGGGACGAGGGTTTGGGGTTTTCCTCATAGGACATGTTGTTTACACCCTGTATTCTTTTAATGAGGAATCTCTAAACCCACTGTAGTTGTTGCAGATGCCTGGTCAGGTACATGCTGAAGAGTGCAGTGTACTCCATTATTGGTCTAATGAGGGCTAAGCATAGTGGGATTATTATCTCCTTAGATATGGATGCCATGCCATAACTTATAACTTGTCCCACATAGAAGGATTTTCTCACCACAGTGGACACATGGTGATCAAAGTTCAGGTTACTGTCAATCTGAGTTCTCAAGTCCTTTACCACCGGGTCTACTCTTAGAAGAGTGTTATCGATGTTGTAATTTTCAGGGGTGGTCATCTTCCCAAAGGATATAAGTATGCATTTTTTAGCTTCGAGTATTAGGCAATGTTTCTGGCACCAGTTACTTGGCTGTCAGACCCTCCTCAAGGATATCTACCTCTTTGGAGGAATCAGTCATTGCGCCCAACTTGCAGTCATCTGTAGATTTGGTCACACAAAGACCGTCCATATTTGCTATAACTTCAGAGAAGTGTATTCCAAACAGGAGAGGTCCAAGTGCTGAGTCCTGTGGAACACAACTAGTAACAGGCCTATTGGTGGAGGTGGATTCCCCCACCTTAACTTCATGTGTTCTATCCATGAGCCATTTGATTATCTATTAAGTTCTATAGACACAAAGCCTGTCTAGAGGCTGTGGCTGAAAAGAGATTCTAGTAGGCCTTGACAGGTCATGTTTCAAACTATATAGGAGGCACAATAAAAAATTAATATCACAAAGATGTAATGTGGAAAACAAGATTAGTAAAGCAGAAGTTAAAGAAATAGAAGTTGAAGTTATGGAGTGCCTGCAAAGTGAAGTATTTAATGTAAAAGGTTTAACACAGACTACATTACAGCATGATGTAGTGAGCCCCCAGAATAAGGAAAAGCAGGAAGAACAGGAGACATGTGAAGAAGAAATATGGACATGGGAAAGGAAAAGAGATTTAATATGGTGTAATATTTATGCAAAGGAGAAAGCAAAACTAACCAGTTCAAAAAGAGCAGCACCAAAGATATTTGAAGAGCAATACAGGCAAAGGAAGCTGGATATGGAAAACTTTACTATACAAAAAATAAGACTAAGAGGAAAAGTAGAAAAAGAGATTAGTAATGGGGAAGTCAAAGAAATAGAAACTGTGGTTATGGAGCAGCTGCAAAGAGAAGGATTCAGTGTAGAATATCAAATGCAGAAAGCACCACAACAGGATAGAGCAATGGATATCCAAATTAAGGGGAAAATAGTGGAACAGGAAGCAACTGGTCAGGTGCCATATCAAGATATTTTAGAGCCTTCCACAGGAAACCAGTATAAACATTCACTTGAAGCTAGACAGCAAGGGAAGGAACAAGAAACTGTGGAAACTCTGATGCAGTCTATGTTGAGGAGTGATAGGACAGTGACTTTCCATATGACGGAGCAACAGATGACATAGGATGAAATTGAGGAGAATGTGCCACAGGAAAATGCCCGCAAGAAATGGAAAACAAGGGATGTGCCCTCAGTTTGGAAGAAAATGAGCTAAGAGAAGAGTTGCTTGATTTAATGGATATAGATAGATTTATTAAGATCAGTGTGAGAAATAGACTGCAGAAGGTCAATAAAACCAAAAAAGTAAGAAGTCTGATAAAACAAATGAATGCAGTAATTAGGATGGTCCATAGAGATCCATGTGGTATAACAGAAGTATACTAATGTGCAGCTAAATTAATAACTGATAAATTCTCCCACAAGATCACAGGGTAGTGAGGGAAATGAAGGGGAGAAATCAAATACCATCAGGGAAGTATTGAATAGAGAAAACTATAAAGCAATTAAGACAAGAGAAGTGTCACTGTTAGAAGATTATATAAGAGGGAATAGATCAACAAAAATACTAAGAAAGATAGATGTGATTAAAGCAATGTGCGGTATTAGAACAGACCAGGATCTACCATGCACTGTCGCAAATAACAAACTAAAAATTTCAGCACAGGCGGAAAAACTTAGAAGATACACAGATAAATATAAGGGAAAAGTACAAACTAAGCAATTTATTGATGACCTAAAAAAGTTTTATAGAGAACTGGGAAACAAGGTAAAAGGAATTGAAAGACTGCCAAAAAAAGAGGAAGTAGATACATTTTGGAGAAGTATCTATGAAGATCCTGTGGAACATAACAAAGATGCTAAATGGATAGAAGGAGTAAAAGAAAGAATAAGAAGTTTAAAGGTACAGGATATGAAATGTGATGAAGTAACAGCCAGAGAGAATGAAACAAAGTTGAGAAAAACCTCTAACTGGAAAGCCCCAGGCCCAGATGCAGTACCTAACTTTTGTTTAAATGTATTATCATCTTTGCACGAGGATTTATCCATGAGTAAGAACTATTTTGTATACACACCCCGAACAGACACCACACTGACTAATAACAGGCAAAACAATGCTCTTACTTAAGAGTGAACCTGCAACTCTAAAAATTATAGACCAAAAACTTGCCTTCCGACGACGTATAAACTATACATGGGAATTGACGTCCACAGAGTTTATAGTCATTTAGAAGAAAACTCTATTATGGCAGTAGAACAAACGGACAATAAAAGAAAGTCATATGGAACAAATGATTATTTGTTGTTAAATAAAGTTATAGTGGAGAACTTTTAAAAGGGGAAGAATCTAAGTGTGGCATGGATTGAATACAAAAAAGCATTTGATAGTATCCCACATTCCTGGATAAAACAGTGCTTAATAATGTGCAAGATACACCCTACCCTACACTAACTACATTAGAGTAACCATGAAACAATGGCAGACCACTTTGCAATTAAGCCATGATAAAGGACAGATTATTATCCCAGGGATAAAAATTCAAAGGGGGATAGTCCAGGCTGACTCTCTGTCACCGTTGCTATTCTGCCTTGCCATTAATCCATTAAGTTGTTTACTTAACAACTTAAGCCATGTCTACAATTTGGCTCCTAAAAACCAACAAAGTCGAATGACTTCTCATCTTCTCTTTGTCGATGATTTAAAACTGAATAGATACTACCAAAAGAAGAAGCACCACAGTGTATCCAACTGCCCAAATAAATCCTGCAAGCACGATTAATTAAAGTACTGTTTATTACAAAAAATCACATAAAGCGCTTTTCATCAGGCCATATAGTATAGCCCAACTTCTTCAGATAATTATACAACACAGGACATAAACTATATAGGAAGTGAAAAGGAAGTGAAAAGTCAGCTGGTTCCTGAATCAGCAGGAATCAGCTGCTCTTAAAGTGGCAACCACCTTCATTCATTGCCTAAAATATATAGCTTAAACAGCTGTCATCTAACACATTATTTTAAAACAATATTTTAGAATAATAGATGAATAATGTAAAAAATCTAAAACCAATATGACATGTAGGAACAAGATCCATGCTATAAATCAGTTTGCTCTTCCTGTCCTAATGTACAGTTTTGGAGTGATTGGCCACAAGAAGTGTTGTATATATATATTCCCCGTTCCGAAGGAGAGATGGGCCTCCATGAAATTGATTACATGTATAGATCTGCAATCATGAGACTCCACACATATCTACTGACCTCACAAGATCCAAATGTAGTGAAAGTTTTGAAATATGAGAAGAATAAATCTAAGATGACTTCTCTGCTTAATTTAGCAGAAGCAGATCGACGTCAAGCAGGAATGGAAATTAAAACAAGAAGGAGATAAAAAAACAGGCAACAACTGAATGTGCCAAAATGCAGATGAAAGAGTATAAGGTGAAGGACCAAATAAGAAGGCAAGAAATGTGGAAAAAACATAAATATAGTTGCAAGTATAGAAAACTTCTGGAAGAGCCTCATGTTGATCAAGAACGAACGCAGGAATGGTTAAGGAGAGGCGAATTCAAACGAAAAAATGAAAGGTTAATATTGGCAGCCCAAGATAGTGGGCTACTTACATGCTGGTTTACAAAGTCCATTGAACATGTGGGAGAAACAGACAAATGTAGGATGTTAAGTTGTCAATCTCGCCTTCATTCTTGCTGGATGGGTTCGGAGCCGATCCTCGGCTCCGACTCGGCACTAGCTTTAGCTCGAGAACTCCTTTTACCAGCTCGAGGCAACCCTATATCCCATGATGCAAGGCGGAACTACCTCAGATCTCGTTTGCCGCTTAGCGAAAGAGGTCTCCTTTGCCAGCTGAGGTAAGTTTTTCTTGTTAAAGAAGAAAAAGTTTAGTTAGGGGTTTAATTTCCCTTCAGTGTTAGGTTAGCCTGTATTTAGTACAGCCCACCCTATTCCCTTCCTTTTTAAACTTTTAAAATAGTTTTTCAGTTAAAGTTTTAGTCAGGCCTAGTTCCCCAGTTATTCCCTTCCTGTGTGTCTGTGTAGGGATTAAGTTGTGTGTTTGTGGGGACTGTTTGTGTATATCCTTTTAGGATGTCTAGGGAAGGCAAGGTCTCAGGCTTCAAGAAGTGTGACCAGTGCTGTCAGAAAATGTCCCTGACAGACGGTCACACTTCTTGTGTGTATTGCCTGGGGCCTTTGCACCTGCAGGACTCCTGTGCATTGTGTCATGCCTTTAGCCAGAGAGTCCTGCAGGAAAGGAGGAACAAATTGATCCTCCGAGGTTTGTTAAAACCTGAAGGTTCTCCTCCTAAGCAAGGGCAGGAAAACCTCTTAAGCCACCGAAGGCTCAGGCTACAGTGTCCAAGCCTCCTCCGGTGGCTCCGGCTCCGTCGGAGCCGATATCGGCTCCGGCTGGAGCCGATACTTCTTCTGCTAGAGTAGTGGGTTCGGTGCCGGCCGGCTCCGATACCCTGACTACTGTTGCCTTGTTGGCTCCGGCTGGAGCCGACACTTTATCCAGCATCGGAGCCGAGAGATCCTCGGCTCCATCTGGGGTTCAAGGGACTTCGGCTCCGATGGCTCTGGCCCGTAAGAGATCCCGGTCCCCTTCGATACTAAGTATTCACTCGGCTCCGGGGTCTCCTCTTTTGTCGGAGCGGAGCTATCGGAGCCGATCTTCGAGATCTTCCAGGCTGTCTGACCACGATTTGGAGAGGGTGGTAAGCAGGCTGTTGAAATCTCAGGCACTGGCCCAAATGCTCCATAGCCCGTCTCAACAGACTTCGGCTATAGCCCCGATTCTTGAGATTCCTCCTCCGACTCCACACCAGAGTTCGGAGCCGGAGCTTCTTGGGACAGCGACTGTTTCGATGCCGGAGCCGATACATCCTTCGGCTCCGTCATCCTCGGCTCCGATCTCCTCCTTGAGACTTTCCTTGGAGGGATCCGGTCGTCGGGTTTCCACTGTCGGCTCCGAGGGGGCTAGTGGCATCGGACCCTTGGTCGACCCCGCTCTCCCTCTCGGAGCTCGGCTTTGGTAAGCTCGGCTCCGACATCGGCCTCGGAGCCTTCTCTCTCCTTGGAGCCGACCATTCCTGTTTCTTCGGAGCGGGTGTGTTCAGGTCTCCCGGGGAGAGGAGCCTTTGAGGTGATGAGGAGTGTCCTGGCCTCTGAGCCTGGTCAATGGTCTATCCCTCTAGCTCCTCCCTCATCAGTGCCTGCAGATGCCTCTTGCCAGCCTCTTGCTCTCAGGCCCAGGGATCCATCGCCCCAGGTTTCCCCACTGGGAATTTCCTCCTCTTCCGAGGTTTCTCCTGACCCTGCAGGGGAACCCCCTCGGAAGAGGACGTGTAAGAGGAAACACACAGACTCCCTGAGTCTACTACATCTGATACCGACTTAGATGAGTCAGAGGGTTCCCCACGGTCCTCCTCTGAGGATGTCTCATTTTCAGACATGCTTGACCTCCTCAAACAGAGGCGGAATTGGCCCTCCATTGACCCCTCCGAGGATGAGTCGGTATACCTGGAGACTTTGGATCCCGACCCTCCACCTCCTGGGTGTCTCCGCCTTCGACCCACTCATGCAGGTAGTGGCTCGGAAGGCGTGCAGCTCCAGATTCTGTGGAACCTGTCCCCAGGAGACCATCCAAGTTCATCACGGCCCCTTCGGACAAACAGTTCCTGTCCAAAGGTGTCTCTGTGGATGCTATGGTGGTGGCGGCCACTAAGAAGGAACTGGCGGATCCTTCAGTACCTGTCCATCCTCCTAATAAGGATTCTAGGACCATGGACAGGTATGGAAAGCGGATGTTTTCTTCAGCGACCTTTGCTATGCGTTCGCTGAATTACCTTTGTCACTTCACCAGGCTTCAACGAGATATTCTCAAGGAACTGGGAGAAGTAGTCCAGGATCCTTCAGCTGCTGGGGCTCAGGAAAAGATTGCCTCTCAGCTAGCTATCCTGAATTCGATATCTAACTCCTCCATGCGGCTCATATCTTATGCAGCCGATGGAATGAGCAGGGCCGCAGGCACAGGTGTTGCTCTTAGACGCCAAGCCTGGATGGGGCTGTGTAATTTTGCAGACCCCTTTAAGGCGTCCTTCACCAACACCCCCTTTGACGGTTCGGCTTTGTTCGGACCTCAGGTGAAGGATACTTTGACCAGATGTGAACAGGACGGTAAAACTCTTTCTGCCGTTGGAGTCCAGTTTTCCACTCCTTCTAGACCATATCCCAAGGGTCAGAAGGGGGGGAAGATGTGGTTCCGTAAAGCCCAAGGAGCTACACCGGACACACGTGGTCAGTTTACCCCAGAGGCAGAGGGGGTAACAATAATAGACGCCGCCTAGAGGCAGGGGGTCCTCAGAACCAGGGCAACAGGGAGCCTCTTCCTGAGAAGCCCTTTCAGCATCCCTGAGGTGTTGCCCGACTGTCCACCCTTGGAGGCAGTCAGGGGAAGAATTTCGCTGTACCCAGTAGCCTGGCAATCCCTATCACAAGAGAAGTGGGTACAGTCGATTATATCCGAGGGTTACAAAATCCCCTTCGAAAGGTTTCCCGTACCTCTACAATCCCTTCCAGACATCTCACCTGGTCAAAGGGATTTGGCAAAACAGGAAGTTTCAAAACTCCTGGGAAAAAGAGCCATCCAAACAGTGCCGGCAGACCAAGTAGGATCCGGCTTCTACTCAAGATTCTTTTGGTCCCCAAAAGGACGGGAGATTGGAGACCAATACTAGACCTAAGCAGACTAAACAAGTCTGTCAGAAAGGCAAGATTCGGATGGTCACGCTGCAATCCATTCTGCCCTTTCTGGGCAAGGACAACTGGATGTGCTCGATAGACCTTCAGGATGCGTACTATCATATAAAGATTCACAGACGCTCCAGAAGGTTTCTCCGCCGGCTGGGAGCCAGTCATTACCAATTCAGAGCACTGCCCTTTGGCCTCACTTCAGCCCCCAGAGTGTTCACCAAATGCATGGCAGTGGTCACAGCTCACCTGAGACGCCGAGGATTCCAAGTGTTTCCTTATTTGGACGACTGGCTCCTCTCCGCCACCTCCAAGGATCAGCTTCTTCGGTCCAGAGACTACACCTTACAGCTTTGCAAGAGTCTAGGAATTTCGTGAATTTGAAAAATCCTCTCTGCTGCCTTGCCAATCTATCACCTTTATAGGCAGAGTTAGATACCGTCAAAATGTTAGCCAGGCTAACAAATCAAAGGATTCTGGACATCCAGAAATTTGTTCAGCTTCTGTTACAAAGCAACAAGGTCAAAGCCAAGTTTGTCTTGAAAGTTCTAGGCCTAATGGCTGCAGCCATTGTTCTTCTTCCACTGGCTCGCTTCCACATGCGTCTCCTGCAGTGGATGTTGTTCACGCAGTGGTCATACCACGATCTGCCCATGAGACACGAGATCTTAGTGACACAGTCTTGCAGGGCTCATCTACGATGGTGGATATCTTCCCCTCTTCTTCATCAGGGCCGACCCTTTGTTCCCCCTCCTCCAGTTGCCACAGTCACCACGGATGCCTCTCTGATCGGGTGGGGGGGCATTATCAGGGCAGGATGGTCCACGGGACGTGGCAACCCATAGAATACCACCTGCACATAAATGTCCTGGAGATGAGAGCAGTGCTTTTAACGTTGCAAGCCCTCGACGACTTTCTTCCCACAGGGACTATTGCAGTACAGACGGACAACATGTCCGTGGTCTGGTACATCAACAAACAGGGCGGAACCAGGTCCTATCCCTTATGTCGAGAAGCTCTCAGACTTTGGCAATGGGCGATCTCTTCTCAGCGGTTTCTGATAGCAACGCACATCCCCCGCAGGTCCAACCTATTGGCAGACAGGCTAAGCAGATCTATTCTGATGCCTCACGAATGGTCTCTCAATCAGTCTGTAGTGGATCAGATTTTTCTGAAGTGGGGCACCCCTTGTTGCGATCTTTTCGCTACCCCTCAAAACAGCAAGTGCCCAGATTACTTCACACTATTTCCTCTTCCAGGCCAACCCTTGAGAGACTCTCTAACCCAGGATTGGCCTCGGGGACTTCTTTATGCTTTTCCTCCCTTTCCATTGATTCCACAAGTCATTCAGAAAGCCACCATTTTGAGAGCCAAATTGATCCTCATTGCTCCATATTGGCCTCGACAAATTTGGTTTCCGTCTCTACATCATCACCTTCTGGTGCAGCCCTGGCATCTGGACCGAGTTCCAGATCTTTTGATCCACCAGTTGGGTCAGCAGCACCGGGCCATTCATTCTCTCAACCTCACTGCTTGGTTGCTCCACTTCCTTCCCTAGCCAGGCTACCAATGATTTCTGACTCAGTCAGAGACATTTTAGTGTCTTCTTTAAAGTCGTCCACTAGAACTGTTTATGCTAGCAAGTGGCGACGTTTTTCTATTTGGGCAAACGCCAGAAATATTGATCCTTTCACCGCTCCTATACATTCTGTTTTGGATTTCCTGGCGGAGGTTTTTCATTCGGGATCGTCATCATCTACAGTCAAAGTACAACTGGCTGCTATTTCCAAATTTCATGTTGGCTTGCAGGACAATAACATCATGTCTCATAGGTTATGCAAAGCCTTTTGAGAGGAGTTTTTCTCCTAAAACCGCCTGTGAAACATCCTCCCCCGCAATGAGATCTGAACTTAATGTTGGCATCCCTAATTCTACCTCCTTCGAACCGTCTGCTACGTGTTCTTTAAAGTTGTTGACATGGAAAACTATATTTTTGCTGGCTGTTACTTCTGCAAGAAGAGTTTCTGAGATTCAGGCCCTCTGTATTCGTTCACCTTATCTGGTGTTTCATAAGGATAGGGTTTCGCTCAGAACTAACCCTTCCTTTCTTCCCAAGGTTGTATCTCAAGCCAATATTAACCAATCTATTGATCTACCAGTTTTCTTTCCTAACTATTCTGACAGAGCTGAACAGAAGCTGCATTTTTGGATGTTCATCGTCAGCTCAGGTACTACTTACATAGGACTAAACAAGTTAGAAAATCAGACCAATTGTTTGTCTCCTATGCAGAAAACAGGTTGGGTCTTCCAGTATCTAAAGTGACCTTATCTAGATGGTTGACTTCCACCATTTCCTATGTGTACTCTCTAAGGGCAAACAACTATCTTCTAAGCCAAAAGCACATTCGACCAGGAGTCTATCCACTTCTGTAGCCTTTCAGGATAGACTTCCCATTGACACTATTTGTGCAGCAGCTACTTGGGCCACGCCTCATACCTTTGTGTCTCATTACAAGTTGGATTTGGCCTCCAGAGATAGGGCCAGTTTTGGTTCCACTGTTCTCAAGAGTCTGTTCCATTGAGCCACCCGGGATACAGGTGCTAGTGACGTGGTCCCATCCAGCAAGAATGAAGGCGAGATTGACAACTTAACATTTAGAAGTTATGTACCTACCATAACGTTCCATGTTAGTTGTCTTCTCTCGCCTTCTTTCTTCGTCCCTCCCTCCTTCCCGCTGGCCTGGACAGATCTTGGAGAGTTCCTATTAGATTGCTTCCTCTGGAGCATTGTTATGAGGACTTCTTTTAGGAACCATGGTTCCTAATTATATTAGGATAAGTCTTTAGCAGGGTTAGTTAGCTGCCAAACGAGATCTGAGGTAGTTCCGCCTTGCATCATGGGATATAGGGTTGCCTCGAGCTGGTAAAAGGAGTTCTCGAGCTAAAGCTAGTGCCGAGTCGGAGCCGAGGATCGGCTCCGAACCCATCCAGCAAGAAAGAAGGCGAGAGAAGACAACTAACATGGAACGTTATGGTAGGTACATAACTTCTAATTTTGTAAAACCGAATTGGAAGCACACACCTTGTTGCTGGTTGTGACACACTAATGGCAGAAGGACTGTATACTGAAAGGCATAATAATGTGGTGAGACTGTTGCACTGGGGATTGTGCAAACAATATGGTATCGAAGTGGCTGGAAACGTGAGCCACAAAACATCATAGAAAATGATGGTTTATATCACATGGGATCACCCATTACTAACAGTTCAAAAGACAGATGCTAGAAAACTAGATATAGTAGTCCAAGAAAAGAAGACAAAAGTAGCATTAATCATTGAAATCGCAGCACCCAGTGACTACAGTGTCTTGTGTACAGAGAGACGCAAAGTCATAAAATACCAAGATCTGCAGGCAGAAATAAGAGCAATGTGGAAGAAAGATACCCAGACAGTTCCAATAGTAGTAGGAGCAATGGGTCTTATAAAAAATAATTTACAATCATATTTAGATAGGTTACCAATCCATGTAACCCCATACGAATTGCAGAAGGAGTCATTACTAGGCACATTGCGGGTGCTGTGAAGAGCACTTTTGGCTGACATCAAAAAGTGAAACAGTACTATTTTCATGAACTTTAATCGTACTTTGACTTGGGAATGGGGTCCATTCCCGTCATGGTATTAGAAACCCAAAAGACTTGGAGAAATTAAAAAGAAGCTTCCCTGGATGTTATTAGGGTTCATTGCTGTAGTGTGTTTAGCTCTGTAGAGTGCAGTGAGGACCCGTTCTTTAGTAACAATGGGGGGGGGGGGGATAAGTGGTTGAGGTTATTTCCTGGAGAGTAACTAGTCATCTTCGAGTCATATGGACACTATCTTCTGCTTGTACCTTATTGCTCTTGTGTAATACTTTTGAGTAAAGTTACTGCCATCTACTCATTTATTTTGGAATTTGGTAACTGCTTTAACCAGTGAAATGTTTCTGTCAAGGCTTTTCTCTAAGCTCTATGAGGTTGAGAGGTAGGTCTTCAGTTATAACTGAAATGTCATGAAATTACAAGAAATTAATGGCTTTTATTGGATGTATATTCCTATACACTAGACAGACTTTTTTGTTTCTAATTAGAACTAGCCAGTACAGCTTTATACATACATAAATAAGTAATCAGACACACATATTCCATGCAAAATTGTAGCTTCATTTATTTTGCAAAATAAACAAGCAAGCAGACACACAGGTTCCATGTGACGTCATAGTTTTATTTATTTGACTGTTTCATAGCTATCATATATAGGCATAGATAGATATTTTTGATGTAATGTAACAGGTTACAATGAAGCATTGTAAACTGCAAGTAAAAGCAAGTGTGTTATTTTGTTGCAAAGAGACAATTTGCTGATGAATCATAATAGAAGGCATCTATAATACACACTAATTAGTGTAAAGAAAAACAATTACACATAAAACTGAAAAATAACAATGGAAAGATCTTTCTATACTTAATATAGCCACTCTGTTAAACAGCTTATTTATATTTATACATTTTACATTTCTACATACATACAGATATTTCAGGCATGAGCAATAATGCCATTCTTGCCTGCAAAGCTGTACTTATAGTTTGACCTCATTTCCATTTTTTATATTTTTTTTAACTATCATCTTGCTTGAATTCCGCTTCTGCATTTTGCCAAAATGTTTGACATTCTTTCAGAAAGTGGTATAATTCTTTATTCTATTTACAATTTTCTGTTTATATCTTGCACCATGGAACTCAAGTTGTTATTCGAAAGGGGCTGTCATTTTCCCACTTACATCATTATCAAGCTGAAATTAATAAGTAAACAAACAAAGCTGAATAAAGAAATAAGAGGAATTAATTAAATTATTTCATACAGAGGTTAAGTTTAATTCATGGTACCTTGGAGAGTACAGCACACATATATTTGTTCTCATTACAAGTTTGTTTACAGATACCTTGTTATGTGTGCGTGTAGTTGGTACTCTTTACAGGACAAAAAACTCAGTAGGAGGTATTCTCAAAAGGAAAAATAGCATAGTGTCTAAAGCTAAACTATGCAGTAAGTGTTGACATGCAGGGCATGTGCAATTCAGCGATATCTGTAGCGTAATTATGGTAGTATAAAAATTGGTGTGGTCAGTAGTATATACTAATGACCATATAAGGACATTCAAATGAGATGGATTGTAGAAATACATTCATCAATAAACTGAGTTTTTTTTGTCTGCATTTATATTCTATATATATGCAGCATGCACATTTATAAGATACTTGTTAATTATATATTAGGTTAAGTTCATAGGTATGTACTAGGTATGCAGTTCAAAAGATCATTGAGAAGCATAGCCATTTAAGCCCGAGCACTGTCCAGTGAGTTAAGCTCCATGATCAAGAAGCACCGTGCTATATACCCCATAGAGGATTTATGATTTCCAGGCTATTCAGAGTATTAATGAATACATACCGTGTGTAGTGTTGCTTGACATGCATAGGAAGTTTATTCAGTAAGTATAGGATTCCTTGGGATAGAAATCTGTTGTGCCAGCCATGTTCTATTTCGGTGTCTATAAAAGATTGCAGTCTTTGTTGTAGGTGTTCATGGTGGTGTGTGTTTTGTATAACTGTAAGAGGTCAAGCAGGATGGAATGGACCATGTACCATACTGATGGACAGTACTCTGCTAAAGAATAGCATACAGAGCAAGAACTGCACATATCAATGATGCCATTTGAGCCCTTGATATAAAGTATCACCATGAATAGTAGGCAGCAGTAAAGATTGTGGAAGGGTGTACAGATGAGCAAACTTTGTGGCCTCAGTGTGAATATCATAATTTGGGCTTTAACACAAATTTTACATGTTATACCTTTGGTACCACAATGCATTGCATGTAATGTCAGCATGTTCCTGGAGCACCAGCAAGGTACTAGGCAGTCAAACATGCAGGAAGCTCCAGTCAACAAAAAGTATTGTTGGAAGGTGCAGTGTGTGTCTTACAGGTAACACCCAGGATCTGCAAATAAAAGACAACAATGTTAGGCGTGGTAGAAGAGGTTATTTTTCAGCTGTCTTTAATAAGCGTTGTACTTCCATTTTTCTAGTTTCTTGATGTGCTCCCATGATGTCCTACCCACTGCAAACGAGAAGCTTCTGCTATGCTAAATGAGCGTGGAATCTAACTAAGCATGGGGTGTATATTTGAAGTACAAGATTCCTCGCTGTACTGTTCTCTTCAGTACAGCCCTCACCTGAAGCTAGGTTAGCAGGGTACCCTTCTCATGGCAGAAAACTGCTCCTTCTTAAGTACCAGTCAAGCACAACACACACCCACCAATGCAGAGGTCTTCAACTTAACTAAACAGCAGAGACCTCCAAAACACACTCCCAAACATTCCAAACACAATACCAAAGACATCACAGACAGCAGACAACACACCACTGTCTCACAAACACAGCCCATAAGGCATAACAAACTCACACAGCCCATAAGGCATAAAAATAAACCAAACATACTAGTCATTGATGACTCAATTGTGAGACACACTGATGTCCCCCTCACTAGACTCGACAAGGAGAAGATCACGGCCAGTTGTCTGTCAGGTGCCAGAATCCGCCACATCACGCATGCACTTAAGTCTGTCCACAACAGGTACAAGTATGACTCTGTCATTGTCCATGTTGGCATGAATGACTTGAGACGTATCTCCCTGGACTATATGAAGAGAGACATGATTGCGCTCTGTGTCCCAGGTAGGTATGACCCTAGCCCTAAGCAGCATCCTACCTTCATCAACAATGATACCACAATACCAACAAAAAATAATTAACTTCAGCAATTGGCTTAGTTTCTGGTGTCATTCCAAGGAGATCCAGTATCTGTCTGCTTGGGATGACATGGTTGACGGGCCTCAGTGCTTTGCCAGAGATGCCCTCCATTTGTCACCTCTGGGATTCAGGATTCTGGCCAAGGCTCTTGGCTCCCCATTCTGCCTTTTTTAGGGAATGTCCCAAAGACAAATCTTCCAACTTAAAAGATCTGTCAAAAAGCAAATTGAAGGTCATGCTGCTTAACGCTAGGAGCCTTAACCTGAAAATTCACTCACTAGAGGCTGTCTTCCCACTGGAAGATGCTGACACATCTGTGCAGTCACGGAAACTTGGTTCAAGGCTGTGGAGAACACCCCTGCCTTACCAGGCTATATACCTCATTCTACACATTCCGACCCTAAATGAGATCGGGACGACAAAGGGTGGTGGAGTCTCTATTTTCATTAAAGACAAACACACCTCCAGACTGGTTTGCCAGCATGATGCACTACAACTACTCCAGGTGCAACTAACAATTGGCAAGACACCCATCCAAGTTATAGCCAGCTATAGACCCCCTTCCATGACTCAGGACACCCACTCCTCCTCCTATCTGGACCTACTTGACTCCATCAAGGTACCCCCAAACACCCTGATCCTTGGTGGCTTCAACTACTCCACCATAGACTGGGTGAACAGTTCCTGCTCTAATGCACTCACCCAACAATTCCTTGACTCATCAATTATAACACACTAGACCATCTTGACTCATCCCCCACCAGGAGAGATAACATTCTAGACTTGATTCTGACCAACATGGGTGACCACTGCACCACCCCCATAGGAAGTTCTTCCCTGGTGAGAGTAGACCATTGGTCTGTCTCATTTGAAGTTTCTATCCCTTCCAACCCCCCCCCCCGAGCTGTAACCAGGCTAAAAAATGTCTCAAAAGCTACACACCACCATCCCCCTCAGAGGATGCAGGCAACTATGCTGAATAGTACACCTGCGCAGTATACACGCACGTGTACAACTACATGGACTCAGCCACACCCAGCAGAACTAAAACCTGCTCCTCAAGGAAACACAAATCTATCCGGTGGACATCCTCTATAAACAGGCTTTACAACAAACGGAAGAAACTGTTGTCCAGGGGTCAAAAGGCACAAATTCCCAGATGGAAAAACTCCCATCTTAGCCTCAAAAAGCAAATTAGATCACTAGTGAAAACCTCTAAAGCCAATTATGAATCGAAAATAACCTCGGAAACAAAGGATAACCACAAAGTCTTTTCCAGTTACATCAGGAGCCTCCATGGCAAAGCCCAGGTTTGTTCCGAATTAGTTCTTAATGGTACCACTTACACTGATCCTGTTGACTTGGTCAACCTGCTAGCAGATGGGTTCAGAGCAAACTTCACCCCGCTGTCACCCCCAAAAGCCCATTCAATATCCCTGATACTTGTCCCGCAACTCGCATCTCTGTAGATCAAGTGTTAAAGGTCCTATCCAAGGCAAAGAAAACAGCTTCCATGGAACCTGATAGTATCCCAGGCTGTATTCTGCACAATCTCCAGGAAGAACTAGCTTCTCCATTGTGCACCCTATTCAACCATCGCCTAAATACAGGCTTCAGTCTAGTAGAGTGGAGAACTGCCATTGCCATCCCCATGCGCAAAGGTGATGCCACTACTGACCATGGAAATTATCGCCTCATTAGCTTGACAAGTCTGATCTGTAAAGCCATGGAGCGTATTATTATGGACGTCATAAACAAGGACATAGGCAATCTCCAAGCACTTGACCCCACCCAGTTCAGATTTGTCAAGGGCAGATTATTGCCCGTTGAACCTGGTTGACATTTTTTGAGGCTGTCACCAAGGCCCTGGATGAGGGAAAGTCAGAACATACAGCTTACCTTGACTTGGCCAAAGCCGTTGACACAATCCTGCACTTGGGCATCATCAGAAAGCTAACACAACTTGGCATAAATCTCTGTCTCATTAGGTGGGTGGCCAACTGGCTCACTGATGGGACCTACAAGGTCAAAATAGGTGTTTCTACCTCCGAAAGCAGACCTGTCACTAGTGGTGTTCCCAAGAGATCTGTCTTGGGACCCTTACTCTTTGGTATCTACTTCTCAGCGGTCCAGGCAAAGACAAAAGTCCTGTGGCTGAATAAGTTTGTGGATGACTGTAAGTTGGGTGCTGTCATTGACTCCCCAGATGATGTTAACATACTACAAGAGGGTCTCACAGCAACAAATGATTGGTGCCAAAGTCATGGCCTTAAGTTAAATGCAAAAAAATGCATTAACATACTATTCATCAAAAACGCAGCCCCTACTGTTTACCACATCAACAGCAACTCCCTAAGCACACAACCTGTGGTGAGAGAGACCTGGGTACACAGGTTGACAACAATCTCATGTTTGAAAATCATATAATGGCAGTGGTCAGAAAAGCCTTTTACTTGGTTCATCTCATAAGTAAAGGGATTGCATCCAGAAAAAAGGAAGTTATTACCTCGCTGTATTCCTCTCTCATTAGGCCAGTATTTGAGTACAATGCTTCGTTTGGTATGTACCTCTCCAAACACCTGCACCAACTGGAAAGGCTACAGAAATGCTTCACTAAGAGAATCTATGGCCTCCAACACCTGTTCTATGTGGACATGCTCAAATCACTATCACTCTACTCGGTATCATACAGATTGCTCAGAGGTGATCTGTGTCTTGCCAACAAGGGAATCTCAGACACTGCCCTACTAGAGATGCTCCATATCCATAAGTCTAACTCCTCACGCATTACCCGATCAAAAGGCCTAAATCTAATATGCGACATTAACAAAACCTGCTGGAGAGACAGGTTTGTCTCCCAGAGGCTACCTCGTCTCTGGAATAGACTCCCCATACATGTCAAACAAAGTACATCACTGACCCTCTCAAGCACAATCTTGATGATTGGATGGGAAACAACAAATTTTTCCCTCCACCTGTGTCCTTTACTGACAAGGGCGACAGGCACTGATTGAGGTTTCTTTTTTGAGGATAAACTCTTGGCTAGGCTTGTAAGGGCCCCATGGCCACTAACCTAGTAATCTCCTGTGATGAAACTGTGTGAGTGGGCTTCCATGTTGTAGGCACAGTGTTTGGTAATGTTGTAGGTATTGTACAACATTCCATTCTGTGGACCCGGAGACTGGAGCAAGCCACTGTTTCTTCACCTCCTGATCAGTCATAGGTTGCTCCTGTTTATCCTTAGAATATGCATATTTTTACCAGCTAAATGCTCCACATAGGGCTGATAAACAACAGGCTATGAAAAACAATCTGTTGTATTACTGATGACATATATTTTGGAGTTTGTTCCATAAGGCTTGCACTGTCTCTCCATGGCTTTGTGCAGCCAACTGATAGCTTGTCAGGTGTAATGCTGCCATCAATTTTGTTTTAATCAGCCTCTAACAGTAGCAGGGTGTCTGCCCTGCATTGTTTTACTGCTATGAGCCATACAACTGGACAACCTTGCATCTTCCTAGTGTCTCTAAACTGCTGTAGTACCCTTTTGTAAGCCACCTAATTACCTGAACTGAGGGTCTTTATTAGCTGTTATTCTCATATGTCCATTGATACTGTGAATTAATTTGTATCCACATTGGTACTGGTGCTGTTTCCAGTGCCACTGTCTTAAACTGAGCCCACTGCAAAAGCAACATAGTGTAAAATGTCCAATTATTCATAGATTCATAGGTTGGTACTAGGCTATCGGCCCTAGGGCCTATACAAGCCTAGCCATAACAATTCCCCTGGCTATTTCCTACCGCAATATTTACTTCCCTGGAACCCTGTCTAGCAGGGCGACTGGCATGATCTTTGGGGTGAATTTCCTATCTCCCATCCAATCGTCAAGGTTCCTTATGAAGAGGGCCAAAGAGGCACTCTGCTTGACATATATGAGCAGTCTATTCCAGAGTCTGGGGAGTCTCTGGGTCAGGAACCTATCCCTCCAGCATCTTTTGTTCATTGTGATGACAAGGTTTAGATCCCTGGGGCATGTGGCTCTGAGGGATTGGGATTTCTTTAAGTGTAGCATGTCCAACAGCTCTGGGTTTGACATGTTAAGCAGAGATCTCCTCTGAGTAGACTATATGTGATAGCGTATAGTTGGAGTGTTTTTTAGATGGCCAGCATAGGGCATCTGCTTTAGGCCTGTGATTTTTTTAGTGAGGTATTTCTGCGGCCTTTCCAGTTGTTGCAGATTTTTGAGAGGTACATAACAAATGGGGCATTGTATTCTATAGTGGGTCTAATGAGGGATGAGTACAGTGGGACAATGACCCTTTTTTCTGGATGAAAAGCCCTTAGTGATGAGGTGTGCCACATAGAAGGATTTTCTGACTGTTGTGGTGATGTGGTTATTAAAGTTGAGACCACTGTCCACCTGTGTCCCTAAGTCTCGTATCACACTTTGTGTTTAGTGTACTGCCACCTATGTGGTAATTCACGGGTGCATGTTTTTTCCCCAAAGGGGATAACTACACATTTCTTGGCATTGAGCTTGAACCCATGGCTCTGGCATCAAGCATCTGTTTCTGTAAGGCCTTTTTGTAGTATACCCACATCATTTGGGGATTTAATAATAGCTCCCAGTTTTCCAGAGTCCCTTAGTGTTGGCCTGTACTTCAGAGAAGTAGATGCCAAACAAGAGCGGTCCCAGGACTGAAACCTGAGGTACTCCACTTGTCTGGAGCTGGATTTGGAGTCAGCTACTTTTACAGTGTGGGTTCTGTCAGTAAGCCAGTTGGCAACCCATCGAGTGACGTAGGGATTAATGCCCAGCTTAGTAAGTTTATGTATGATTCCAGAGTGGGGGATGGTGTTGAAGGCCTTGGCGAGGTCTAGATAGGCTGTGTGGACTACCTTACCCTCGTCCACAGCTCTGGAGAATTCGAATCAATCAGATTCAGGAGACGAGATCGGCCCTTCACGAACCCAAACTGGGTGGAGTCCAGTGTTTGAAGGTCGCCAATGTCTTTGTTTATAAGTTCCATGGCCTTGCAGATCACCTCACCCGTTTTACTGATTACTCCCTGCCTGAACTATACATATGTTGTCCGATTTTAAGTTGGGAGTACCTTGTTTGCCTTCTGTTTGTATATCCAGGAAGAACTCCCAACTCTGTAATGGAAAATTAATGTCTACATGTAATTACTCTTGGCCTACTGCTGCTGAGCTTGCTTCCTCCTACGTATCTTTCCCCACCAAATTCTTAGGGATATGGCAGCAGTTATCCTGAAAACAAAATGCAGTGCAGTCTGAGAGTGTGCCAACACACAAGTAAGATTATCATCTCTAAAAATTTAGGTGACTGAAGGCAAGAATACTCTTGTTATTTGATAGGTTCATAGGTGGTTACTAGGCTACTGACCCAAAGGTTTTTATAAGCTTAGTCCTGTGTACCCAAGATAATACTAGAGAAACCCTATAAAGGATCTAGCCTAAACTCAAGATCTTCGTTAGCAATGACTGCCCATATCTAGAAGGGTCATAGATGAAATCCCCGGCAAGGAATTTATGGTTTCCCCATCCAGTCATCCAGGCTCATTTAAACAGGGTCAAAGTATGACTCTCTATGATGTGAATTGGTAGCCTATTCCAGAGGAGTGGCATCCTCTGAGAGATATGTCTGTCTCTCCAGCATGTCCTATTTATGTTGCAGGCCATGTTAAAGTCCCTGGAGCAAGTGACCTATATCCCATTTGACTTGTGGATATGTAGCATTTCCATTGGGTTTGGATCTGAGATTGCTCTGTAGGCCAGGCACAAGACTTCTGTAGGTAGTCTGTATGCTACTGAGTACAGTGATGGTGACTTCAGTTTGTTAATGTATGACATGCTGGAGACCCTGCAATTTTTTTGGTTAGAAGTCTCTAAGGTCTCTCAAGTTGAAGCAGGTGCCTGGTAAAGTACATACCAAAGGAGTGTTGTATTCAATTATTGGCCTGATGATGATCGAGTACAGGGGAGTTATGACCTCTTTTGCTCTTGAGGCAATGCCTTTGCTAATGAGGTGAGCAACGTAGAATGCCTTCCTTACCACAGCAGACACATGGTGGTCAAATTTTAGACTACAGTCAACTTGCATTCCCAAGCCTCTCACTACTGAGTTGCTATGTAGGGTATTATTATTTATATGAGAGTCTGCAGGGATATCGTTTTTACTGAAGGGGATGATAATGCATTTTTAGCATTGAGTTTGAGTCCACGGCTTTGGCACCAATCATTGATTTGTGCAAGTCCCTCGTGAAGTATATTGACATTGTTTGTGGATTCATTCATTGTACCTAATTTGCAGTCATCAGCAAATTTAATCAGCCACAGCCTGTCTGTTTTGGCCTGAACTTCTGAGAAGTATATTCCAAACTATAGGTGGCTTAGCATTGACCCCTGTGGAACCCCACTGCTAACAGGTCTGCTTGTTGAGATAAAATACCCAACTTTGACCGAGTGTGATCTGTCAGTGAGTCAGTTATCAATCCACTTGGCAACATAAAGGTTGATATTCAACTGGGAGAGTTTAACAATGATGCCGGAATGTAGGACTGTGTCGAAGGCTTTTGCTAAGTCAAGGTAGGTTGTATGTATGGATTTGCCTTTACTTGTGTCTCTGGTGACATTTTTGAAGCAGTTTACCAGGTTTATCAGGCATGACCTGTCTTTGACAAAATTAAACTGTTGGATCAAGGGTTTGGAGATCTCCTATGTCCTTATTTATAGGGTCCATGATGATTCATTCCATGGTCTTACAGATAAGGCTGGTTAAGCTTATGGGTCTGTATTTTCCTTAGTTTGAGTCACACTTTTAATATTCTTGTCAAGTGGCATATGACAAATGGAAAAAAAAACTGTTACTTGCAAAACTAACAGTAAAGGGACTTGCAACACTAACAATAAAGGGTCAGTGACACAAATGCTGTTAGGAGTAGCTATATAGTCACCTTAGTCAAAATACCTCCTGCATACCATTGTATGAGAGAATGCATGTGTATATATGTATATATCCACCAACACACCACACATATAGGTGTGTATGTGTACGTCTGTATACATAAACAGAGACGCACATAAATTCTAAATTTATAGGTTTACTAAACACTAACAAATCTTCAGGCAGTCCCTTTAAATCCCATTTCTCTTGTTTTACATTTTCTTTCTCACTGTAAATGTTTGTAATATACTCAACTACAATTATCATATCTTTTTTCCCACCCTTAATTTGCCTTCTTTATCTTTTAATTTTGTCATAACTGCCTCTTTATAGTTAACTGTTTTCCCAAGAAGGGTGAAACTTCCTCTTTTCTTCCCTTTAAATAAAATACGTCTGTCTATGTAGCAAGTCTGTACTCTATTTTTTCTCATATAATTCTGTATCATTGATCAATAATCTTCACAATTAGTATTTAATGGTTTGTCCGGTTTCAGTAATAAATCTTCAGCAAAGAAAACGAAAAACACCAGCTGTACCACGGCAAGAAGGATTTCATGAAACAAAACAGGAACAGGTAAGCGCTTTCAGGGAACAAACCCCTTTGCTGTGGATTCAGTATTTTGACACTGCTGTCTTACTCGTTGGAGAAGATTTTCTTGTTTCAGTAATAAATCTTGATAGTTTTCTTTTTCACATTGTATAGATTATGTTTGTAGCTTAATTTACTTATTTTATAGCCAACCTACTATTCCATCCAGAAGTTGTAAAACAGGTTGCATGCTTAAGTGTTCTTTCCATAATTTCAGTGTCTTTAGATCTTTTTGAATAATTTCCCCATTTAACCATTTTTATCCCCTTACATTGCCTAACAATAAATAATCTCATCTTCCCATACGTCCACCAAAATAGCCATATGATCTGAAACACAAGTCACGATTACCACACCATCTTCTTGTTTTACACCTTCTGTTGCTAAACAGTAATCAGTTTTTGTTTCTAAATGTATATTCTGTTTTTTTCCTTCCCTCAGTTTAACCCAGCTAAACATATCCTGCTTAAAATATTCTTTACCTTTCTGGGATAACTAGTTTTTTTTAAATTTCTTCCCTTAAATTATGGTTACATTCTCCAAAGACTATAGTATCCATATTAAACAAAACACAAGTAATCAGCTCCTCAAGTAACTGTTTTTTCTTTACAGTAGGTGTATAAGCATAAATTCCTGTTAATCTGAAAATCTTCCTTTCCATCTAATATATTCAACTGTTATTCTCCCTGTTCTAAGAACTACATAATGCAAAACTTGTACTGCCTCTCTATCAAAATGTGGTGAACCAGAATTCCATCTTATTTCATTGCCCCTATATCGTCTTAGCTTGAATTCTTATTTTCACTTAAAAACCTTGTATCCAAAGCCACCCTCTTCGGTGGCATAGAGGGATAAAGCCCTAACTACAGCCCAGCTTTCTCAAGCTCAATTAGTGTATTGGGTGACTGATGGAGCGGCAAGAAAGGATGGGCATGTCCACCCTGGCTGGGAGGGCATTTGTCGATGACACTTCCTGAGGGAGTTGCTGTCAGATATGGTTGAGGTGTGGGGGTGGTGGGGAAAGGGATACTGGTAGGGCATATAAAAAACAAAAAAGAAAAAAAATCACATTTAGAAGCAAAGATGTTCAAGCCCCCAGGACACACTTAGGATCAACGACTAATCCCAGCAATTCTGGAGCAAGTCCAAGGGGGCAGGAGATTAGCTAGTTGACCCAGCATGGATGTGGGGCATGGGGTTTGGACCAGTAGGAATGATGCGCAAAGGGGGACCATAAAAAAATAAGTTTAATGATCTAATCACACCCCCATTCCATTTTTTGCTCCATTTCAAAACATATAATTTTCTTGCATATTAATACTGCTATTCACATACAGAGATATCAACCTTAAATTTGTCTTCCTTTCTTTTTAACTTTTGGGGAGAGATTTTTTTTTAAATTTTTATTTTCCTTACTTTTACTCCATTTCCTATGGAATTTTTTGTTAAATTTCTTTCTTTCTTTTTCATTGTCATTTTCTGAAACTTCCTCAACATTTCCTTATCTTACTTAAGCTATTGCAGGCTTTTTCATGCAGAGTAATATTGTTCAGTATTATGTATTCTTGGAGTACTTTCCACAACTCTGTCAGCAAGCTCATCTTCACTTTCTATTTCCACATTTCCATTACAGTCAAATCAAAAATGGCCTAACTTTTTACAAAGTTTTCACTCTACGTTTCATTTACTTACTGTATGAAATTTTCCCCCACATTTGTTACGTCTGACTACATTCACATATAAAACGAATAGCCTCCCCCAAAAAATATGTTTTAGGCTGGCCAACATATTTTAGTGATGTTCTTCATGTTTCACTGTTGCAGTCATTAAATTTGGGTTATCTGCTTGCAGGTAGCCCTCAGTCGGCCTGATTAACAAAGTCTTGGGTCCTGCGTCAGTTGCTGCCCCTTCTTCCATGACGTCAGGTCATCAGGGGTATAAAACATGCAGCCAATGCCATTACATCAGTCTTTCTAGCCATGCGGTGCCCGAAGCAGAAGCAGTTCGCAAGTGCCGGTCGGCCAACTCCTAAAATTTTTGTTTTCGAGTTTCAGAACCGAAGTCTTCAACTAAAGCTAAGTACCCCATTGGGGAAACTCTTTCTTGCTCCTTACAGATGACAGTAACAGTTAATAATTGCATCACTTGTGGAAAGCAAATACCTCATAAAGATTTTCATTAGCCATTTCAGCTCATTATAACACAGACCCCCCCCCCCACCCCTTCTCTCATCCACTGCTCAAGCAGTTCCTCAGAGGGGTCAAAAGTTTGAGACCACCCAGGAGAACTCCAACCCCAGCCTGGGACCTTAACTTTGTTTTGGAGAAACTCACTCTACCTCCTTTCAAGCCAGCTGCTATTGCAGACTTAAAATTTCTTTCTTGGAAAACAGCCTTCCTTTTAGCAATCACTTCAGCTAGAAGGGTATCTGAATTACAGGCCCTTATGGCAGTGGAGCCTTTCATCATCTTTCATGCGGACAGGGTGTCCCTCAGAACCAATCCATCCTTCATGCCCAAGGTGGTATTCAGTGTGGCTCTTAATCAGTCCATTAATTTGCCAACCTTCTTTCCCAATCCACAGAACAAACGGGAACGGATACTGCATTCCTTAGATGTGCACAGACAACTCAGATTCTACTTGGGCAGGACTAAACCTCAAAGGAAATCTGAACAACTGCTGGTAGCATTTGCTGCAGGGGCAGAGGGGAAGGCTATTTCAAAGCAAACCATTTTTAAATGGATAGGCCATTGCATTCATTTCTGCTATAAGCACCATGGATAACCTATCTCCCAGGGGATCAGACCTCACTCCACCAGGGCTGCATCTACCTCTACAGCCTTTCTCAGAGACGTCCCTACCAGGGACATCCTAGAAGCTGCTACCTGGAGTTCTGTACGTACTTTCACCAAACATTATCATTTGCCAATTTTCTCTAAATCCAGAGCTGGCTTTGCCACTGCAGTCTTGCAGGGCCTTATAGCTGGTCCTAATGCTATCTAAATTCCTCCTCCCAAACATAGCTTTGGGAATCTCCCAAATGTAATGACTGCAACCGTGAAACATGAAGAACATAGTACAGTTGTGTACACTTACCATAAATGTAGATGTTCAAGTATATTCACTGTTGCAGTCCTGGTTACCCTCCCTCCAGCCCCCTAACTTCTTTTGGCTATACCTCTACTTTCCTTTACTTTGCTTAAAAGCCTTTTTGGTGTATTTGCTTTTTTGTTGGCGGTATATCATTGTACTTTTATATTTAATTGCTCCCCATTAGGGGGGCACCTGACATCTGGGGCAAGAAAAACTGATGTAATGGCGTTGGCTGCATGTTTTATACCCCTGACGACCTGACGTCATGGAAGAAGGGACAGCAACTGATGCAGGACCCAAGACTTTGTTAATCAGGCCGATTGAGGGTTACCTGCAATCAGATAACCCAAATGTAATGACTGCAACAGTGAATACACTCGAACATCTACATTTATGGTAAGTGTACAAAACTATACTTTCCCTTGCCCTTAAAGGATAAATGTATCACTCAGTCAGCCTCATTTTTAACACAATTTGTTTCCCACCCCACATGGGTTCATAGGTGTTTATTAGGCTAATGACTACAAGGGCCTTTTTAAGCCTAACCATGCATCCCAAATCTCTGACAAGTTCTGTTACCCTTGATAAGTGTAGGCAGGGGCTTTGGAGATGGAACATTTACAAGTAGGGGCCTGGGAGATAGACCATTTACAGGTTGCCTATGTTCATTAGAAACATAGGTGCCAAACCATAGATGAATTTCCTGTTCCCCATCCAGTTGTCCAAGTTGCACTTGAATTGGGTTAGGGAGGAACTCTGCTTCACATGGACTTGGAGCTTGTTCCAGAAACTAGGTAGCATCTGGGATATGTACTTGTCTCACCAGCAGGTCATATTATCACAGACAAAGTTTAAGTCTTTAGAATGAGTAATTCTGATGCTGTTTGTTTTGTGGATATGCAGGAGGTCCATCAGAGAAGGGGGTCTGACAGTGCCCTGTATGGCAAACTTAGATCTCCCCTCAACAGCCTGTAGGAGACAGAATGCAAGGATAAGGCCTTGAGGTGGTCTGCATAGGACATTGTACTTACATGTATTCTTTTAGTGAGGAACCTATGTGGATCTTACAGTTGTTGGATATTTCTGGTTAGGTACATACCAAAGGGGCCTTTGTACTCAAAAGATAGTTAGAAACTACAATACACCAACAAATTCAGAGGAAGACACAAGAGTAGTTGATATCCATTTTTATTCCTTCTGTCCTGGTACCTCAGCTATTCGCCTTCAAAAGATAGGTCTGATGAGTGCAGAATCCAGTGGAACAATGACTTCCTTGGACCTAGATGCCATACTATTGTTTATAAGCTGAGCAACAGAAAATGAATTCCTCACTACTGTAGACTTGTGATGGTCAAAGGCTAGATTACTTTCTGTGTGTGTCCCTAAGTCCCCTAACTGTTGAGTCAGCTCTAAGGTGTGTCAATATGATGGTTACTAGGGGTGGATGACTTCCCAATGGATACTGTTATGCATTTCTTAACATTTAGATGTGAGAGTGTTCAATCACGCTGTTTGTTCTTACACCTGGGTTCGGAGCCGATCCTCAGCTCCGTGTCGGCCGCTTGGCAAGCTCTGCATCGAGAAGAAGCTAGAGACCAACCTAACTCCCACAAATCCCCCTCTGCCTTTACCTCAGATCTAGTTTGCCGCTGCAGCGTTCGCATCAGTTTGATGAGCTCGAGCAACCTTAAGCTAAGATTTATAATTTTCTTATTTCTTCTAAATTTTTTTCTAAAAAAAAATTGTCTTTAAGTGACTGTGTGTGTGTGTTAGTAGTGTTTCGAGGAATTCTCGGTTCCATATAAAGTCCTTTTATATACTTTATTAGAGTTTTCCCTCGGGGCCTACCCCACCCTTTTACTTGGATTGACTACTGGATTGACTTTTTACAGGATTTGACAATAAGTTTCTGGATTAGACAAAATTACTGGACTTGACATAATATTGACTTTTTCTCTGTTAGCTGTAACTAGAATTGTGACATGTCTGAGAAAGTTAAGTCTGGCTTAAAGCCAATGTGGGCAGAAGATGTCGGTGACTGATAATCATAGTTCCTGTGTCTACTGTCTTGGCCCTCTCCATCTGCAAGAAGACTGCTCAATATGTCATTCTTTCAGTGGAAGGGTCATGACAGATAGGCGCAGGAAACTTATGGATAGGGGTCTTCTAAAACCTACTTTTCAAGAGGCTCTGGATGCATCAGACCAGACATCCAAATCCTTGAAGGAATCGAAGACGTCGGAGCCCAGGTCATCGGCTCCGAGCTCTTCAGTTAAAGTTCGATCACCGGTTCCACAGACTTCGGGGCCGAGTGTTGAACTGTTGTCAGTTTCCGAGCCTCGAGTCTTGGAACCGGTGACGGAGCTCCCTCCCCCGGCATTGTTGAGGTCGGCTCCGTCTTCGATTCCTTCGACGCGCTCTTCCAGGCCCCTCTCCGACACCGATGTAGACCGCGTGGTGCAGAAATTAATGGAGAATACGGCCTTATCCAAGCTCATCTCTGTCTCCTCCCAGTTGGTGTCGAGACTCAAAGGCCTTCCCTTATCTCCACCTGTTCCTCCTCCGAAACCTATCCAGTCTTCGGAGCCGGGAGAGGCTGATCTGGTGATTGTGGAGCCCTTGGTGCCAGAACCGTCTTTCTCTCGGTCGGCTCCGTTCACCTCGACTCCGGATCCGTACCGAGTCTCGGAGCCGAAGATCCATCCTGATCCGGGACTGAGAGTCGGACCGATGTTTCGTTCCACGCTCCTCTCGGGCCTCGGCTCGGATCGACTCTGCTCCGTCCTCGGGGTCGATGCCTTCGGTGCCTGTCTCGGGGATTCTTCCGATTTCATCGGAACCGGGAGATACCTCGACTCGGGACCCGGGGGCCTTCGACCTCATGAGGAAGGTGTTGTCTACCCAGACAACCACATCAGCAGAAACAGCTTCTCCTTCCCATAAAGGACCGTTATCCTCCTCTGCACCCATGGCTACATCTAAGCGTCGAGCACCTGTGCCTCAGCCACCCCTGGAGGGTGCCCCCTCTTCCTCGGAGGCTTCTTCGGATGCCCCCCGAGGAAGTTCCGAGGAAAAGATTGTGTAAGAGGAGACACTTAGATTCTCCACAAGAATCATTGATATCGGACACTGACTTGGATGAGTCAGAAGGGTCCCCAAAGTCACCCTCAGAGGATGTCTCTTTTTCTGACATCCTGGAGATCCTAAAGCAGAGAGGTGATTGGCAATCCCTCCCCCCTTCTGAGGATGAGTCAGTCTTGCTGAAGGCATTCGGTGCTCGCCCTTCCTCCTCCTGGGTCACTCCGCCCTTCAATGAGTTGATGGAGCTGATTGCTCGAAGGGAGTGGGAGACGCCTGACACGGTGGAGCCAGTCCCTAGAAAGCCTAACAGATATATTACTGCCCCTCAGGATAAGGCTTATCTGACAAAGGGAGTGCCAGTGGACGCTATGGTGGTGGCAGCGGCCACGAAAAAGGAGATGTCTGAATCTTCCTCATCTGTCCATCCGCCTAACAGAGATTCTAGGACTATGGACAGGTATGGGAAGCGCATTTTTAGTTCAGCGGCTTTTTCTATGCGATCCCTGAACTATTTGACCCACTTCACACGGCTACAGAGGGATCTAATCAAAGAGTTGGGAGATACCCTCCAGGGTACTACAGATGCTGCTGTTTCAGAAAAGGTTACAGCACATCTCAATACCCTTACATCTATTGCAAACTCGTCCATGAGGCTGATCTCATACGCAGCCGAAGGATCGAGTAGGGCAGCAGCTTCAGCGATTGCTCTTCGTAGACAATCCTGGATGCGCTTATGTTCATTTGCGGAAGCCTTCAAGTCTTCCTTTACTAACGCCCCATTTGATGGTGCCACTCTCTTTGGCCCCAAAGTAAAGGAGACCCTTACCCGGTGTGAGCAAGAGGGAAAGACTCTGTCTGCTGTCGGAGTCTGTTTTTCCACCCCATCCAGACTGTACCCCAAAGGGCAACGTGGTGAAAAAATGTGGTTTCGAAAACCCCAAGGCTCTTTCCCAGGCACACAGGGTGATGCCCCCTCTAGAGGCAGAGGAGGGGGCAGAGGTGGAAGATGCCACCCTGGCGGCAGAGGGGGTCCGCAAAACCAAGGTGACAGGGACACAACCCCTGGGAAACCTTTCCAGCACTCCTGAGAGGAGGCCCGACTGTCCTGCTCTGGAGGCAGTCGGGGGTCGCTTAGCTTTATACCCTCAGGCCTGGCAAAACCTTACATCAGACAATTGGGTAAAAAGCGTTGTTACCAGAGGCTACAGAATTCCCTTCCTATTGCCCCCAATTCCGAAGAAAAGACTCCCAGATGTGCCGCCCCATCTGCGAGACCCTGCAGCTATAGAAATTTCAAAGCTGCTAGAAAAAAAGAGTAATCCAACCAGTCCCAGCGGACCAAAGAGGATTCGGAACTTACTCAAGGTTCTTTTTAGTTCCAAAAAAGACAGGGGACTGGAGGCCGATTCTGGACCTAAGCAATCTCAATACCTTCGTCAAGAAAGAAAAGTTCCGGATGGTCACGCTTCAATCGATCCTTCCATATTTACAGAAGGACGACTGGATGTGCTCAATAGATCTGAAGGACGCATACTACCACATCAAAATGGCCAGGGCGTCCAGGGATCACTTGCGCCCGGCTGGGAGCCAGCCACTTTCAGTTTCGAGCCCTGCCCTTTGGTCTGACCTCAGCCCCCAGGGTTTTCACCAAATGCATGGCAGTGGTAGCGTCTCACTTGAGACGCCTGGGATTCCAGGTGTTTCCGTATCTGGACGACTGGCTCCTTTCTGCCACCACCCAGCGTCAACTGATTCA
The DNA here is from genome assembly GCF_019279795.1 of Protopterus annectens. Lineage (NCBI taxonomy): Eukaryota > Metazoa > Chordata > Ceratodontiformes > Protopteridae > Protopterus > Protopterus annectens. Next base: position 709,935,393 of record NC_056745.1, on the reverse strand, counting down.
AGCCAGGGATTACACACTTCAGCTTTGTGTTCATCTCGGAATTTCCGTAAATTTCAAAAAATCTTTACTACAGCCATCACAGCATATCTCATTCATAGGAGCAGAATTGGATACGCATCGTTTAATTCTAAGACTTCCTCCAGAAAGGATAGCCTCACTACAAAGCCACATATCTCTTCTTCTGTCATCCAGAAAATCCCCAGCAAAACTGGTTCTGAAGGTTTTGGGTCTCATGGCAGCTTCTCTCATTGCGATACCATTGGGAAGACTGCACATGAGAGTTCTACAATGGCTACTGTTTGCACAATGGTCGTTCCAACAGCTACCTCTGACACACGAAATTCTTATCACAAACACATGCAAATCACACCTAGCCTGGTGGCTCCGGGCTTGCAATCTTTCCAGCGGAAGACCATTTGTGCTACCCACCGACAGCCACGGTGACCACGGACGCTTCCCTGATAGGGTGGGGGCATCTTTCAGGGACAGACAGTCCAAGGCGAATGGACCAATTTAGAGTACAATCTGCACATCAATGTTCTAGAGTTGAGGGCAGTGTTTCTAGCGTTGCAACACTTTGCTCCCCTTCTTCCTCTAGGGACTATTGCAGTTCAGACGGACAACATGTCCGTAGTCTGGTACATAAACAAACAAGGGGGAACCAAGTCTTATCAGCTATGCAGAGAGGCCATGAGAATCTGGCAATGGGCGGAGTCCATGGGTCGCTTTCTGATTGCAACGCACATCCCGGGGTCATCCAACGTCATAGCCGACAGGTTGAGCAGAGCAATCCTGTTGCCTCACGAGTGGTCCCTCAAACAGTCAGTTGCGAAGGAGATTTTTCGCAAATGGGGCCAGCCTTCCTGCGATCTTTTTGCGTCTCCAATGAACGCCAAATGCAGAAGCTATTTTGCCCTAATACCCCCTCCAGGGGAAGTCCCCAGGGACACTCTGGTTCACGATTGGCCCCCGGGTCTCCTGTATGCTTTTCCTCCCTTTCCCCTGATTGCAAAGTTTCTGCAGAAAGCCAACAACCTGCAAAGGACGATTATCCTCATTGCCCCATTCTGGCCTCGTCAAATCTGGTTTCCCTTTCTTCTGGCACACCGCATTCGGGAACCCTGGATCCTGGACCCGGAGCCGGATCTACTGACCCACTCGTCAGGGGCTCCCCACCCCTCGCTACTGTCACTCCAACTAGCAGCTTGGCTGCTTCGCTTCCCTACTTAGCCAGGTCTGATCTTCTTTCACCTGCAGTTCAGAATATACTAGTGGCTTCTCATAAAGCTTCCACTACAAAGACTTATACTAGTAAATGGAAGCGTTTTGTTTACTGGGCAAATACACAGCAATTGGACCCTGTTATAGCTCCCTTAAATAAGATCTTGGAGTTTTTAACCGAATTGTTCCACCAAGGAGCTTCTCCTGCCACTTTGAGAGTGCAATTGGCTGCCATTTCCAACTTTCATGTGGAAGAATGTGGGGCTCCTATTATGGCTCACAGACTTTGTAAGGCCTTTCTGAAAGGATCTTTCCATGTTAGACCACCAGTTAGAACTCCTACATCACCTTGGAACTTGAACCTTTTATTATCTAAGTTGATGCTACCTCCATTTGAACCAGCCTCTTCTTGTCCATTAAAGTATTTGTCGTGGAAGACCCTCTTTTTGGTGGCCATTACATCGGCTAGACGGGTGTCAGAGCTTCAGGCTCTTTCTATTAAACACCCTTATTTGATCTTTCACTCTGACAGAGTATCTCTTCGCACTAATCCGTCCTTTCTCCCCAAAGTTTGCTCCGTTAATAATATCAATCAATCCATTGAGCTCCCTACCTTTTTCAAAAACCACTCCAATAAGTTGGAGTATATGTTACACAAGTTGGATGTTCATAGACAACTTAGATTTTACCTGGATAGAACAAAGGATCACAGGAAAACAGATCAACTTTTGTAGCCTTTGCAGACAGCAGGAAAGGTATAGCAGTTACTAAACGAACCCTTTCCAAATGGCTAACTGATTGCATTATATTTGTTTATGCTGCTTCGGAACAAACTTTACCTGTCAAACCCAAGGGGCACTCTACAAGATCAGTATCTACATCCCTGGCTCATGCAGCTCGCTTACCATTAGACACTATTTGTGCAGCTGCCACTTGGTCTAAACCACATACATTCATTTCTCATTACAAGGTAGACAGGGTTTCTAGGGACAGGGCAACCTTTGGTTCCACTGTGCTCAAGAACGTTCTCCCGTGAGTTCCTCAGGAACATGGAGCTAGGGACGCTACCCAGGTGTAAGAACAAACGGCGAGATTGAACACTCTCACATTTAGAAGTTATGTCCTTACCATAACGTTCCATGTGGAGTGTTCATCTCGCCTTTGTTCTTACATTCCCACCCTCCCACCCTCAGGAAGAACGTCCAGTTTGGTGTCTGGTTTGGTTTCTCCTGCTTCTGCATTACGCAGTTGTTGTGTATATATGTATATATATGTATAGGTGTTTCTCTTAGTTATGTTGTTTTTGGCATGAATGTGTTGCTCTCTCTGTTGACTTCTGGTTTGCTTGCAAACTAGATCTGAGGTAAAGGCAGAGGGGGATTGTGGGAGTTAGGTTGGTCTCGAGCTTCTTCTCGATGCAGAGCTTGCCAAGCGGCCGACACGGAGCCGAGGATCGGCTCTGAACCCAGGTGTAAGAACAAAGGCGAGATGAACACTCCACATGGAACGTTATGGTAAGGACATAACTTCTAATTTTAGTCCATGGCTCTGACACCAATTTTCTGTCTGTGTCGGCCGTTCTTGGAGAACATTTGTTTCAGTGAGGGATTCTATGATTGCAATCATCTGCAGATTTAGTCAGCCAGACACCATTAACACTGGCCTTGACTTCAGAGAAGTAACTGTCAAAAAGGAACGGTCCAAGGACTGATCCCTGGAGGGACTCCAGTTGTTACTGGCCTCTTTTTAGAGGTGGACTCACAGTTCTAACTTCCTGGGTCCTGTCCTAAGAGCCAGTTGACTGTCCACCGAATGACATACGAGTTTGAACCTAACCTCATGCGTTTGTCAACAATGCTGAAGTGGGGTATTCTGTCAAATGCCTCAGCAAGGTCAAGGTAGGCAGTGTGAACCATTCTAAACATTTTACTTGGGTCTTCCCTAAAAAGAAGTTTTTTCCCTAGTGGAACTAACTCTGTCAACAAAGCATAAATAAATGTTAGGTTGCATGGTGATAAGGATTGATTAAAAGGAAGTGTTCTGTCATTTATTCTCTGATGGGAGCTAGTAAATCTGGATCAGAGAAAAAAATATTTAAGCTACTAGAGTATTTGCAGAGATAGGTTAACAAGATTAGGGGACAGTATGGTCTGAGAAATATAATAATGTAGTGCCCCATATGCTTCACAGCTGGTCTGTCACTTCCCAAAGTGATCCCCCCCCCCCAAAATACTTGCAACATAATAGAAAAAGTTTAGAAAGCCATTCAGCAGCCTGCATTATAACAGTGATAGAACTAATAAGAGATCTGATGGCCAAGCACTCATTTGTGTTTGCAAAATAAGGTAAGATTTACTCTGGTTTTGGGAGTTTGTTCGTTGCAGAGAAATACAGTTATGGCTAGTAATTCATCCAGGGCAAGACAGCAAGATGTCCATTAAACAACAATACCAGCTAGATTGGGCATTATAAGGAAATAATGAACCACCCAGAGTGATGTGAGATCCAGTTCCATTGCTAAGAGAGTCTCATCACCCTTGTAAAGTCCATTATTTCCTGTATCACCCACTCTAGAGGACATTATTGCATTTAAAAAATTGGCTGTATGATAAGTTGTTTAGTTTATATTTTATCATTAGGATATGTATATTTTTTTATATTTTGGATGTAAAATAGTTCCTCCACTTAATGTTTCAAAACTAAAAGAGGATATGTAGTAATTGTTGGTGGAACTATTTTACAACCAAAATATTAACTTATCCATACATTTAATTATGTCTATATACACACACACACACACATTTATTTAGAGGCACTGGGACACCCCCCTCCACACACACATACACAGAAAGTCAAATGTAGCCACTTAACTGACTTTTCCAGTTCAGGTGTCCAAGTCTGAATTAATTAATAGTTAAAAACAAGCACAGTAATGCATTTTGACCGGTTGTCATCTAATACATGCAGGATCTACGTGTAAAAAAATAAGCACCATAAAGTATTTTGTCTGGTTGTGTGGTGCATACAGGACACACACACACACACACACACACACACACACACACATTATGTATAGGTATTTATGTTGTTCCTTTGGCTTTTCCTGGTTAGGGGTCGCCACAGCAGAACTCCGATCTGCTAATGTTCGGCAGTAGATTTTCATGGTGCCAGCTCGACGCCCAACCTTCAACGAAGGCACGCCCATTCACGCATGTCTTTCGAACACCACTCGACCACGGGGAGGACATGCAGACTCCACACAGAAGGCGCACCAACCGGGAATCGAATGGGAGAACCTCTTGCTGTGAGGCGACAACGCTACCGCTGCACCACCGCGGCTGTTATGTATGCATATATATCACACACACACACACACACACACACATATATATATATATATATATATATATATATATATATATAGAGAGAGAGAGATATAGATACATATAAATATACCCACACACATATATACATGTGTATATATCTATATATGTGTGTATGAATATATATATATATATATATATGATATATTATGTATACGTATGTCATATATATATATATATATATATATATATATATATATATATTCATATACACACACACATATATACACATGTATATATGTGTGTGTGTATATCTATATGTATCTATCTATCTTTCTCTCTCTCTCATATATGTATTTATAGACATACACACACGTCCTTGTAACTTCAGTTATTAGCATTAGTTTCCTCCACCGCACCCCAGCCCTTGCCTAATTGTGGCTTATCAAATAAGTAACAGCAAAATTAAAGGACATCCATTCTTGCCAGAGTAGGCTCATGTTTTTACTTGGCTTTCCTGTACAGTAATTCACCCTGTTTTGCATGTTGAGTGTCCTGTGGGAATCACTGATTCTCCACATCCATTTTCTAATCCACGAAAATGATCCATGAAGTGATGCTTCTAACTGAATTATATAGTTTTTGTCTTTAATGGTGCTGCTGTTCTGTATGGGAATCAGAACTGTTCTTTGAAGGAAATTAATTGTAAAATGTCTGTCAGTTAATTTTGGGCATTTATTTTGCCATAGTACGTTCATTAAAGTACACTATGCAATGATGAGCCTCTCCTGGATTGTACTTTTTATTTATATACCTACAAAAATAGTGACCAGTCTCCGTTATACCCACCATTGTATGCACCTTAGCCTCCAATTTTATTCACTGCCTTTGTAGATCTGCCTTTCTAAACATCATCTACAGAACACCAATCATTTGTACCATCTTCCGATATACAGACATAAAGTACTGTAGGGTGAAGAAAAACTGGACATTTTGGTGAAGAAAAACTGGACATTTTGGAAGACAGAAGGATCTGCCTTTCTGAACAGCAATTATTTGTGCCACCTCCTAATACACAAACAGAAAAAGACTGAAAAGTGAAGAAAAATTAAGGACATTTTGAAAGAAAGATGAAACTGGAGAGCATAAAGTGGGTTTAATTTCTTGTGTGAGATTAGTTGGGGTTGTAGAGATCAGAAGGAAAGGCAAGTTGGCAGTAAGGGGAGGACACATATGATCAGATGGATGGAAGCAGCTTCAGATTGGTTTGGGCTCTAGATTGGCCTGCTGTGCCAGCGAAGTATGGGTCAGGTACACAGTGGGAGGAGTGGTGGGTCATTTGCATAATGGCCACATAGACCGTTAATGTCATTCACAAGCTTTCTTTGCATTTGTTGGATGTAATTTGTACTGGGATTGTTAAGTGTTACAGAATCTCTTGTTATGCCTTGTGGCTGTCCATGACATTTTTGCTTATTTTGCCTAGTATAATGCAGTCAGTTAGCTGCATTCTTTTACACTTGAGTTGGGCCTTTCTTACAGTAATTGACACTGCTCCCACACTGTTTTGCTTAGTTGACCCACAGTTTCTGCTTGTATTTCATTTCTTCAGAAGACCATATCATCCACCTGGGCTATAGAAATGGAATTGTGTGTGGCAAATTCAGTCACCACATCATGGTCTTGGCACACTGGATTTGTTTTTTTCTGTTGCAGTGCAGTTTTTTACAGGTTTCAGTTTGCAAAGAGTGAGATGATAACTTTTACAGTAGACTGTTATTTACCATCTGGATTTTTTTAAGAACTGTTTGATGACATCTCCAAAGCAGCTGCTTTCCCGAAATTCATAGAATGCAGTCTGACTAAGTCTAACAAACAGCTTTTTGGCTTGTTTTGTGGCCAGTTTTCCTGAACTCCTTACTCACTGCAATGTGAAAGCATTACATTCTTTGACAATTATTTCCTCAACCAGTTTCTTTTTGCTTCTACACGGAAGTTATAGCAAACCCTCTGTGGAATAGGCTCTGATTCCCAGAATACTGATGGTAACAATTCCACTTTTTTATTTTGTCCTTTTTTTCAACCCTTGTTCTGCATATTTTTCTGACAGAAGGATTATAGAATAACTGATTTTTAAGTGGTGTGTGTGTTGGGGGGAGGTTGGTTGAGTTTTGTGCCTAAACTTTCTATATTATTCTGGAAGTATTAAAATGCCAGCTCTGTTAAATTACACTTTTGCCAAAGACGTTTGCATATGCTATTAACACCCATTACAAAGAAACTTTAGTTGATTGCGATCAGGTTGCCGATTGTGACCAGCATATTATGTGTTTGCGATATGGATGCCAAGAAATTCACCTCGAGAGCAAAGCTTGAGAGGTGAATCTTGGCATCTATGTTGAGAACGCATAATATTTCAATAAGATCAGAGATCTGATCTTAATTCTTTGAGGTGCATGGATATTTATCTTCTCCATGTACTATTAGTTAGTGAAAAATTAGATTAAAAAAGTGAGGTATATTACACCAGCTTTGAAAGCTGGTAAAGCAGTGTGGAAATGGTTGACATGTTACACACTCCCTTTGTAAGGGAAACAGCTGTAACCAAAGTACTGGGTGTACTTCAGCAGGTAGAAATGGGAGTTGAAACAAAGCCATTTCATGCCATGCTGCTGCTGTTTTCTGGTCAGCGCTGTCTGCTTTTAGTGCAGATTTGATGTTAACAGTACCTACAGGATGCACTATGTAGTAGTAGTGCTTAACCATGATATTATTTAACTGCCTTTTCTTGTGTAATCATGGTGCTCCATGCACTACAACAGTTGCAACTGGAAGTAAATACAGTGTTGCAGGTTTTAGGATATTTACAGTTTTTACTTGACAGGTTATTGCAAAAGCGATACATTATGCCTTTTTGATGATGCAGATTTGCTGATATTATTAAGTAGAACATACTTGCCAGCTCCCCCGCACAAACTGGCCTTTTTGTCATTATCAAACATTGTCTTCCTATTTTGGGATTCCTAAATTAAACTGAACTGTGGGCACCCAGTGTTATGAAGGCCTTTGCACAACTTTGTTATGCTCTAGGCATCAAGTTGTGGGCCGTTCATTGTTAGCAAGCAAACCTTTTTTGTTTTTGCACAGATAAGATGTAGATGTGGGTTCTCTGCTGGCTGAGGTCAATTCTCTGAGAACAACACTTTTATGAACAACAGCAAAGCTTTCGGGTAGAAACCCTTCTTCAATACTAATACAAAAATTCAAAGACCAAATAGGTTTAAATAGGAGTCAGAGATAATCACATGACAAGCAGCCCAAAAAAAATCATGTGACAACATATAAAATATAAAAATGTAAATTACATAGTTAAAATCACCAAATTCACATTCAAAACACTAATAAACGCATATATAATTAACACATATATAACTGATAAACAAATGAATGCACACAAAACTATCTTAATCAGCAACATAACTTAGTTCGTTGCAGTTTAACAAGAACAGGTTTCAGTGTAACAGTAGAATTTAAACCTGGAGAACGGTCAGCAGTTAATCTAAGTATCCATTTATATTCCTTAATCTCTAGTAAATTATTGCTTTCCCCACCTCTCAATGTTGTGTGCAAAATATCTATAGCTCTGAACCTAAATCTATGATCAGAGGTCAATTCTCCCAATTATGCTGCTGGCATATCAGTGTGTTGCAAACTGTTTTAGCATTTTCAGACTTGTAGCATGAAACAAGTCTATCGTGTAGCTAAACTTACGGCATTGTTGTGACAATATTAGCTCCTAACACAGCACGTTTGTATTTTATTTTACTAATTATTTAGCTAAAATGTATTTTGTTGACTAACCTACTTCTTTCCTGATATTCACCTTGTGTTCCTTATTACAACCCTCTCCCTTTATTTTTTTTGTATTCTCCAGCTGTACCTAATTTCTCTGCCATTGGTCGTGCCCTGCTGGACATCTAAGACCTACAGACATCACCCACCATACCTACTTATCCTACACCCCTCCTGGGAAACTGATGCAATTTCTCCCTATGTTGAACTCCAAGATAACTAAAGAAAGTATGTCATATGAGGTTCTACCTTCCCTCTACATGCTTAAGATATTGTTAACTAACTTACTATCTCTCTAGTGTAAACCCGCCACTATAGCAAGCAGCCATATACCCCCTCTGCTCTGCCTATTTTACTCTGAACCCTCCTTACCCATGTTTTCCTAACCTTTTAATAGCTGTATTTCCTTTAAGCCTTCCTTTCTGAATTTCTAATCTCCAGCCTTTTTCTGTCTCCCCTCCCTGTGCAATTTCTGATTTTGACCACTAGATGGCAGACTTTAACTGCCTCTGATGCCTTTTGTTATTTTCCACCTACAGAATTAAAACCCTAGTTTTTCACTCTCCTCTTCTTCTTCTCTCATATCTCAGTCCGTATTTATACTAAAGCCTCTTAAGTCTTCTTTTCAAACACCTTCCTCTACCTTCCCTGCTCGTCTTCCCATATACTTACCTTTGACTTTACTGATTGTTTCTCGCACCATCCTACTGTATTTGTTCTTTGGGTCTGCCCCACTCCATTTGCCCTACGGGCTCGCACTCTCTCCTACCCTACCCCCAATTCCCAGCCACCCCAGTACACTTACCTTTATTCTAACCCTGTATCTCCTCCCCTTCACCATAGCCAATTCTATTCTCTACCCCTCCCCCTCCCAACATTCATCAATTAACCCCTCCCCATCTGTATCCCCTTGCTGCCTTTACTCTCAGCCTTACTCCTCCCCTTCCCACTAAACACTCCCCTATTACTCCAGCTTCCTGCTCCAAATTTAATTTACTCTTATTAAAAATGACCCCCCACTTCCTCAAACTTCACTTATCTCCTCTATGAGCATTCTCCTCCAAATAACTGTTTTCAATGCAACCTCATATTCCTCTTACAAACTACCCCCCTCCTTTTCTCCCCTACCTCCTCCACTCTCCCTCTCCCCACCCCATCACTTCCCACTTTCACAACATATCCCCCTCTCTTCTTCAACCTAACCCTCTACACTGTTTTAAACTAAAACTTCTAGCCACTTCCATTAAAGCCTCCTACTACCAAAATAAAATTGTCTGTCTCACCAAACAAAACTTGAAAATCAAAGGTCCTGCTCCATTCAACCTCTAACTGGCTTGCTCTAGCAGGAGACATTCACCCCAATCCTGGACCCAAGACTAACAACAATCTCACTCCCCCTAACTCTTCAAACAGTACCAACAACAAATACCTCAAGTTCATTACCATTAATGCCCAGAGTGTAAAAAAACAAACTAGCACTCTTCCATGTTTGGCTAAATCATACCCTACCAGATATAGTAGCAGTCTCGGAGACATGGCTAAAACCTCACATTATTGACTCTGAGTTTTTACCCCCTGGCTTTCAAGCACTCAGATGTGACCGCCAAAACAAAAAAGGAGGAGTAGCCTTAATCTATAACAGCCTACTGAACCTCTGTCCTTACCAGAACCCCACTCTTCAGTTCAACAGTGCTGAACTAGTCATAGGAATTCTCAAGATGAATAACTATAAAAGTATTTGTATGATGGCCATCTACATCCCCCCTGGAGATAATACCACCACTCTAGAAAACATTTTCTCATGGGCCTCAACTAACATAAAACTTGAGACATATATTTTAGGTGATGTTAATATTGACTGGAATAGAATCAATAACAATAATCCCACCCTTTCTATCAATTTATTTAATTTCACCCAACTAACAAACAGCATTACCAGACCCAACAGAAATAACCCCCCAGGGTCCATTCTGGACTGGATCTTAGTCTCCCACCCTAATAAGATCACTCACTCTGGAATACTACCGGACACAATGAGTGACCATCTGCCAGCCTTCATTCACCGAGCTACTCACTACTCCCCTCACCAACACCAATACACTCATACTCGTAACCTTGCAAACTTTAACCCTACTATATTCTCTGAAACCCTTAAACTAACAAATTGGGACAACCTAAAAACTCTTCTACTAGATAAGGCCGTAGACTTCTTCAATACTACCTTCCTAAGCATCCTAAACTCCCAAGCCCCACCTTGAACAAAACGAATAAAACCCAACTCCGCTCCCTGGCTAACAAAGGACACCAAAACACTTATGCTACAAAGAGACAAGACCTGGAAACTTTACAACAAAAATAAACACCCTGTTACCCTCCTTAAATATAAGCAACTACGCAATCTAACCAAAACGTATGTCACTAATGATAAAAAATCGTACTACACTAAACTACAGGCTACCCACTGCAAGAATCCTAAACAATTCTGGAACTCCATCAACTCTCTTTTGCCCCCTGGTACAAAATCCAATCCCTGTCCCGACAACAGTAAAACTGACACAGAAATTGCCACCCTTTTTAACTCCTCCTCCTTTACCAGCTCCATAACTGAACTTACTAAGACCTTCCCCAACCACATCCCCTATCCCATCCCACTGCCCTTTCCTCTCCACAACCCTCCACTCCTAATATTCCCCCTATTTTTCATCTAAAACCCATCCCAACCTCCTACATTAAAATCATTTTACTAAACTTAAGCCAAGCTCCAATGCCCCTGACCATATTCCCTCACTCTTTCTCAAATTTGCCGCAGATGGCATCACCATCCCCATCAGCATTCTCATCAACAGATCTATCCAGAAATCTTATGTCCCCAAATTATGGCCTGCTGCCTTTATCTTGCCTCTCCACAAAGGAGGCAAAAATAATACCATCTCTAACTTCCGACCAATAGCCATTCTTTCCCCAATTTCAAAAATCCTAGAAAAATGCATCCACCTACAACTCATGCCCTACCTCATCAACAATCAACTCCTCACCCCTACACAACACGGCTTCCGTCCTGGCCATAGTACAAGAACTGCTCTCCTCTCTTTTTTTAGATATAGTCAACCATGCCCATGACTCTGGAGAAATTGTCTCCACTGTCCTTCTCGATCTATCCAAGGCATTCGACACGGTCTCCCATACTCATCTTCTGAATCACCTTTCTAACCTCAATCTCTTCACAAAAATCCATTACACGGTTTAGATCCCAGGCTGTGAAATGGCAAAGTGGTACCTCAGTCTTCCCAACAACCCCAACTGGGGTTCCCCAAGGGTCTGTACTCAGACCAATGCTCTTTAATATATTCATCAATGGGTTTTCACACTACTATTACAAACACTCAAATAGTGCAATATGCAGATGACTCCACTTTAGTCTGCTCTGCTCTTAGCCTTCCCGAGCTCCAGGCAAAAACCCATTTGGCCTTTACAGCTACAGAGAGCTGGATGCTTCAAAACCATCTCTCCCTTTATGCCAATAAATCCAAATTCCTTCTTTTCTCACCCTCTAAAGCCTTCCCTCTCAACAAACAATCCTTCAATATCATCAGCCATACCAACTCTACTAGTGAAGTTGTTCCTTTTGCTAAACTTCTTGGGGTTACCATTGATGAACACCAGGAATTCTATATACATGTCCAACTAAATATTAAGAAAACCCACCAAAAACTTGGTATGCTATACAGAAACTCTCACTTTCTCTCTCCATCTACAAGTCAAACTCTCGCCACTACCTACTTACTACAGTCACTACTGTACGGTGCTCCACTACTAACCAACCTCTCTTCCACCATCTCTGCAAAACTAGAAATCTGTTACAACAAAATCTCTAAATTCGCTACTAAATCTAACCACTCCTCCCACCATTGTACCTCTCTCCACATGCTAAACTAGCTAGAGCTTCCTAACCACCTTGACTACCTAAAACTCACTACAGCCCACAAATTAATCTTTAAACCCACTGTTTGCCCTGCTTTAACAAATATCCTACCATTTTACACACCTCACCAGACCCCTAAGATCTGCTCATCAAAATCTACTTACTGTATACAAACCAAAACATCCGACTGGCCAGTTTCTCCTATCCTTTTCCTTAGCCAAAAAATGGAACTCACTTCCATCCTCACTACGAATCTCTAAAAACGTTGAACACTTCAAATCCCAGCTCCATTCCTACCTCTCCCATAAATGGAAATGTAACTGCACTCTACCTACCTAATCCTGCCACTGTCTCTTATACATGTACTTGTACATATTCCCCTACACCATGCTGTTTTTCCTCTACAGCTGTCTGTCACTGAATCTAACATAATATAACATCAAAACCTTGAATGTTTATAACGTAAATACTTGTATATAGCTTCCTATCTCTATTCTCTCTCCCTATCTGAGAATATATCTCTTTTCTACCTCCATCTAAGGTTGATACTAAGAGGTGATGCTAACTAACTAATATAATCATCTCTACCATGTGTATACTCCACTTTTGCTATTAAATAATTGCCTCTCTCTCTCCACTGTACATCTCACTTTCTCTGCCTACACCAGAATCTATTTCTAGTACGTTACTGCCTCCTCCTCTCCTGCTGAGCTGCCTCTCTCTTCTTTCACCACATTCTTGAATGTGTATACATAGTACACTTTATACTCTCCACCTTTATTTCCCACATATTTTACAAACACTACTTACTACTATCTTTCAAATATTCAGTCTTTGCAACTACTAACATAAGAGTTTCAATTTGATAGTAGTTGGCATTTTGTTCATACTATTTCTGCTGCCTCAGTTCAACTATATGCTGTGCAAATGGCTCTCTAATCAACTATGTATGTATGTCATGAAGAGTGTTTTTGCATTTCTAATTTGCTACATCTCATTATATAATTCTACATTTGTTTTTATATAATTATATGTTTGATTTACCTGTATGTAATGTGGAGCTTTTCTCCCTAGGCCTCCACTGAAAACGGGCTCCTTGAGCCCAGTGGACCTCCCCGGTCATCAAACTGGAAATAAATAAATAATAAATAAGTGATATATGCACATTGTGTAGTCTTTTCACACAGCCAATGCCTTTCTTTTTGTGTGGGTGGTGCTTTATAAATAGTTCTGTCTTGCACAGCATAATTGCACAATAGTTATCTGTCAAATCTGTTGCTAGACAGAATGCAATTTTTTGCAGAAGTTACTGGTATTTTTCTCTTTAGTATTCTCATTGTTTAGGCTCTTCTCTTTTGACTTGCTCTGTGTCACCTTTCATTTCCTAAAGTAATACCACTTTACATTCTCCACAATGTGTGAGAACAGCTGTTTCATGTGTTCTGTTCTACCTTCAGTATTGAGAAGAGGGCACAGCTGACATAGCAAGTAGTGAGACACTGACTGTAGGAAAACTCACATTTTCCTGTGAACACTCAGAGGACATTATTACAGTAAAAGCCAGGAACATACTTTCCCATTAGAGTGGTGTGCATTGATGGAGGGCTCTGGTGTATTCCGTGTCTTGTTATGAAGCAATCCTTTGAAATTCAAGGATCGAGTCACTAGCACTGCACACAAGAATGTGACCTCTGTATGTGTGGGGAAGTTTATAAAGTACTTATGGAACTACTGTAGTTCCTTTTTCCTTTAGCCTGCATTACTTTCTAATTCCTCTGTACCACTGTTCTAATCTCTTCTCATGTCCCATCCTCTGGCCCATCCCTCATAAGCTATTTCACTTTCATTTTTGCAAGGATTACATTTCTGAATTGTTTGCACAATATCTTGTTCAATTTAGTACTGTTGTATGAATTGCTTCATGTATACATAATACTGGCACAATTAGACACACAATCTTCCTTTGTTGTATTGTGTTTAAAATGGGTTGCAAACTATTGCACTTCCAAGAGCATTCATTGTTGCTAGATCTTCAAATGCTAATTAACATTCCATGTGCCAAAGTTTAATGAAGCATAACGGAATTTAGGAATGTTTTCAGATTTTTGATAGAGTTTGTTACATGCAGACAACTTGTGTGCCCTGATTTAGGTACTCCTTTCACTTTAAAATTAAAACAAGGGATATTTATCTGAGATGACATGGTGTTGTAGAATGTCTCAGTCAAAAGTTATGGTAAATACTAAGTCATGTCTGTCAGAGCTGCAGAGGAGATGTAAATGTTTAAACTGAGTCTTTCTTTCACAGTGCACAGGTTAAGTTATGGCCCACAAAATATGGTCTTCCAGGTACTGGGCAAACAAAAGCTTGTTGATTTTGGACAAGGTCGTTGACTTTTGATATTCACTTTGTGCAAATGTAGAAGTGATTTACGCTGTCTGATTAAACATTTATCAGTAAAAATGCTTTGCACTAGGCTGCTGATATTGTCAATGGTTTTCTGTCATGGCAAATGGTGTATGGGATTATGTGATATGGGTTTATGAAGTCAAAACCTGTGTGTGTGTGTGTGTGCGCGCGCGGTACTGTATTAAGTGGTTAGTTTTAGACAGGAACTTTATTGGTGTTTCAATGTTGTTTGTACTTGATGCATACAACAGAGTGACTGCCAGAAAAAGAGAATATAGTAACATGCAAAATAGAGTGGCATATAGTATTTCTGAATACGTCAGACATCTGAAAGAAGTAAGCAGCATTTTATCTATGCCTTCTTTGTGCAGAATTGGAGTCCATTGTGGTCAAAGAAGATGTTCATTTTTATTTCCTCCTTGAAATTTACCTTCCATTTCCATAACTGAAACTTTGTTCAAACAGAAATGGCTTGTTCATAGGTAGGTACTAGGCTGTTGGCCCTAGGGCCTGTATAAGCATAGCCAAAAGGTGCCCTGGCTTTCGCCACTCAAGAAAATTATTTTCCTGTGCCACTGTCGAGCAGAGCCACAGAAGTGATCCCCGGGGTGAATTTCCTATCTCCCATCCAATCATCAAGATTTTTCTTGAAGAGTGCTAATGAGGAGTTCTGTTTGACATAGATAGGTAGTCTGTTCCAGAGTATGGGAAGTCTCTGGGACAGGAATCTATCCCTCCAGCATGTTCTGTTTATTGTGGTGACAAGGTTTAGGTCCCTAGAGTGTGTAGCTCAGAGGGATTTCTTTAAGTGGAGCATGTCCAAAAGCTCTGGGTTTAACATAGCTTTGTATGTTAGGCAGAGATCGCCTCTGAGTAGGCGATATGCGATGGAGTAAAGCTGCAGTTTTTTTAAATGGTCTGCGTAGGGCATCTGTTTGCGGCCAGTAATCCTCTTTGAGAGGTATTTCTGCGGCCTTTCCAATTGTTGTAGATGTCTTGTGAGGTACATACCAAAAGGGGCATTGTACTCTATAATGGGTCTAATGAATGATGAGTAGAGGGGAACAATCACCTCTTTTTTTCCTGGATGAGAAACCTTTTGTGATGAGGTGGGCCATGTAGAAGGATTTCCTGACTACTGTGGCAATGTGATTATCAAAGGAGAGACTACTGTCCACCTGTGTCCCAAGGTCTCTTATCACACTTTCGGTGTTAAGTAGACTACCACCTATGTGGTAGTTCATAGGTACAGAGTTTTTACCAAAAGGGATGACAATGCACTTTTTGGCATTGGACTTGAGGCCATGGCTTTGACACCAGTCATGTGTCTCAGTGAGGCCCTTTTGTAGGATGTCCACATCTTTTGGAGTTTTGATTATGGCTCCTAGTTTGCAGTCATTTGTGAAATTCGTTAGCCAAAAACCTTCTGTGTTAGTCTGTACTTCAGAGAAGTAGATACCAAACAGGAGAGGACCCAGGACTGAACCCTGTGGTACTCCCCTTGTCACTGGTCTGAAGTTGGATTTGGAGTCTGCTACTTTCACAGAGTGGGTTCTGTCAGTGAACCAGTTGGCAACCCATCTTGTGACATAGGGATTTATACCTAGTTTAGTGAGTTTATCTATAATTCCAGAGTGGGGGATGGTGTCGAAAGCCTTGGTGAGATCTAGATAGGCTGTGTGAACCACCTTACCCTCATCTACGGCTTTGGTGACCTTCTCAAAGAAGTCTGTCAGGTTTAGGAGACATGATCTGCCTTTTACAAACCAGAACTGGGAGGGGTCCAGAGTTTGGAGATTACCAATGTCATTGTTTGCAAGTTCCATGATGATACGTTCCATACCCTTGCAGAGCAGGCTCGCCAGGCTAATGGGGCAGTAGTTTCCAGGGTCTGTGGTGGCTTCCCCTTTCTGGAGTGGGATAACTGTTGCTATGCACCATTCATTGGGCACATTGCCTGAGGTGAGGCTGTGATAGAACATGGTACTTAGGTGGGGTGCCAGTTCGTTTTGTAGTTCATGTAGAACACAGCCGGGGATGTTGATAGGTCCCATGGATGCTGTGTTCTTGGCTTTGGAGAGTGTGTTTTGCTGTGTTCTTGGCTTTGTAGAGTGTGTTTTGCTGTGTTCTTGGCTTTGGAGAGTGTGTTTTTTACCTGTTCAGCCGTGACTACAGGAACT
Source organism: Protopterus annectens (assembly GCF_019279795.1). NCBI lineage: Eukaryota > Metazoa > Chordata > Ceratodontiformes > Protopteridae > Protopterus > Protopterus annectens. The sequence goes on along the minus strand of NC_056745.1, from coordinate 709,918,486 downwards.
TTGCATTCTTCTGGTATAGAGATGGGCCCTTTAGGGGATGAGAGGGGGGGGTAAAGTTAGCACTGAACCTATCTGCCAGGATGTTGGCAATATCAGTTGGTTCTGTATATTTAGTGCCATTGTGCTGTAACTCAGAGCAGATCTGAGTGTTGCCATTGAGATTCTTGACATAGCTATAGAATGCTTTGTGGTTGTCTTTAGAGTCAGTGGCGATTTTGTTTTTGTAACTAGCTTTGGAGGATTTTATGAGGGATCTCAGCTTATTTGCAGCAGTTTCTTCCTTCTGTTGTAGAGTTTGTTTATGGCAGGGGGCCACCAGAGTGACTTCCTGTTTTTGGAGGGTAGCATCTTGGTTCTGTTAGGGATTGCACAATCCATGCACTCGTGTAAGTGCTTATAAAGTGCATTTGTGTAGGATTCAGCAGTCATACCTCTATTGTCCGTCAGCATGGGTGTCGTGAAGTTTGCCACTTCTGTCTTAAGAAGCGTGAAGTTGGCTCTGGAGAAATTTTTTATGGTGGTTTCCCTAATGGGGGTGGGGGAGGGATGTGGATGTTTAGGGTGATTAGCTTGTGGTCGGGTCTAACCAACGAGGAACTGACCTCTGGTGTGGAACACCGGTTGCCCATGTTGGTAATGACCAGGTCTAGGATATTGCTGCCCCTGGTGGGGGTGTGTATAAGTTTATCCAAGGCATTGGAATTTAGGAATTCCAGAAAACGTTGAGCACAAGAGTTGGTACATGAGTAGTTTTCCCAGTTAATGGTGGGGTAGTTGAAATTATCCATTATTAGGGTGTTAAGTTGTACCCTAATATTTTCCAGTGTATCAAGAAATGAGGAGTGAGAATCCTGGGACATGGTGGGGTATCTGTAGCAAGCTACAATTTGGATTGTGGTCTTGCCCAAAGTTAGTTGCACTTGGATAATCTCGGATGCATTATGCTGAGCAACTAGCCTGGAGGTGTGGATATCCTTAATGAATATGGACACGCCTCCGCCTTTAGTGTTTTGGTCCATGTTTGGTGGCCAAAAGGTGTGGTATGAATTATAGCCTGGTAATGCAGAGATACTCTCTGGTGCCTTGAACCAGGTGTCTGTCACTGCACAAATGTCGATGTTCTCCATTTTAAGGAGTGCCTCGAGTGAGTGCATTTTGAGGTTTAGGCTTCTAGCATTGAGTAGCAATACCCTCAGATTTTGCTTGCTTGTACCTGTTACAGTGGTGAATTTGTCATTTGAACCTTGCCTAAAAAAAGGCACTATAGGGGTGGCTAAAGCCTTAGCCAGTATCCGGAATCCCAGGGGCGACAGGTGCAGACCATCTCTGGCAAAGCATCGTGGTTTGTCGATCATGTCATCCCAGGCAGACAGATAATGGATCCCCTTAGAACGACACAAGAAGCTTAGCCAGTTGTTGAAGTCAGTCATTTTGTCCTGTACTGTGATATCATTCTGGATGATGGCAGGATGCTATTCAGGGCTAGGGTCATACCTGCCTGGGCTACACGATCAAACAGCTCCAACATGTCCCTTTTCATGTAGTCCAGGGAGGTACGTCTCAGGTCATTCACACTAACATGGACAATGATAGAGTCATATTTGCACTTGTGGAGTGACCTGAGTGCATGCGTTATGTGGCGGATCCTGGCACCCGACAGGCAGTTGACAGTAACTTTTCTTGTAGTACAAATAAACTAAGCACAGACTCCAGAAAAAATATTTGGCTTGGCTATATCACTTTTATGTTAGTTTGGGTAAAATTTTGAAATGCTCAAAGGATCAACTAAGAAAAGGTTGAATAGATGAGCCCACCTTTCTTTGAGGAGGAGTCATGCATGACACTGGAAGAAAACCAAAGGCCCTGGGGTTATAGTGTTGTGGCTCTTGTTGGTAGAATGGCATGCTGTGGTACATGTAACATGAATACTGTCAGCCAGTGCATTCAGTCTCATAAAGTTAAAACTCTTAACCATTTGCTTGGATAGGTGATGATGTCCTTCAAGGATGCATCTGCAGTCCTAACATATGGGTTGTCCTGCCTCAGGCAGCCCTTCGGTCGGCCGGATTCCAAAGTCTGGGTCTGGCCTCGGCTGATGTTGCACTTCACCCGACGTCATAGCTGCTGTTTATTGGGTATAAAGGCATCAGCCGACGCCATTTTCCTCAGTCTTTCTTGCCGCGCGGTGCCCGAAGCAGAAGCTGTTCACAAGTGCCGGTCGGTCAGATCCAGAGATTTCTACTACCGAAGACTTCTAAAAAGCTAAGTACCCCGTTGGGGACTCTTTCTTGCCTCAGCCGATGTTAGAAAAAGTAAATAATTGTTTAACTTGTGGGAAACAAATACCTCATAAGGATTTCCACTCTTACTGCCTTCCTTGCTTGGCCCAGACCACGACGTATCAGCTTGTCTAGCCTGTGCTTCCTTCAACCAACGGACACTTATTCGTTGGTCGGAGTTTGCAGAGGAGTTTTTTGGTCCCGCTTTTGCTTACAAAATGCCGTCGGAGACTCCGACTTCACAATTAGCTAAAAAGCGTAAGGAAAAGGACCGACACTCGCAGTCCGCGGTTTCGGCCGAAACCACAGTTAAGCCAACCGCGAATGTCTCGGTTTCGGCCGAAACAGAGTCCTCGGTTCTTCCTTCGGCCGAAAGCTTGCCTCCGATAGCCGAGGCCTCACACAGCATGGCTGAATCCGCTACTGAACTTACCCCTGCTGTAGCAGGCTCCCAGGATTTATCAGATACTATTCCTTTAGACATATCTACTCCTGCACGTGGAGCTGCTAGGCCTCCTGCATCTATGTCTATCAAGGCTTTTTCTAGGGCTAAAGCAGCTAAATCTTCTAAGGCCTTGCCTGCTAAAACCCCCTCACACAGGCCTACCTCCAGTTCCCAAATGCTCAGCTTGGCTGAAGATCTCATTTCTTTGATCAGGGGATCCCAACCTCACCCAGACAGGGCCTCTCAACCCCCTCCAGAGAAGAGGCCTAGAGCAGAGCCCCCAGATCCTGTTTCTACAGACTATTCCTCGGATGATTCAGAAAACTCAGGTCCTCCAGAAGGCCCATATTCTCCTTATGAGGATTCTGATGCAGAAGACTCCATTCCTTCTGCCTCTCCTCCTGAGGAATTTTCTTTTGGGGAAACCTTACATGCTATGAGAGAGCATTTTCAATGGCAGGGCCAGGATTTTTCAGATTCAAGGAAACGGCTAAGGACCTTTTTACATTTACCACAGCATAGGCCTTTAGCCATTCCCCCAGTACTTACAGTTGTTGATGATGTTTTCAATGATGCCTGTACTGCCCCTGACTCTCTTCCCCCGGCCCCTGCCAAGCCTGACAGATATTACAGGGTCCTGGACACACACTTTCACTTGTATACTATTGCAGATCCTGAAACCATTTCACAGGGCCCCAAAGCTGTAGCAGCTGCCTCTGCCAAAAACCCCCTCCCCTCTGAAAGAGAATCTAGAGCATTAGAGAGATGGGGTAAAAAAGTTTATACTTCTGCTACTCTTTAGGCTAGGGCCTTAAACTGTCAATTCCACATGATTCAGTATCAGGAATTTTTGTTAGACCAGCTAAATAAAAAACTGTCCTCTCCTGAACCTATACACCGTAAGTCCCTTCAGGATTTGGTACATAACACTCAGCAGGTCAGTAATCATTCCTTAAAATGCGGCTATGATGCACTGGAGGCTTCCTTTAGATCAGCTATGACTGGAACAGTGATTAGAAGGCATGCCTGGTTAAAAGAGCAATCCTTACCAGACCATGTAAAGTCAAAGCTTCTAGATGCTCCCATGGAGAAACAAAGTTTGTTTGGTTCCCCTGCACAGCAAGTGCTAAAGAAGGTGGAAGAAAAAGCAAAATCTGTCCAAACAGTCAAGGATTTCTTACAGGTCCAGCCTCCGAGGTTTAGTAGAAATTGGCCTTCGAAGAATTGGTCCTTTCCAGACACCTCCAGAGCACAGAGAGGCAGAAATAGGTGCCCTAGAGGCAGAGGTCAATCCAGAGGTGCCTACAGGGGACGTCAGTGGCAGCCTAACAACCAGAGAAGTACTGCCACAGATTCAGCTATGACCACTCCCACAGGACAGACACAATGACTTGACTCTGATACCGCCTACCAGGGAACAACTGCAAGCACCCTTAGGCGGAAAGCTTGCCTTATTTTCCGTAAACTGGCATTACATTACAGGAGACAAATGGATTTTACAGACAATAGACAAAGGCTACAGGTTTCACTTCCACACTCTACCAAAAAAGAGAGGAATGCCAAACCTACCACCAAACCAAAAAACAAACGCTCTAGCACAAATCAACCACCTACTAAGGATGAGAGCTATAGAAAAGGTACTGCCTATGGAACAAGGGCAAGGATTTTACTCCAGACTTTTCCTGGTACCAAGGAAAGAAAGCCAATGGAGACCTATTCTCGACCTGTCCGCTCTGAGCACATATCTCATTGTTCCAAAATTCAAAATGCTGACCCTACAGCAACTTCTTCCCATGCTGGGCAAGGAGTCTTGGCTGGTGACTCTAGATCTCAAGGAGGCATACCTGCACGTCCCTATACGACCAGATTGCAGAAGATACCTCAAATTTCTTGCAGGATCAGAGCATTATCAATTCTCAGCATTGCCCTTTGGCTTATCTACTGTGCCTAGAGTACTCACGAAATGCCTGGCATCCGTAATTGCTCATTGCAGGCTTCAGGGAATTCAAATTTATCCATACCTGGACGATTGCCTGATACAAACGGACAGCAAGACCAAATTAACAAAAGATTTGGAAAAGGTTATACAACTACTGCAAGCCCTGGGATACACAGTCAACATGAAAAAGTCAAGGCTGGTACCATCCCAAAGGATAACATTCTTGGGTGCAGAACTGGACACATCAAATCAAATGGCATTTCTCACAGCAGAAAAGCAAAAGCAACTACCACTCTACTTCATGGCATTAACAACGCAGAACCAGCTTACAGCAAGGAAAGTCCTGCAAGCCCTGGAATACATGGCATCATGCATAATATTGATTCCACATGCCAGGCTACATATGAGGAAGTTGCAATGGTACCTAAGGAATGTATGGTCTCAACACAAGCACAGTCTAGAAGCCCAGATTCCAATAATTCCATGCCTGAAACAAGAATTCCGGTGGTGGGCACAGGCCTGTCAGTTGAACAGAGGTCTGCCCTTCCACAAACCTTACCCAAGCCAGACTATCACCACGGACGCCTCAGACCTAGGCTGGGGGGCACACATGGTGGACAAGTGTATACAAGGCCTATGGACACAAGACCAGCTGAACCTACATATAAATCAAAAAGAGATGCTGGCAGTGAAACAGGCACTTCAGACATTCAGACCTTTTCTTCAACAAGGTCATTTGCTGATAAGGACGGACAACACCACAGTCATGTGGTATATCAACAAACAGGGAGGCACACACTCATATCCTCTATGCCAAATGGCAATGGACCTGTGGAATGTGGCCCTGAACCACAACATTCAACTACAGGCCAAATTTGTGCCAGGAAAAGAAAATTCACTAGCAGACACCTTAAGCAGAACTACCACGGATGCCCACGAATGGATGCTGCATCCAGACATCTTCAAAACCATTACAAAGAAATGGGGACTACCAGAAATAGACCTGTTCGCATCCCCACACAACCACCAATTGAGGAAATACTGCACAAGGACATACCACCCACTTGCTTGGAAGGTGGACTCCCTATCCTTCAGTTGGGAAAACCTGACAGCATATGCATTCCCACCTCTTCCTTTGATGCACAAAGTGCTACTGAAGATCAAAGAAGATCACCCAAGGATCATCCTGATAGCTCCAGACTGGCCGAGGCAACATTGGTACCCGCTACTGAGGAGTATGTCTCGGACACACGCATGGCCTCTACCTCTGGTTCCTTTACTGCTAACACAGAACAACTACAAGATCCTACATCCAAACTTGAAAACACTGCAGCTAGCTGCTTGGAATATTACATAAAGCAAAATAACCCAGACTTATCCCAGAGGGTTAAAGACATTATCCTGGAGGCTCGCAGACCCTCCACAAGGAAGACTTATTCAGCCAAATGGAAAAGATACCTCATTTGGAGTGCAGCAAAAGGAGAAAATGTATCATTAGCAAACATACCTAACATCCTGGAATACTTAGCAGAACTTTTCCACAATGGCCTATCTTACTCCTCCATTAAGATTCATGCATCAGCAATTTCAGCAGAATACAACATGGATCCTCCAGTCTTCTCTCACCCTCTACTCAGGCAGTTTCTGAGAGGAATTAAGAATGTAAAGCCTCCAAGGAAGCCACCTTTGCCTACATGGGACCTTAACTTTGTGCTGGAAAAGTTAACACTTCCCCCCTTCGAACCAGCAGCAACAGCAGAATTACAGTTCTTATCTTGGAAAACTGCTTTCCTGCTTGCAATCACTTCAGCAAGAAGGGTTTCTGAATTACAGGCATTAATGGCAATACAGCCCTTCCTTAACTTCCATCAGGATAGAGTGTACTTGAGAACAAATCCTACTTTTATGCCAAAAGTGGTCTCCAGGGTATCATTGAACCAAGCAATCCACCTGCCAACATTCTTCCCCAACCCACAGAACAGAGGGGAAAGACTACTACATACATTGGATGTGCACAGGCAATTGCGCTATTATCTGGACAGAACCAAGACCAACAGAAAGACTGACCAGCTTCTGGTAGCGTATGCAACAGGAATGGAAGGAAAAGCAATTTCAAAACAGACAATCTCAAAATGGATAGGAAATTGCATTAGATTTTGTTACTCTTTTCATGGAAAGACAACTCCAGAAAACATCAGACCTCACTCCACAAGGGCTACAGCCACTACTACAGCTTTCCTTCGAGGAGTGGCTACCAAAGACATTTTAGAAGCTGCTACTTGGAGTTCCGTGCATACATTTGCCAAGCATTATAATCTACCTTTGTACTCCAGATCCCGAGCAGGTTTTGCAACTGCTGTTTTGCAAGGGATCTTAACTACACCATAATCATCTTAGTGCCTCCACCCCCAGTTTGGCTATGGTATTCTACCCATATGTTAGGACTGCAGATGCATCCTTGAAGGACATAGTACAGTTTTGTACCTACCATAAATGTAGATGTCCGAGAGGTATGCATCTGCAGTCAGGATTACCCACCCTCCTTCCCCTCTGTGGTATTCCTAGGGTATTTGCCCATCTTGTAGCTAGCTGGGGGAATCTATTATGGTGTATTTGTTTGTATATATGTATATACATGCTTATATTGTTTGCTCTCTACTGTTTGGAACCATTTGCATTTATCCAAATTTAGCCTTCCTAGAGGGCACCTGGCATCTGGGGCAAGAAACACTGAGGAAAATGGCGTCAGCTGATGCCTTTATACCCAATAAACAGCAGCTATGACGTCGGGTGAAGTGCGACATCAGCCGAGGCCAGACCCAGACTTTGGAATCCGGCCGACCATAGGGCTGCCTGTGGCAGGACAACCCATATGTTAGGACTGCAGATGCATACCTCTCGGACATCTACATTTATGGTAGGTACAAAACTGTACTTTTCCATGGCAGTCTGGCCATTGTCTTGCTCCCTCAGTCTTTATAAAATTTAGAGAAGTCACTGGGTGTAAACTCCTGGAAACCAGGTTGCTGTCTTGCCAAAGAATCCCAGTGGGATCTGTTAAAAATGAGGTGTGTGTAATGCAGATAGCAGCAACAGTAAAGGAGCCACAAAATCTGAGTATACTCAAGGGTCATGTATTGTGAAAATGGGACAAAAAAGAGCATCTTGCTATTTTAAATTGAATTAAAACTGCTTAATGTGGTCCAGTCAAACTGTCCTGCTGCTGATAGATGTGGCAGCAGCATTCCATGTTCATGACATTTAATAGTTTGTGTTAGTTCTTACAGTGTGTACATGTGCTATGTATATAGATGTAGATATGTATATGTCTCATTTGCAGATATTATATATAGTACCTTTCCTCAGTCCATGTACTCCATGATTATTGTTAGAAAATGGGCTTTGAGAATCAGCAAACCCCACTGGATACACTGTGTTCCAAAATTAATGGGTTAGTGTACTGGGACAACTTGGCAAAAAAAATGTCTGTTAATAGCATGAAATCCATGTGATGTGACTGAAATATTTTACTGTAGCTGCCATTTTCTTTCTGCTCATAAGTAGTCTTGAATTGTTTTGCACTGTATGCTTCTGACATAAAAGGCATGAAATACATTATTGCGGCTATTGTTTGTGTATTAATTCAGTCATCCATTTGCTCACATTTCATAGGTTCATAGGTGTGTACTAGGCTAATGGCCCTGGAGTCTATACAAGCCTGTCCCATAGAAGTGCCCTGGCATCATGCCACCCGATGTTAGTTCCCAGTGCCTCTGTCAAGTAGAGTCACTGGAGTGATCCCCAGGGTGAACTTTCTATTTCCCATCCATTTGGAGATCTAGGCTGTTCACAGTCAACAAAGTGGCTAAATCTGTATATATGTGTGTTTGTCATTGTTCTCTCCCCCACAAACCAGTACATCTGGCACTGAGAAGGTTGGCAACACAAACACCACACCTCAAACACCATCCTACATATGCGGAGGCCCTCAACAAAAGCATACGCAAACAAGAGAGACCTCCAAGGCATAAACACACACAGACTCCACTGCCCACCACACCACACATAGTCCACACATCTGTGTCTCACAGCCACTAAGGCCTAAATATAAACCCAACATATTAGTCCTAGGAGACTCCATTGTGAGGCACACAGATGTGCCCCTCACCAGGCTGGATAAGGAGAAAGTCACGGTTAGTTATTTGTCGGGTGCCACAACCCGCCATATCACCAATGCACTCAAGTCTCTCAACATGTACTGTTATGACTCTGTAAAAGTCTATGTTGGTGTGAATGACTTGAGACGTACCTCCCTGGACTATATGAAGAGAGACATGATTGAGCTCACTTAGTATGTGTCCCAGGGAGGTATGTTCCTAGTCTTAAGCAGCATTCTACCATCACCCAGAATGATGCCTCAATACAAACAGAAAAAGATGGACTTTTAACAACTGGCTTAGTTTCTGGTGTCATTCAAAGGGGATGCAGTACCTGACAGCCTGAGATGACATGATTGACAAGCCAACATGTTTTGCCAGAAGTGGCCTGCATCTGTCTCCCTTGGACTTCAGGCTCCTGCCTCCCCCATAGTGCCTTTTGTAGGCAATGCTATGAGGTCAAAACTATCAACATGAAAATTTAATCTAAACGTAAATTAAAGGTCTTGCTGCTAAATTCTAGGAGTCTAAACATGAAACTGCACTCATTGCATGCATTCCTAACCCTGGAAGAAGCTGGCATTTGTGCAGTCACAGAAATGTGGTTCAAAGCTGCGGAGAGCACCCCAGCCATACTAGGTTACGCATGCTATTCATTCAGACCCCAAGCTGTGGGCAGCAAAACAAAAGGAGGTGGAGTTGCAGTGTGTGTGTGTGTGTGTATATATATATATATATATATATATATATATATATATATATATATATATGGTTACCTATCATTCCATCGAAAGTTCATTACATCTAAAGTTCATTACATCTAAAGTTCATTACATCGAAAAGCATTTTAGGTGGGGGGCTTCGTCCCCCACACCTCCCAATGTGGGGGGCTGTGCCCCCCCCTAACTATATATATCAACTCCAGGGTCGCACAACATTGGGGAAGGGGGCAAATGCTTTTCGATGTTATGAACTTTAGATGGAATGAACTTTCGATGGAATGATAGGTAACTATATATATATATATATATATATATATATATATAAGACATACACACCTCTAGGCTGCTCAAACAGTATGATACACAGGAAATACTCCAGGTGCAGTTAACAATTGACAAGACCCCTATTCAAATCATAGCTAGCTACAGACCTCCAACTCTGACTCAAGATGCCCACTCCACCTATCTGGACCTCTTCGAATCTATCAAGATTCAACCTTTTTCCCTGATCATGGGCAAAACGCAAATGCCCAATGATTCCTTGATTTCTTCAGTGCAAATGCCTTGGACCAGTTGGTTGACACCCCCACAAGAGGTGAAAATGTCTTTGACTTGGTATTAGCCAATATAAGTAACTACTGCAGCATCCCTGCAGTGTCATCATCCCTGGTAAGATCCAGCCACAAAGCAGTCACTTTCAAAGTCACCATCTCCCCCACCCCCCAGCTAGGGTCAAACAAAAAAACTTCTCCGAAGCTGATTACAACCTCCTGCGGAGGGTGTAAACAGCTTTACATCCCCCTACCCCTCCATAGTGTTTCTGTGTCTGTGTGTGTATGTTGACAGAGTTTCTATATACGTAAGAGACTGTATCTGTGTCTCCGAATTTGTATTTATTTGTGTGTGTCTGTGTGTGTGAATGCGCACGTGTATGTTTAGATAACATTGTTAAATACTTACATTTTGGATGTAAAATACTTCCTCCCACAACAAATATGTGCCATACACCAATTCTGAGACACTGAGTAGAGGAACTGTTTTACACACAAATATGTATAAAAATATATATGTATGTATGCATGTATAAATATATATACAGAGAGAGAGATTGAGATTATTTATGTATTTTTATTATCCTTTGTTAATTGGGTGAGTAGGCTGGTGCAGGACCCTATTCAACCACTTCTCAGGCCATAGGCAGAGAAATACTGCTACTTACATTAAGCATACAGTACCGTTAGAAAAAAAAATGCAAAGAAATGTCTGCAACTTACAGATCAAAGGCTGAGAAGCAGTAGTTACATCTTTACAATATATAATTGGCAGCAGAGTTTACTGCATTAAATTATATACATAATGAGATACGTACATCATAAAGTCATGTCTGAAATGTTGTAAAGAACCAAACAAGCTAGTGTAAGAAAAGTTGTGAGCCAATTGGAGACATAATTTATAAGAGAGAGTTTAAGGTAAAGCACTGGAGAGAGGATTTAAGTGAGAACAGAATGAGTAAGTAGCTTATTCCAGTGCATAATAGTACAGTTAGCTAATGAGAGGAAATAAGTTAGTAAAGTACTGTAAATGGTAAAGGATTGAAGAGATAGAATGAAGTATCTAAAGGGGGAGAGAAGAGATAATGTATGTAAATGAGAAAAGACATGCTGTAAGTGGATTGGACACTCTAAATTGGCCCTCGGCGTGAGTGCATTCCTGTGCCTCCTGCAGAAGGTTGGGTGCTGGGCTGGCAACTTGACACCGTAAATCTCCACTGCCAATCATAAGCGGACAGGTGATCTGCTGTGGCAACCTCTAACCAGGAAAAGCCGAAAGAAGAAGTATCTTGAGACTATAAAGCCAAAAGCCAAAAAAAACTGACACCCGCAACCGCAAAATTCAAAATCGCGATCATTCACATACACACACCACCACAAAAACAAGCACACATACACCTACCTAATGACACTACAACAAACAAAACAACACACACAAACACAACATAACAAACAAACACACCTATCCTACCTGGCTGCACCCCACACCCCCGCTACTTATATATAGTAACTCTAAGGTCACAATAAACACAGAAACATATATATATATATATATATATATATCAGCAAAAAAAGTCCCCAAACGAAGCAAACACGTTCAAAATAAAGGATGCAGATGAATAAAATCCGAACAATTTTATTCCAATACTTGACAGTAATACGGTAAGCGCTTTCACAATAATTCAATATTGTTTCATCTGACCAGGAGTAACAACTAACATAAGTCATTAAATAACATTGCTAGGCATCAAAATTCAAAGTAACCAATCAGAAGCCAGCAAATCAAATTTAATTACAATTTAAAGACAAAGTTACTAATTTCTATTCAAGGTTGAATGTGCAATGCATTTCAATACCATTTATAGCTTCAAAGCAAATATACTTATAGTTCATGTTTGTTTACAAATTCTTTAAATGAATAATGATACAAGTAATTAAAATTAAAATAAAAAAAAATATATATATATATATATATATATATATATATATATGAAAACATACACATATCAAGTACATATATAATAACTAAAAATACATCTAATTAGATGCGAGTATATATGTACAACTCATATATAGTGTACACATTTACGTAGTTCTAATGTTTCTGTTCTATTAATAATATCTTCCATTCTTATATTTTCACCTACTGTTTGCAATACTTGAAATAAGAATGTGTGTTGTAAACCTTCTTTCAAGCAATGTTTCACTAGCGCACTGTATTCTAAACCTTTATTAATACAATATATATGATCCCAGATACGTTCTCTAAGACGTCTATTTGTTTTGCCTATATAGAATTTAAAACAGCAGGTACAGTGTGCACAATATATTACATTCCTTGTATTGCAATCAGCTTGAGTTCTTAGTTCCCAGAGTTTCCTTGTTTCTGGGTGTCTAAAATGTCTAGACTCATCTATATGTTGACACTGTGTACATTTCCCACATTTTTGTGTCCCCTTTACATTACATGATAAGTGAGGACTAGAACTGCAGTGGATCTTACGTTTGGGTGCTCATAGGGGACACTGTCTGAATGACAGTGTCCCATTAAAACGTGTTCTGAAGTCTAGAAGTATAAGAAGAGCTTGTAGTATTTATATGAATTTACATGTAGTTGTGCTATGTAGCGAAGTGTTAGTTATGCACATTATGCATATGTATTCATTTTTGGTGTTCATATGATTTTTAAAAATAATGGTTGAGTTATATAGTATAATGTTTGTAAATGTGTACACTATATTTATATTTGTATGAGTTGTAAATATATACTCACATCTAATTAGACGTATTTTTAGTTATATATGTACTTGATATGTGCGTTTTCATATATATTTATATTCTTTTTTTTCATATATATATATATATATTTTTTTTTTTCATTTTAATTGCTTATATCATTATTCATTTAGAGAATTTGTAAACAAATATGAACTATAAGGAAATTTGCTCTGAAGCTATAAATGGTATTGAAATGCATTGCACATTCAACCTCGAATAGAAATTAGTAACTTTGTCTTTAAATTGTAATTAATTTTGGTTTGCTGGCTTCTGAGTGGTTACTTTGAATTTTAAGGCCTAGCGATGTTATTTAAGGACTTATGTTAGTTGTTACCCTGGTCTGATGAAGCAATATTGAATTATTGTGAAAGCGCTTACCGTATTACTGTCAAGTATTGGAATAAAATTGTTCGGTTTTTATTCATCTGCATCCTTTATTTTGAACGTGTTTCCTTCGCTTGGGGACTTTTTTTTGCTGTTTTACTAAGTGACTTTTGCTTTTGGGTGTTTGTTTATATATATATATATATATATATATATATATATATATACATAACTAACATGCAGTTTATATATATATATATATATATATATATATATATATATATATATATATGTATGTATGTATGTATATGAAGGGGCTGTGTGTAATGGGTCTTACCAGTATTTTTGAAACAACTGCATTTGTATTTTTGATCCCCATGGCCGTTTATTTCCTTTTTGAAGAGTAGAACATTGTTGGGTTTGTTTAGCCCTGATAGGAGATTGTTCCATGCAGTAAGAGCAAGTTTATGAAATTATGTTTTACACACACACACACACACACACATATATATATATATGTATGTATATGTATAAAATCCCCGTCATAAGCTTGAAGTGCCACGAGTGCTAAACCCAAGATAAAAACCAGAAATACGTAAAGCTAGGAAGCTCAATCAACAAACCACAAACACACCCCCTGCTAATTATATATGCAAACTCCGAGATACTACAGTAGGGGGTGGAACATAATCCAATCCTCACTGTACCTTAATCTTGCATAGTGATTGTTCATGCCATTTGAGCTTCTGTGTTTTTGATATTCATGGTTTAGTCTTGTAAGGTTTACGTTTGTGGGACTTTGAGCATATAACAGGGATTCATAGAATATATATATATATATATATATATATATATATATATATATATATATGTATGCATACATACATATATGGATACATGCATATATAGATATAAAATATAGATATTGATATTTGTATGATATTAATAAATCTCAAATTAAAGAATTGTCAATGCTCACACAGCTGACATCATCAACTCGAAATTTACCTCACCAAAAAAAATAAAATGACCAAAACTCAGCTGATTGCAAAAGGAAACCAACATTTTCCTTTTGTGATCATTTAACTGAAAGAAAAAAACCCTAACAATACCATCAGACAAACTTCATGTGTATAGTGGTAGTTAGGAAAAGGGCTTTTGGGATTAGGGGCAAGGGCAGGGTTAGAGTTGACACACATGTGCATGGTGGGCAGGGTGGCTTTGCATGAGCTTGCCAATGGGGCAGAGTCTAGAAGACTTGCTCTCAGTGTAAGTGACTTAGTGTGTTTAACCCTGCTTCATAGATAGGGCTTATACCAGAGTAGGTCCCTCACAGCGGAGTAGGTCACTCACAGCGAAAACGAGTCTTTTGGATTCTATCCCAGTGTGTGACTGTTCCAAGGAAGCTATCAGGGTTTTGAGAGCTGAGCAGTATTGTTGAGTAGCAGTTTTGTATAGAGTTATGACAGCGTAGTTGCTCTTTTTTTCTCAAATATCTTTTTATTGAATACTTTTCACTCTTAAAACAGAACACAACATAGGAAACTGTAGATGTTACAAATTGCTTAGCATGAGCAGGTTATTAAAGTAGCTATTCACACACCGTACTAAATAAATACAAAATAGCTAAAGATTACAATATTAGATTACTATGAAGATATGCTTATGAATACTGTTATAATACAATTCACTTATACATTATGGAACAAATGAGAGTATAACTTGAAGCATCACACCAACCTGAATGAAACACATAAAATCCACACAACTATGCCATATATACATATCTACAAAAAATGTCACCTTAGTTAATGGTGTTGCTACTCTTAACTAAAAGGTGTGTTTACTATCTTTATGTATTTACATTTGTTTTGCCATTTATGATAAAATATCAATTAAAGCTTTGCAGCAGTTCTGATAATATATTTGGTTCTTTTGACTTTTTGTATAAAGCTTCTTAACCAATATATGCTTTTTTGCCATGTTCTTATATTCTGACCAAAATAGTTTGGATCTGTCCATCCAGTTTTTAGCTATGTAAAAATTTAATAGGGTGAATAATGTTATTGTAATGTGTTTGGTGAAACTATTATAATTGCTTTTGAAATTATGTAGTATTGCTGTTTCCCATGACAAAATAGATTTTGAGTAACCTGTTTTTTCTAAGAGGAATCTCAGTGAGCACCACAGTTTATAAACTGTTTTACAACTCCAGAAGATGTGAAGGATATCAGCTTCTTTATTAGGACAAAAGGAACAATAAGATGACATAGATGGATTAAATTTGTTAAGGTATACAGGTGTGTGGTATGCATTGTTGAAGATCATAATCTGAGTGTATATTAGCTTCTTAAATGGCATCAATTTTGTAGCATTTCCAATGGCTAATTCTTTCTGATTGTCTGTCATGTTGCTACCTTTTCCTTCCCAGTACTTTGAGAATAGAATTGTATTTTGATATTTAGTTTTTGCTATTAATTCATATGTATTTGAGAGCATTTTCTTTTTGTATAAAAACAACTTTTGAATTTGTTGTGCTAATTTGATATCTTGCTCATGTACATCAATATCCTTGGTTATATTGTATGCTAAATATAGGAACTGTTTAATTATCACATTATATTTATTGCTTGCTCTAAGTAAGTTTGTGATATTTTCCATTGAAAGGTTTTGTCCCATAGTGTGTAATTTTTTTATTAATGGATATTTATCTAGGTTTAACATAGAGTTTGCTAGTTTTATATCAGGGTTGTTATGTACTGGTTGTAGAAGCGTAATAGTGTTGTTTAGATTTATTGATATTAGTAATTTCTTGAAAATTTCACACTTACTGATTAAAACTGGGTGAATTTTTGTTGTCTTAAGAGTTTCTTGATTTAAGAAGGGAATTGTTTTCAGGTTAACTTTAGATGTCATAATATTTTGGTGAAATTATTTAATCCATAATGGGTACCATTCATTACCCAAATGGGTCATAGTTTTCAATTTGTGTAATGTGACTAGCATTAATAATTTCATGGTACAATTGAAAATCTGGAAGGCTTAGACCTCCTTTTTCTTTTGGTAGTATAAGTTTATTGTAACTAATTCTTTTACTTTTTGGGTACCATATACATTTTGCTAGTCAAACTTTTATTAAAAAAGGTAGCTGGAATTTTCATGAAAATGGCACTCAGTTGGTATAAAATCTTAGGCAGTATGTTCATTTTGACAATTGAAGCTTTCGCTTTTCCCATTTGTTAATATTGCTGACTATATTGGTCCAAGTTTTAAATATGTTATTGATCATATCTGATTGCGTATGGCTAAAGATTATACCTAAATATTTCAAAGTATATTGCACTTTTACATTAGTCTCCAGAAAATAAAATTCCTTATGATCTAGGGGGTTAAGTGGATATATAATTGACTTATTGGAATTAATTGCATAATTTGATTCTTGGGAAAACTTATCTATGGACATTAAGATTTTGCTTAAATCAGTATTGGGATAGTTGATTTGTCATGCACTGGAAGACGTGCAGAACTTCTTAATTTATTGCAATGGTGAGTGAATCTATCTGCTAACATTACAAAGCAGATTTGAGTAGGTAGATATTGCATGAGGAATGACAATTAATGAGAGGCAGACTGTACACTAGTTTTCAGATCAGCAAATATTTATAGCATTTTGTACGCCAGGTGAGATTAAAGATGAGAATTTGTATTGTAATTTGAGTTAACCTATTAAGTGTTTCTGTTGATTCATTCTGGGGATATGTTTTCCTTGCAGTATTTGTTTGTAAATTAAAGATATTTAGCTGGAGTTGCTGTTTTGCATATGTTCCACTAGCATAACTCCTGATTTAGATGTGTTAATGGTCAGTTAATTAGCACTGGTCCCAAAGTTAATTGTTTCAAGTCTTGCTGAAGTATTTTTGTGAGAGAGTGGTGATGGAGCTGTCGGAATGTAGCAACAGGATGTCACCATTGACAAAGATGACCCCATAACAAACCCACATGGTAGACCCATAGAATCAACAAGCTTTATAATAAAAGGTAAATAATTTTGACCAAAAGTAAGAAGAGTAATTTCCAGAATGTTAGAACCCTTGTTACTGACATAAACAAACCACTTAGGAGCTTAATAAAATCCACCAAAGCCAAGTTTGAGGCTAACATATCTACCCAAGCCAAAGAAAATCACAAGTCATTTTTTAGTTATGTCGTAATCTCAAAAGCACAACACAACAGTGCGCCTAACTGATTGTGAACTATGTTACCTACATTGAGACAGAAGATATAACTAACCTACTAGCCGATAAATTTAGCTCTAATATTACTCCTGTCTACCCTCTATCCGTCCCTCAAGATATACCTGAAACTGGCTCACCTCCAGCTAGCAAACAAGACCAAGTCCTTAGAGTGCTATCAAAAACTAAAAACACTGCACCAATGAGTCTTGTCCCTGAATGCATTTTAAATTACTTGAAGAACGATTTAGCCACACACCAAACAGCACTGTTCAATACCAGCCTCTGTACAGGTTTTGTACTAAACAAATGGACAACAGCTGTAGTCATTCCCCTACGTAAAGGAGGATTTTCCACAGACCCAGGCAATTATAGACCCAAAGTCTGGCCAGCCTCATTTTCAAAGCCATGGAAAGACTTGTAGTGGAATTAATCAGTCAGGACAAAGGGAATCTTTAAACACTATACCCATCTCAAATTGATTAGTCATGGGCAGGTCATGCTTACTTAACTTTTTTTTTTTAAAAGGTCACCAAAGCAATGGATGAAGGCAGAAAGATGCACATTGCATACCTCTACCTGGTCAACGTTTTTGACACATTCATAACTCAGGAATAGTAGAAAAGCTAAATAAACTGGGAATAAGCCCTATGTTACCCACTGGATTGCCAATTGACGCACAGAAAAAAAAAATGGCAGGGCCCTGTGTGGCTGCGGCTGTGTCAGCTCATTCTAGAGATATGCATATTTTGTCTTCTTTTGAAAAGAAAATCTAAAATAAAATCAGTTTCTGCACTTCCAGTTGAAGGTACAGTAACTTACAGTAGACAGAAGTTACTAGAAATTAAACGGGTGACATCTACATGTTGCTGGTTAGATGCCTTGAATTCTGCAGGGTATCTGGGGCCTACTACTTGCATGGAGCTACAACAGCTGTGTATTTTAAATCATCACATTCTTAAGTGCCTGAAACTGGTAGAACAGGTTTCTGGAATATGCTGGACAAGGAAAAAGAGAAAGAGATGTAAGAGAACACCGAAAAGAGGATGCAGAGCAGGTATTGATGTAAAGTTAAAAGCAAACACTTACAGGCCTGTACTACCAACTGTATTGCTAGCTAATGTGAGATCACTGGATAGTAAGATGGACTACTTGAGAACGGAACTCTCCAGCAAGAACAAGGTGAGAAATACTTGTTTATTTTTGATTACTGAGACATAGCTGCATGACAAGATAAATAATAGTGCTGTAAACTTACAAAATTTTACACTGTTTCTGCAGACAAAAAACATTCACTTTGTGGAAAGGCCAGAGGAGGTGGAGTCTGCATCTGTGTTAACAAAAGATGGTGCAGCAACTGTGAAATCATACTATCACATTGCTGTAAGAGTTCATGTCCATTAAATGTAGACCATTTTACTTGCCCAGGGAGCTGAATGGGGTCAGTGTAACTGGTATATATCCTACCTAGTGCTAATATCACTGAGGCTCTAAATAAACTATGCAGTCACATGGGGGAGCTGCAGAGCAAATATCCTGAATTTGTACACGTGGCAGTTGATGACTTTAATAAAGCAGATCTGAAGGTCCCATCAGTAGGTGGATATTCCTACAAGGAGGGATAATATGCTGGACAAGGTGTACATAAACTTAAAGAAAGCTTATAAGGCAGTGTGCAATTTCCACAAATGGGAAACTCTGACCTTTATACCATCTTGCTATCTCCAGCTTAGATACCTGCACTGGTTAGAGAGAAACCCACAAAGAAACAAATCAGGGTATACCCCCATCCATTCGTATCATCTCTAACCACTTCACTTTCAAAAAATCTCTTCACTCTCACCTAATATCCCAGTGGGAATGCTCCTGTTCTCATCCATCATAATATAAACTGGCAAACTCTTTTTTCCCTCCCTTCTGCTAACTTTCTCTACTGCCTCTCCTAACTCATACTCTCTACTTGTTCTAACCAAACTTTTTATAAATTGTATTGTGTGTCATACTTTAAAGCTTAGTCAAGATTTAGGACCTCTCAGTACTTATATAGAAATGTTTTCATTACCAGCATTATATCTTCTGAAAGTTTCATCACCTGTCTGTACTTCTTGAAACATTATGCTTTAAACTGCATCACTTGAACATATTGTAATATGACCTAAAACTTACTTGTAACCTGGTTTCTCAAGCCATACTACATGAAATGTCTTGTTCTAATTTGTTCACTTGTAAACATTGTAATCTAATGTAAAACCTATTGTAACCTTCTTACTGGAGCTTTTCTCCTCAGGACTCCATTGAAAACGGGTTCATCTTGGCCCAATGGACTATCCTGGTAAACCAACTGCAAATAAATAAATAAACCGCCCCCAAGAGGACAATGGAGGCCCTCCAAGACTGCTTTGAAAGAACCAACTGGGATATGTTCAGGGAGGCAACCACAGTAAATCGGCATATGAACATTAATGAATATACTGAGGTGGTGATGTCCTACATTTCAAATTGCGTTGATGGGGTAATGAATACCAAGAGCATCATTATTAGAGCTAACCAGAAGCCATTGCTCACCCCTAATGTATATGAGCTTCTGAAGGAGAGAGAAACACAGCTTACAGGACTAAAGACAAAGCAGCCCTAAGTGTAGCAAGAGGTAATCTGAGGAAGGGTATAAAGGAGACTTAGAGGAGTATGGTAGAAAAGTGCAGAGCCACTTTTAAGGCATGAAAGATGCAAGGAGACTATGGTAAGGCATACGGAAGATCACTGACTACAAAATCGGGTCAACACAGTGTGAGGACAGCATCGAATTCCTGGACAGTTTGAAGATCATCTTTGATGGATTTGAGGAAAGAAACAACAGGTTAGCACTAAAGCTGGCCACTGATGAGAAGGATGCAGTACTCAGCCTCAGTACAGAAGAGGTAAGAAGAGAGTTTAGGAGAGCGAACACCAGAAAGGCTGCTGGCCCAGACAACATACTGGCCAAGGTATTAAATGGTTGTGCTGATCAATTATGCACAGTGCTCAAGGAAATATTTAACACCTCTCTTACCATGGCAAAAGTATCCTCATGCTACAAGGATAGTAGCATCATCCCACTACCTCAGAAAACCATTCCTTCCAGCCCTAATGACTACAGACCAGTTGATCTGACTTCACTGTTATGAAATGTTTTGAGTGGCTGAACAAAAAGCATCTTTCATCATGCTCACCTCATGATTGTGACCCTCTGCAATTTGCATAGAGAGGTAACCGATCCACGGCTGATTCCATATCAGTAGCACCGCACATCTTCCTTGAGCATTTAGGCGGCAAAGACAAAAATGTGAGGATGCTGTTCATAGACTTCAGCTCTGAATTTAATACTGTGGTACCAATGCAACATCTCTGTAACTGGATCCCTGGACTTCCTGATTGAAAGACCACAGAACGTGTGTTCGGGTAAGAAGACATCGAAGTACATCATGATTAATACTGGGGTTCCACAGGGATGTGTTCTCACTAAGTGTCAAAAAATGCATTATTGTATCTTTCGAGAAGTCATCTACCGCATGGAACTACCGCATTAACAATATGCCCCTCATAGCTGACCCAGTTGTTTGGGATTTAGGAACTTATGTGGACAGTGACCGAACTTTTGACCAACATGTGTTTATTGCTGTAAGAAAGTTCTTCTATATTGCACAGCTTATAAACAAAGGGATTGTGTCTAGATCTAGGGATGTCATTGTCCCCCTTTACTTTGCTCTCATCCAGTCATTGTATATAATGCACCTTTTGTCATGTGTTTGCCCAAACATATGCAACAACTAGAACACCCACAGAGATACATTACTAAAAGGATACAAGGCCTAAACAACATGTCCTACATGGACCAACTTAAAGCTCTGTCACTATACTCTGTATCCTATAGACTGCTAAGAGGTAATCTGTGTCTAGCATGCAAAGCATTCTCCTACCCATTACTGATGAATTTACTGCACATCAGCAAGTAAAATGACATCAGCAATACTCAGTCTATGGATCTAAACCTCTTCCACAGCATCAACAGAACAGTTGGGACAGGTGTATTTCCCAAAGGATACTGCTGCTATCGAACAGACTGTTTAAAGTTCATTCCTGTCCATTTTCAAGTGTAGCATAGATCTATGGATGGAAAAGAGAACATTTACCCCAGGATTGCCCCCTGTACTACTAAAGGGAAGATGCAGCTCCTAAATGCTTTATCCCATGCATGGGTCCACTCAAATTATTCTTATCAGGGGTAATATATAATTATTGACCATGGGATAGGTAAGGTGAGTCTATAACCAAAATGGGATAGGTTATTTTGAGCACAAAAAGGGAAACTTGCTAGACTTAAAATGGCCCACAAGGGCAGCTAGCCTAGTACTTACCTATAAACCAGTGTAAAGAACCCGTTGGAAGATCATATGTCGGATCATTTATAAAGAGAGAAAATAGAAGTTGCCCTAAAACAGATCCTTCAGCAGCACCAAATGGGAATATTCCTTTGTCAAAGTGCACATAGGGACAGTTCCAAGGAGGAATATCCATTAGGAATCAACAAGGCTGGAGTCGCTCCTTCAGAAGGTGGGCAAAAACAAGATCCATATTGGATCTAAAGATATACTGGTATTGTTATTACACTGAGGAAAATGTCTGACGCTATACTAAATAAGAAGCTCAGTGAACTGCTTGCACTGTTCCACAAGGGAGGGCTGGGCATCATATCTTTCAAATGTCCCTGATTTTGGCTCAAAATGTTGCTGTTTCCCACTTAATATGTCCTAAAACTGGTAATTTTGGGAGAAAGGTGGTGGATTGTACTTAATAAATGATAACAATTAAGAGTTATAGGCTTAATTTACTTCAGAAAATGTTTAATTCATGTTCTCTTTTTCTGTCGTCTTCTAAGGTTAATAGTTAAAAAATGTCTTATTTCTGGATTTGTCCTTGATTCTTGAAGTGAGGTTGAACAGTATGCTAGGCATTGTTGCAATTATTGAAATACTGTTTACAATCATAGCTGGATTGTGGTATAGTTGAGCACAGGATATATTGGATGAAGCAGGAACGAATGTAGGAGTAGGCAGTTCTAAGAGTAGTTTATATTAACAGAGCAGAAGAAATGTGGTAGATTGCAGTGTTTTGTAGCGGGATTGTTTCTAGCTCCCATAAACTTGACAAAGACCAGAAAACAATGCAAGGAACCCTTTGAATTGCAAAAAAAGGTAGATGATGTTAATGGGTAACCAGTTATACCATGTGTGCGCAACAACATTAGCACTTTAGACAAGAGAAATCAAAGTGCAGATTGATTGCTGTTGTCTTTTCTTAATCTGTAAGTTATAACCATGAGCAATGAGTTTACCCACTGTTCACAGTATTTACACTACTGTTTTTTTATCAGTCTATCTAGCTATCCTTTGTTAACCTGTTTTTTTTCTTGCATATGCAATCCTGTGTATATCTTTATCTATTCATAGTCCACACTTAACAGTTTATGTAGTATGCCTTCTTTCACTTTTTATAATGATGACATAATTATTGTGGGGCATTAAAAACAACTTATGGTAGTGATGTCATGTGATTGTGCTGGGAATGGGGCATGCACCAACAGACATTCTTGGGTGTAAATATAAAAACCTTATATCAGTGCATGTCAGATGGTAGGATGGGGAAAAGGGTAGGGCATATAAATAAAAAAATTCCTATGGCTGCAAGTGTGATGCTACACTGGGATGCTTCAGTCTCCTCTCACACAGTGGGACTGTTTCAGGTTAAGTCGGGAGGACAAGAATAATTTTTGGAATCCAAACATTGAAGAGATGTTTAGTGGCCATTGGCTGCCACTGGTACATGATAATGTGATACCTGCCCTTGAAAGATTTATAAGAATTCTAACAGCCATTCATGATAACATTTTCCAGGGTAGAATGAGAATAAAATGAAGAAGTCTAGATTAACTACTAAGGTTGCTTACACTAATGTATGTAGGAAAAAAGTGATGTACTATTAGCAGGGTGCACTCATTTCTTCTGAAAGAATTTCAGCCACTCCATCATCTGCTGAGTGGAATGAGTAGTAGGTGTGTTAATTGATCAGATAAGCCGGCATGGGATCAGAGGTATTGGTTCCAGCTGACTCTTTTATCCTTATCACTCACTGGTATATTCATTCATTTACTAATGCAACTTGAGGTCTGCCACATTTTCACTTTATGGCTGATTCAGTAAAATGTATCACAAGATGCTTATAGAAATCCATATCAAAAATAATCACTCAAACCATGAGCTTTATCCATTTTTACTTAAAATGACCACTTCAGTAATTGCCAGTCCTTTGGCTTGTGTTGTTAATCTATGACCCATATTATTCTTTCACAGGTTCTTGTACTGTGTGCCATCAGTAAAACTTGCTGCTATTCCACTGCCTAACAGAGTCCATGTACATTTAATGACTTTAGGCTCATTGGCAACCTGGAACCTCTAGGTTAAGTTATGGAAATAGTCTGTGAGGTAGCTCCTGGAGCACTACTCCAAAAATGCTTTTCCCTTTTATGGGCTAGGCTTGTTAAGGCTCCTAGTCCATTAACCTAGTGCACAGCTATGAATGTGAGTATAATGCCCCGTCTGGTATGTACAGCTGCACCAACTGGAAAGGCCACAGAAATGCCTCAAAAAGAGAATCCATGGCCTCCCAACACCTGTCCTATGCGGACAGGCTGAAATCACTGTCACTCTGCTCAATATTGTACAGATTGCTCAGAGGTGATCTGTGTCATGCCTACAAGGCAATCTCAGACCCTGCCCTACTATAGATGCTTCATATCCATAAGTCTAACTCCTCGCACATTACCCACTCAAAAGGCCTGAATCTAATATGTGACATCAACAAAACTTGCTGGAGAGACAGGTTTGTCTCCCAGAGGCTGCCCCGTCTCTGGAATAGACTTCCCATATACTTCAGAGTACCTTGCTGACCCTCTTCAAGCGCAACCTTGATGAGTGGATGGAAAACCACAAATTTGTCACAGGGGCTCCACTTGTGTCCCTCCTTGATAGAGGCGACAAGTGCTGACTGAGGTTTCTTTTTGGAATAAACTCTTAGCTAGGCTTGTAAGGGCCCCAGGGTCATTAGCCTAGTAACCTCCTATGATCATATATAAGGGACAGCATGGTTTATGAAAAGGTTATAGCACCCTTACTACCATTTATAGTGTAACTAACACTATACTTCTATGGAAAAATTATTTCTTACTGTGATTAAACTGGTAGACCTAATGATGTCCACTGAACCAGTGGATGATAATTTGCTATAGACAAGGTCAGGAGAAAATAACATTGGTGAAGGACTGTGCAAATAACTGGTGATTTACATTGATGATCTTGATGACCAAATCTTCAGAGATATGATATTTGGAGCAAGCTCAGATAGAGAGAGAGAGAAATGTCAGGCTGGAGTTTCATAAGAATCCATAAAAAAACAACAGTTCAGTATTCATAAATAGCATCATACTGGATTTTGTCAACTTTGTAGGTAATTCTTTGCACAATTGATTTCTTATTTTTGGAAACCACAAAAAAATACAGAGAATGTTTAGAAGGCTTTGTGCTAACAATAGTCAACTTTGTGCATGGCTGAAAAGTAGTAAGCTGACACTTAACTTTAGTAAGTCTTTAGCCTTGTTATTTGGATCTTCCCAATACCTTCTGAAGTCTGGGAACCTTAATATCAAGGACACATTAGAACAGTCGGTCAAGTTTCTGCCTACAGGTATGGTTAAACCATGCCTGATTTTTAAGCTTTACAAAGACATGGTGATCAACGTTTTAAAGGTGTACTGAGCATTTTTCTTGAATTTAAAAGTGAAACAAGTATTAGAGAGAGTGTCCCAATACCTAGACTGGTGTAAGCACTTTTTCTACTGGCACTGCATTCATCATATTGTACATGTATGCTCCAAACCTCCCTTAACAGGATATGGTATTTTATTTTGCTTTCTTTTGCTAAGGAACATCACTGTGAAAACAGGTTGCTTTCTCTAAGAGCTAAAAGCCTATTTCTCTTAAGTAGCTCAACATGTAAGTCATTACATTTAGAACACTAACCACTTCTAGCACATGGGCTAGAAATATGTACTCGCCATTACCCATTAGGCCTTCTGAGGAAAGAGACTTAAGCTTCACACAATCCCCCCTCACCCCATTGAACATAACAGGAGGAGTCTTCACAAAGACAGCTGCTGCTAGAGTGAGTAATCTGCCAGCAGCACACATCATGAATGAGCTGAATGTAGAATAGTTTCCATCAAATCTGAAGACCTGTCTGACTACTCTAAAAGTTAGTGCTATAGATTATTACACAATGTCTGGTTCTTAAATGTGCAGATAATACCTGGTTACATGTTGATGTTATCAGCTGCCTCCCAATTAATGTACAACACTGTTAGTGGGTTATATAACAGTGTAGTGCCTCGCGGGTGGTACTGCGCAGCTTGGGGCGTGGCATACATGATTGATACAGAACATCTAACAGTGTAGTGCCTCGCGGGCGGTACTGCGATGACACAGAATGCAAGACATTTTCTTCGTTAATGACACTGAACATGCTGCAAGAATGTGATCCGTACTATAACTTTATAATAAAGTAATAAAAAGACATTTTATTTGTAGAACACAGTAAAGTTAGTAAATCGGGCACAAAAGTAACTGTTTGGTAATATTGATAGTATCAAACTAACAGGCGCACACATGATGTTATGAAAACGGTTAGGTTATGAAAACAAGTAGCTACATATTTAACGGTTACTGAGCATACGTACGGAAACCCAGCTCTTCCTTGTGCTCCTCCTGGTACTGTCTTATATGTTGCAGAAGGCACATAAACAAGTCCTCACTCTGTCTTCCATACTGAGAGCGTTAGTGTGTGCACCAGTTGCAGGATCTGCAAAATTTTTACTGTGATTTACAGTGAGGTGCGTATAATTCATTGCCGGCAGCTCAGAAAAACCTCTATAAGCTGCCCATTTGTCCGTAACTATAGCTGTTAAATGACACTGTGCATGTTATGTGTTAAACAGTGAAACAGTAATTATGTATATATATATATATATATATATAAGTGGAAGACATACTAACTGCTTATTAGCAAGTTGAATTAGAAAGGTCATACGTTGTTTAAAGTATGCTGGTTTTACTTATAAAGAGATAATGCAATGAATTATTATGATTATTTTCTGTTTACCATGGATATCTGTTAAAAACTATATTTACGCAATTAGTCTGGTCCAACTTAGCTTGCATTTTCTTAAGTAAGAGGGTTGTCGTCTCACTTCGTATGCTATTCTTATGACTTAGAATAAACTACATATAATATATATACTATATATATATGTTTCTGATGTAGAAAAACCTGTGTTAGTGTCTTTACTATCACTACATAGCCTATGTTTACGTTATTGCCTATGCCTTAATATGTTTCGTGACAGTCAGAGCAGTTATGGGCATGTTTCGTAACAGTCAGAGCAGTTATGGGTGGTCAGGGGTGGGGTTTGCTACTGCGCATCCTGCGAGGCACTACACTGTTATATAACCTGTTAGTGTATGTGTTTAATTATATGCGGATCTGAATATTATGTGAACATCACTGACTTATTTTGATGTCTTTTTAGTCCTCATTTTACACTGAACACTTGTAGGAAAAAAACACACAAATGCACACAACTTCAAGCTACCTGGTAGATGGTAACAAGTAGGGAACCTACAGTCTATTTTTGCTTCAGGACATACCTGAAGGAGTTGCAAGGATTCCTTGTGGTTCAACCAAGTTCTAACAAAAATCTAAAACAGATTTCCACCCCTGCCCCATGTCATTTGTAGGTAACTGAAGTGAGCCCTCATTGTAAACTATTTTTTTATTTACTAAATTAATTTCACAAGTCAGACTTCCCTGAGCTCAGCTCCCCATAAATTTAGTTCCTGAAATTGTTTTACTTCACATTTCTTTAGAGTGAGACCGTACTTGCCGAAGCCATTTTTTTCATCCATGTTTTGTCGTTTCTTTTTTTTTCTTCATGATTGTACAACCATGGAGATAGTATGTATAAGTAAAGGCATTGTGGTAACAAATTCCCCCACATGGGAGGTACTTTAAAGTTGATATCACCTATGTTTTTGAGGGATGCACTGTTCAAGACTGGCTTTTTCTGTGCGCATGGAGCAGGCACAAGATATTGGAGACAGTGGTAGGAATGTCACTGCCAAGTGAGAGCCAACATTTTCACTCAGCTATACCTAAATGGTTAAGTCACTGTTTTACAGTATCTTGCAAAAATCTGGTCTCTGAAAACTTATAACCACAAGTGTTTATGTTAACTAACAATGAACTTTAGTGTATCTCTCTTATCAAACAATCACACGACTGTTATATTATTCACCTAGTTAGTATTTTTATTTTGAGTATGCCTTCTTTTGATTGTATATACCTTTTACTTTTTTGTTACTTTTTTGTTATACAATTGCATATTACAGTTTGTGCTATGTTGGAGCTTTTCTCCCCGGGCCTCTACTCAAAATGGAAATATATCCAGTTAGACCAGCCCGGTCAACAAATGTAAAATAAAATAAAATAAATAAATAAATCTTGGAAGCTATACCAGACCTTATGTTGACAGACCTTAGATTAGTCTGTACTTCCTGAACAGAGCCAGCAAAGTGCATGTCCTTTCTTTCAGTTTGGTTACTCCACCAAATCAGAATGAGCTCCTGTCCTTACATAGTTGGGCCACCATGTCCAGGAGATGCCTTTACTGTTATCTTATGTCTGGTCCAGGCCCTGTATCTTCACTGTGGTCCAGGCCCTGTGTCTTCACTGTTCTCCAGACTTCTATAGACATGAAAAGTAGTAGAAGGGTTCCTAGGATGATAACATGATGGCTGTAATAAACATCAAAATGAAGGCCTGTAAGACCCCATGTATAAAACTTTCAAATACTGAGCCAAAACATTCTAACAGCAACTGAATAACCAAATATAATAGATTTGATTGTGCAAACTGTACATCTGAACCTAAATAAAATAATCTTAGGTTTATAAGATTATTAAAACATTTTGAATGAAGTAAATTGGTTTAGTGCTATGATGACTAATTATATTTCTCTTTGCAGATCACTATTTTGCAGTCACTTTTAATGGTTCAGTAACATTGAGTCACATAGTTTACTGGGTTCTCTTCCTCACAGAAGGTAAATGATACCAAAGGACAAATAATCCAGAAATTGTAGTCATGGAAGGAAATACATGTCTAAGACCTAAGGTAAAACAAAAAATCCAAACCAAAAATCCAAACCTATAGGATAGTAACTTCCAAAAGCAGTGTAAGAGTTAAACCAGTAAATTCCAAAAGATGATTAACAAGGTCAGCACAAGTATTGTATTTAAGGTTAAATTAGGCAGCAATCAATTGTAAGGAACAGAGAATTGGCTGAGGTGCAGAATAACTATCAAGACAGACTTATAAACAACATTTACTGTACAAAACCCAGTCATCAAGGTAGATACCAAAATCTGAAAGCTATTCAGGTGTTAGTCAGGACTTCTAAGCAACATCTGACCTCACCATAACTAAACGTAACCAAGGTTGTTGGGAAAAAAATTGCTGAAAGCTGGGCAAGTTCAGCTGGAACAAGGCAGCTATGGTCAAACCCAGCAGCGTTCATAATAGACTCCAAAAGGAATGATAGACCATTTTTACAGCAGGGTTATAAGGCTGAGACACTGAAGTTTAGCAACAGGTTAATTTGCAACCTGAAGTAAACAGATAAAAGCAGCCTTCACAGAAGTGCATAATTCCATAACCTCAGATGGATAAATTCTTTGGGCTATGCTAATAATGTATAAATGGCTTAGCAGTAAGAATAAAAAAGCAGATGTCACTAATGTTAATTAATTTATATCATTAAGTGAACAATATATATGGGGAAGAAGAAAAAGCCAAATGCAAAATTTGAAAGTAGAGAGGAAAAGAAAAAAACGGAGGCAGCTAACTGCCGTCTTTTTCCTCCTCCTGTCATAAGGAACAGGTTAAAGATAATATCTAAAAGTTCAAAACCATGTTTGTTTTTTTTGCATAAAAGTATTCATTTGCATCCTTTATGCATGCAAACACTTTTTTATGCAAAAACTTAAGATCATTTCACACCAGTTTAGAAATAAAATTATTTTAATCATTGCTTCTGAAAGCGGAAGACTAAACATACACAAATGTATTTACAGCATTAATATTAGTGGTCATGAAGAAGGTGATTACGTCAATTTAGATTCCTGCCCTAATTATGGTGGGTTAGCATAGGTTAGAAATGGTGAATTAATTTATGTCATTCCCAAACTGCTAAATTAGCAGCTTGGCAAAAAAATAATGGGTAGCTACCTACTCACCCTAAGATAAAGATGCATGCAGAAACTTTTTTATGCAAAAAACAAAGGTTGTGTTGCACCTTTAGACATGATCTTGAAGGGAACTGTGTTAGCTGAAAAGCAAGTAAAAAGATTTGGAATGCTAGCTCTCAACTTCTTTGTCCAGTGTTCTTAATGGGGAGGACAAAGGCTGAAAATCAGGGGCAATTTTCGAATATTACTCAAAATCAGAGGTGTAGTATGTAGCTAGCTCTTTTATCATTTTAAACTGTAGCAAACTACTTGCTACTTTTGTAGCAAGCAGCTGCTACAGTTTATGCCACACACAGAGTGCTACAGTGCTTCACTTCTGACCACATAGGCAATACTAGCTTTTATTTCTAAATGCTGTTGTGCTCTTTGGATCAATTTAGATCTGCTGATTGGGCCCCCTAATGCTATGCCTCTGAGGCGGCTGTCCACTTCACCCCACCCTAGCTACACTGCTGCTGTAATTCACTTAAGTCATAGAACAATGAGTTTTTGCATCAACTTGCATTTTCTGAATAATAAGAAGCAGGACACTGTAATGTGTGGCATTATTGACTGAAATTAATCCTCAGTAATTTACTAGATAAATCTAAAGTTTTATGAGGGACTTGACAAAAATAAGAGGTAACATCAGATGTTAAGTTGTCTATCTCGCCTTCATTCTTGCTGGATGGGTTCGGAGCCGACCTCGGCTCCGACTCGGCCACTCTAAAAGCTTGAGAGTTGGTTCCACCGGCTCGAGGCTCCCCTTATATCCCACAATGCTAGGCGTGAGTTACCTCAGATCTCGTTTGCCGCTACAGCGATCGAGGTGTTTGGTTTCTACCGGCTTCTTGGTGAGTTATTGTAGAGTAAAATTTAGTCTACTTAAACCCCTTTAGTTTAATTCTTAACAGTTGTTTCCCTTAGTTTAGTGGATTTTGTCCCCTTTTCTCTTCTATTATCCCCCTTTTTCCACAAGAACTCATAAGTTTTTCCCTCGGGCCTTTGGGCCTTTTCCAACCCCTAGTGGTGTGTGTGTGTTTTCTCAAGAATTTAAAACTTTGGATAGTGTGTTTTATTTTTTGAGTTTAAACTTGTATAGGGTGTAATCAGTGTGTTTGACTGTGTGTGTGTGGTTACACTTCCTTCTATAATGTCTAAAGACTCAAAGGTCTCAGGCTTCAAGAAGTGTGACTCGTGCTGTCAGAAAATGTCTCTGACAGACGGTCACACTTCTTGTGTCTACTGCCTGGGACCTTTACACCTGCAGGACTCCTGCACTGTATGCCACGGCTTCAGCCCCAGGGTCCTGCAGGAAAGAAAAAACAAACTTATTTTGAGAGGTTTACTTAAGCCTGAGGGTTCCCTTACTGTTTCTTCGGGAAAGCCCTCCAAGGCTTCTAGGTCCTCGGCTCCAGCTTCTGAGCCGAGACCTAAGGCTTCGAAACCTCCGTCTACATCGGCTCCGGCTGGAGCCGATGAGTCTCAGACTGCAGTTTCTGTGGGTTCCTCGGCTCCGGCTGGAGCCGAGGTATTGGAAATTCCTGTGTCGATTCCGACCAGACCTTCGGAACCGACATTTAGAAAGAGGTCCAGGTCACCGTCCCTTGGCTCCGTTCATTCGGCTCCAGCATCTCCCCTGCTGTCTGAACGGAGCCATAGATCTCACTCCTCTAGGTCATCGAGGCTTTCGGACCATGACCTTCAGAGGGTAGTGAGTCGACTTCTCAAGTCCGAGGCACTGGCCCAAATGCTTCAGAGCCCGACTCATCAGTCGATGCCTGACCCTGTCCCTCATTATGTTTCTCCCCCGACTCCGTTGAGCTCGGGCAGGCGCTGAACCGAGACTGTGGTAGTGTCGGAGCCGATACAAATGTCTTCGGCTCCATCGTCGGCTCCGATTTCTTCCTTAGAAGAATCTCGGCGCCGGACTTCCCTCGTCGGCTCCGAGGGGGTGAGTGGCATCGGACCCTTGTCCGACCCCGCTCTCCCTCTCGGGGCTTCGGCGCTGGTGAGTTCGGTTCCGACATCGGCCTCGGAGCCATCACTGTCGGTGCCGAGGGAGGTTTTAGCACGGGCGGGGACCTCTGGCTCTGCCTGACAGGGGTGCGTTCGAGGTCATGCGGAGTGTGTTGGAACCTGGTTCAACTCCACAGTCGGCTCCGTCCGCCCTTCCCTCTTCGGTGCCTCAGGTCAAGTCGACTCACTCCCTCATCCCAGACCGCAGAGAGCCAGCTCCTCAGGAATCCCCTGTGGGGATCTCATCCTCTTCCGAGGCCCCTCCTGAATTGGCAGAAGAGCCCCCTCGGAAGAGAAAGTGTAAGAGGAAACACATAGACTCACCTGAGTCCGTCACCTCTGACACGGATTTAGAGGATTCCGAGGGTTCCCCGTTCCCCTTCTGAAGATGTCTCATTTGCAGACATTCTAGAAATCCTTAAGCAGAGGGGAAATTGGCCAGCCCTCAACCCTTCGGAGGATGAATCTGTGTACCTTGAGGCGTTTGGCTCTCGCCCGTCCACCTCCTGGGTGTCTCCCCCCTTTGACCCCCTCATGCAGGTGGTAGCAAAAAAGGCATGGACGGCTCCTGACTCAGTGGACCCCACCCCCAGGAGACCCTCAAAATTTATCACGGCACCAGCGGATAAACAATTTTTGACCAAGGGAGTTTCTGTGGATGCTATGGTGGTTGCTGCTGCCACTAAGAAGGAACTAGCTGATCCTTCAGTACCTGTCCATCCACCTAACAAGGAATCTAGGTCTATGGACAGGTACAGGAAGCGGATGTTCTCATCAGCGACCTTTGCAATGCGTTCGCTGAACTACCTATGCCATTTTACTCGTCTTCAAAGAGACTTGATCAAAGAAGCGAGTGACATGTTGAAGGATCCTACAGCTGCGGGTTTTCAAGACAAGATGAACACTCAGCTGGCTACCCTGAACTCCATAGCTAACTCCTCCATGCGCCTCCTTTCGTATGCGGCTGATGGAGTGAGCAGGGCCGCAGGGACAGGTGTAGCCTTACGCAGGCATGCCTGGATGCGGCTATGCAACTTTGCGGACCC
Source organism: Protopterus annectens (assembly GCF_019279795.1). Classification (NCBI taxonomy): domain Eukaryota; kingdom Metazoa; phylum Chordata; order Ceratodontiformes; family Protopteridae; genus Protopterus; species Protopterus annectens. The sequence goes on along the minus strand of NC_056745.1, from coordinate 709,885,566 downwards.
CTTTAAAACGTCTTTCACCAATTCCCCGTTCGATGGATCATCTCTTTTTGGTCCTCAAGTGAAAGAAACCTTGACTAGGTGCGAGACGGATGGCAAGACTCTTTCTGCCGTCGGAGTCCGTTTTTCTACTCCTTCTAGGCCTTACCCCAAAGGCCAGAAAAGTGGGAAAATGTGGTTCCGCAAACAGTCTCAAGGGACTTCGCCTGACGCACAGAGTCGGTTCCCCACCAGAGGCAGAGGGGGGAACAACAATGGTAGACGTCGCCCTAGAGGCAGGGGGGGTCCGCAGAACCAGGGCAGTCGAGAAGCCTTCTCTGATAAGCCCTTTCAGCATCCCTGAGGTGTTGCCCGACTGCCCACCTTCGGAGGCAGTCGGGGGAAGATTGTCACTGTACCCAGAAGCCTGGCTATCCCTAACTCAAGACAAATGGGTACAGTCCATCATTTCCGAAGGCTATTCCATTCCTTTCGTTCGCATTCCAAACCAATCAAAAAAATCCCTTCCAGATGTTCCAAAGCTGCTTGCAAAAAGAGCAATTCAGCCAGTTCCAGCAGACCAGCAAGGATCCGGAATCTACTCCAGGTTCTTTTTAGTTCCAAAGAAAACAGGGGACTGGAGACCAATTTTGGATCTCAGTATCTTGAACAAGTCAGTCAAGAAAACAAGATTTCGGATGGTCACGCTGCAGTCCATCCTTCCCCTTTTGGGAAAGGGAAACTGGATGTGCTCTATAGACCTTCAGGATGCGTACTATCACATAAAAATGAACAGACGCTCCAGAAGATTCCTCCGCTTCAGGCTGGGAACCAGTCATTTTCAATTCAGGGCCCTGCCCTTTGGTCTCACCACTGCCCCGGTGTTTACCAAATGCATGGCAGTGGTAGCTTCTCACCTGAGACGTCAAGGATTCCAGGTGTTTCCATATTTGGACGACTGGCTCCTCACAGCTCCCACCAATCATCTTCTTCTAATGGCCAGGGACTACACCTTTCGCATTTGTCAAAAATTAGGCATTTCAATAAATTGCGAAAAGTCTGTTTTGTCGCCTTGTCGTACTATTACCTTCATAGGCGCAAATCTAGACACAGTCAACATGTCTGCGAGACTAACAGATCAGAGAGTAACAGACATACACAAACTGGTCTCGCTCCTCTTCAGCAGCAACAGAATCAAAGCCAGGTTAGTTCTGAAAGTGTTGGGGATTATGGCGGCTGCCATACGTCTGCTTCCATTAGCCAGATTCCACATGAGAATCCTTCAATTGATGCTCTTCACGCAATGGTCATACCAGCAACTTCCGATGTCCCACACCATTATGATTACGCAGACATGCAGGAATCATCTTCTGTGGTGGATGTCTTCCCCTCAGCTCTTATTGGGAAGACCCTTTGTCCCTTCCCCTCCGGTTGCTACTCTGACAACGGACGCCTCCCTGATCGGGTGGGGGGGGCATTATCAGGGCAGAACTGTCCAGGGCACATGGCAACCAGGCGAATGCCACTTGCACATAAATGTTCTAGAGATGAGAGCAGTGCTTTTAGCGTTGCAAGCCCTTCAAGACTCTCTTCCCTTGGGAACGATAGCAATCCAGACGGACAATATGTCTGTAGTGTGGTATATCAACAAACAAGGCGGAACCAGGTCCTACCCCCTGTGTCGAGAAGCACTCAGACTGTGGCAATGGGCGATTTCTTCTCAGCGGTTTCTGATAGCAACGCACATCCCCGGGAAGTCCAATCAAATTGCGGACAAATTGAGCAGAGCTATCCTCATGCCTCACGAGTGGTCTCTGAAAGACTCTGTTGTGAGAGAAATTTTTCTCAAGTGGGGTCAGCCTTGCTGCGACCTTTTTGCTACTCCCCAAAACAGCAAGTGCAGAGATTATTTCACCCTATTCCCTTTACCAGACCAGCCCAGCAGAGACGCTCTAGTCCAAGTTTGGCCCCGGGGACTTCTGTATGCATTTCCTCCCTTCCCATTAATCTCTCAAGTGATACAGAAAGCTATCGCTCAGAAGGCCTCGTTGATCCTCATTGCTCCTTACTGGCCTCGACAGGTTTGGTTCCCCTTTTTACATCACTTTCTGTTGGAGCGACCTTGGCATCTGGACCTAGTTCCAGATCTTTTGATCCATCAGTCGGGTCAGTTTCATCGCTCCCTTCCCTCTCTGAACCTCACTGCTTGGTTCCTCCAATTCCAACCTTAGCCAGGCTTCCTCAAATATCTCACTCTGTCCGAGATATTTTGATAGCTTCCCATAAATCTTCCACTCGGAAGGTTTATTTGAGTAAGTGGAAACGTTTCGCCTATTGGGCTCAAGGAAAGGACATAGATCCTTTCACTGCTTCCATCCAAATGGTCCTTGATTTTCTAGCTGAACTCTTCCATGCAGGTTCATCTCCTTCTACTCTTAAAGTTCAATTGGCAGCTATTTCTAACTTTCATGTGGGCATTTCAGAGTCTGCTATCATGTCCCACAAGCTTTGTAAAGCCTTTTTGAAGGGAGTTTTTCTACTCAGACCTCCTATAAGAAATCCTCCTCCTCCTTGGGACCTAAATTTAGTTCTTAGCTCTTTGATTCTTTCCCCTTTCGAACCTGCAGCCTCCTGTTCTTTAAAATTGTTATCATGGAAGACACTCTTTCTAGTGGCTATTACTTCAGCTAGAAGAGTTTCAGAACTTCATGCACTCAGCTGTCGACCTCCTTATCTGTTGTTCCATAAGGACAGGGTATCTTCTGAACCAACCCGTCTTTTTTACCTAAGGTAGCCTCGGCGTCTAACCTAAATCAAAGCATTGACCTCCCTGTGTTTTTTCCAGAATATTCTAACAGGTCTGAACAAAAATTGCATTGGCTAGATGTTCATCGTCAGTTAAGGTACTATTTGGATAGAACCAAACAATTCAGAAAATCTGACCAGCTGTTTGTCTCTTATGCAGAAGGCAGAAAGGGACTTTCAGTTTCAAAGGTATCATTATCTAATCTAGATGGCTAACATCACTAATTTCCCTTGTTTATGAAATTAGACACCAAAAGCTGCCTAACAAACCTAAAGCCCATTCTACCAGAGCTTTGGCTACTTCTATAGCCTTCCAAGACAGACTGCCTATTGACACCATTTGTGCAGCGGCTACTTGGGCTACTCCTCACACTTTCATTTCTCATTATAAGTTGGATTTAGCTTCTAGGCATAGAGCTAACTTTGGTTCCACTGTTCTCAAGAGTCTGTTCCGTTAGGCCACCCAGGACAAGGTGCTAGGGTCGGAGTCCCATCCAGCAAGAATGAAGGTGAGATAGACAACTTAACATATAGAAGTTATGTTCTTACCATAACGTTCCATGTTAGTTGTCTTCTTCTCGCCTTCTTCTTGCGTCCCACCCTCCTTCCCCCTGGCCTGGACAGACTTAGAGGAGTTTGATTGTGACCTCTCTTTCTACCACCTCTTTACTTTAGGTATATGCTCTGCCGTGCATATTTCCTAGATCAGGATGTAGGTCACCCTTCTCTTCACCCGTGTTTATAGAGGTGGATTTTGTTTCTAGTTATTCTGCTACTATTATAAGCTGGGTCTAGCTTACAAACAAGATCTGAGGTAACTCACGCCTAGCATTGTGGGATATAAGGGGAGCCTCGAGCCGGTGGAACCAACTCTCGAGCTTTTAGAGTGGCCGAGTCGGAGCCGAGGTCGGCTCCGAACCCATCAAGCAAGAAGAAGGCGAGAAGAAGACAACTAACATGGAACGTTATGGTAAGAACATAACTTCTATTTACATTCCACAAAATCACGGACAGTTGAGAAGTATACTTGGCATTATTGACTGGTTGCAATCCTCACTGAATTACCAGAAAATCAAAAAAATTACAAGTGATGAGGCAAAAATCATCAATAGTTGAATTTTGTTGGAACGTCATCTGATGAAACTGAGGAAAGAATAGCAAGCTCTGTTAGGAATGGGAGTAAAATATTTTACAGCTATGTTAAGGAGCAACCAGAGTAGAAATACTTAATTTAATAGACATAAGAAGCTGGACAAATGGTAACTGAAGAAAAGCTAAAAGACCAAGTGTCTACTTCAGTTTCATTATTAAGAGCCTGATAGAGAAATACATGTGCCTGGTGGCAGACGAGACTGTTGACTTCACTGTTTCGCAGTGGAAGGAGTCACTGAATGACTTATTAAACTGGAGTTTGATAAGGCATTTAAGCAAAGAGTGGAACTAATGAGCCTGCTTAAAATCATTGGAAGAAAACGTGGCCCCTTTGGACTGGGGAAGTTGAAATAAGTATCTGGAGTCCAATTAGTCTGGTCTTCATAATAGGGGAAGTGCTGCAATCCTTTTGCTGGAAAGACTTGTGCATTACTTGGAAGTTACTATTTATTTATTTTTATTTTACATTTGTTGACCGGGCTAGTCTAACTAGATACATGTCCATTTTCAGTAGAGGCCCGGGGAGATAAGCTCCAAAATATGCTAATATAACAGTAGTACAAAAAATGAAAAGACATGAAAAGAAACATCTAAATAAAACATTAAAATACATTATTGCTGTAGGCTAACATTGTAGAAACAGCATGAAAAGAACCATGGGTACATGGTTTAGCAATACAGTAGTTCTAGAAGCAAATATCAATGGTTAAGCGGTTGACATTTGACATGTAGAAGAGTAGGATAAGAAAGATATATTAAAATTAATTAAGTTTGTTCAGAATTATACACTGAAGTAAAACAGATGGTATACATTCAAAGCTGAAATACAGGTGCCTGGAGCAGGGGTAATTTTCCAATTGTATGTACTACAGGGTAGTATACAGACAATAGAAGACTTGAAAAAATAGAGCAAAGAAGAGGCTTAGTAATCTGACTAGGTTATTGAAGGAGGGTGAAAAACAGTAATGCTATACAATTAGTGTTAATCTGGGCTAATGCATCGGCATAGCCATTGTGTTTTAAGGAGTAATTTTAGTTTATTTATGAAGAGTGGTAATGATGAAAGTAACTGTAGATTGCTGGGAAGCCTGTTCCAATTTTTCCCCTACAGTATCAGAGAAGAGAGAGTCACCTGCTTTATTTTAGGATTTCTGGATGGTTATTAGTAATTTATTTGCTGAGTTGAAGGGTAGTAAGATTTCTGTAGGGGGAGATTAGGCTATTGAGAATAGGAGTATTATTGGGCTGATAAAGTATCTTATGGGGGATAGTAAGTTGTTGAAGTAGTAGTTGGTTTTGCAGTTCTAGCCATCCTAGCTGTTTGAAATTTAGACAATGGTGGGTTCTAAGTGGTGAGCCAGTGGCAAACCTGGCAATGTTGTTATAGGAGGTTGCCAGTTTATTAAAGTTACTTTTGGAAAGATTGGTATAAATGGGTGAGGCATAGAGGAGGGTAGAGATTAGGTGGGTATGGGCAGTTGTGGTTCTGGCTTCATGGGTAAGGAAAGATTTTATTCTGTAGAGAGCCAAGTTTTCTGTTAATAGTTTTGATAGTCATGTTAATATGTGAGTCAAAGTTAAGATGTTGATCAATTGTTATGCCTAATAGTTTGGTGGTTGGGTCTGGTGCAATGACAGTACCATTACTGGCCTTGACAGTGAGATCAATAGGAGAGGACTTAAGTGTTGGTGTAAAAAGCAATAATTTAGTTTTTTTGGCATTTAGTGGGAGGCATCATTGTAGGAACCATTTTTCAACAAAGTTAAATAGAGTTTGAGTAATGGTTTGAAGCTCAGCTGATGAGGGGGCAGTACACACTAGTGTAGAATCGTCTGCATATTGAATGCAGGTGGCTTGAGGAATATTTAAATGTAGATCGTTAATGAGTATCGAGAAAAGGCGAGGTCCCAGAATAGAGCCTTGTAGGACCCCTAGAGTAATAGGAAGATGAGTGGAAAGGTTATTGTCCCAGAGGACAGCTTGCTGTCTATTGTCTAAATAGGACTTGAACCATTGTAGTGCCTGTGAGCTGAATGAGAGTGATTTTAGTATGTCTAGAAGTATTTGATGGTTCATCATATCAAAGGCTTTAGAAAGGTCAATAAAGAGTGCAGCAGAGAGCTTATTATTGTTACAATGTTTGTTAATGCAATCTGAGAAGGATAAGAGAGCAGTAGTAGTACTATGGAAAGGCCTAAAGCCATGCTGACAGTCTGATAGTAGGTTATTTTGGAGAAGGTGATCAAGTAGTTGGTGGATGCATTTTTCCATTACTTTGGCTAGAGGAGAGAGTAAGGCTATGGGGCGAAAGTTAGACAGTTCTGTTGAGTTACCACCCTTATGAAGTGGGATTATGTGAGAGATTTTCCAGAGAGATGGGATGGAGCCTTCGGTAATGGTTCTATTGATAAGTATGGAAATAGGGTAGGACAGTACTTTTACTGCAATTTGCAGATATTCAGCTGGTAGACCGGCTGAGGGGGTACAAGGTTTAAGTTTGGTAAGTAAGGAAAAGATGAGGAAAGTAGGAACTGGCTTTAAATGAAAGGTAGGGGGTGTGCTAGTCAGGGGGGGATGGGAGGATTGAGCTAACAGGATGTAAGGAGTTAGCAAGAGATTGTATTGTTTCAGTAAAGAAGGTATTGAGGGCATCAGCAATCTCATTGGGAGAGTTTAAGGAGAGACCTGCAGGGGTTGGAGTCTTGGTGTGGCCTGGGTGTAAATGTCTATTTATAGCTGACCAGAAAATTTGTGTTTTTTGTTTATGTTTGTGCTGGAGTTTAAAGTAGTAGTTCTTTTTATCAATGAGTATTGATTTTTTAGTGGCATTTCTTAAATGTTTATAGTTCTGATGGTCAGTTAGGTTTTTAGTGTTTCTTTATTTAGACCAGATCTTATTTCTTACTAGGATTTTTACTAGATTACTAAAGTATTCTCTATAGTAAATCTATGCAGATTTCCTTGAAGAGTTTTGCAGAAAATGTATAAAACCTGATCACTGTACAAAAACCTAAGCGCCCAGCTGGCCAAATGCTTTTATCCTTCACACTTGCTAAAAAATGGATTGCCCTACCCACCTCTCTAAGATCCATAAACAACCTAGATAACTTCAAAGGCCTACTTCATTCTCACTTCTATCTTAATAAAATTTGCAACTGCACTCTTCAACCTACACCTATCAAATCATCCTCCTCCTTCTCTCCTGGCTAACCCCCATTCTCAATTAAACTCTCTTTTACCTCTCCTAAAATACTAGCTGTATAAGCTACTCATCTAGTATCTTTACTAGATGAATTAGTTACTAAATAACCCTAGGCTGATCATCTTTTCCTCCTCTTCTCTTCTATATTCCTAATTGCATGTGCAACTAAAGTTATCTCCTCCTGCTTTCTTCATTCCAGAATATTTTACTTCACTTTTCTTTTGTGCTGAAACCTAACTAAATCTGTTAATAGTCTGCTATGTTTTGCCATTCGGACATTACTATTGTAGACTGTTCGTAAACTCCTGTTAATCATTGTAAATTATTGTACTACTTTAGACTGTTCTTAAAATCCTGTTTAATCTTTGTAAATTATTTTTTGTCTTAACTCTTTTGTAATAAATACTGTTGTTTTTGTGGAGCTTTTCTCCCCGGGCCTCCACTGAAAACGTCCCCCAAAGCCCAGTGGACCTCCCCGGTAATCAAACTGAAATAAATAAATAAATAAATATTCCCACACACTACACATTGTCAAATATTTAAGAAATGTACACGTTTCATCATTGTTACAAAATCATAATCATACAATATTTTTATATGCTTTACAATCAACAGACCTAGCATGTTTACAGTATACATAGGGAGAGTGTTTCATTGGTTCTGTAAGTAAGTATATGAATGTGTGTGTGTGTGCATGCATGTAGACCTATGTCACAGTGCTTGCCTAGGGACTGTGTTGTGAAAGAACAAGAAACAGTCATTTGCTATAGCAAAGCAAAAGACTGAATAGAATGTGGAGAGTTACTGTTGCTTACTGACAGTCAAATTACATTGTACTCCCTGGATTTAGGTGTAGGCAAACAGGGAGACCTGGAGAACATGGAAATACCTTTGATTAGAAATTGTCTTAAGTGGTCTTTCTATTTATTTCATAGGTTCCATTGTTATGTAGAGTGTTCCATTTTGATGTGTTTTCAGGTTAATGCAGCATAAAAATTACTTCGTGCTCATAATAATTAGTCTGTACAAATGTTATTCATATGTGCAGACAAGTGGGCTTGCTGGTCTTGTAATTTAGAGGAAATCTCTTTCGAAGTTACCATGTCTGGGCATCTGGACATGTTTTATAGTATAATGCTTCGGCATAACCACATTTACAGAGAGCATTATAGGAAGTCATTAATTTAATTCATTAGGCACCGATAACTGCTGCTTCCAAACTTCCAACCTTCTTAAGAGAAGTTGTGCCTCACTGTAGAAACACATCCCAGATGCAAGTGGAGTGGTTCCTTAGGGGAATGTCTAGTGGCAGTCCTGTTTCCACTGAAACTTGTATGCCAGATGGAGGAGTAAAATGGGGTTAAGAACTCAGGGGTAAGAGAAGTTCTCTTAAACCTGATATACTGATGCATTACTATTCATACTTTTCAAACATTAATCTTTCTGTAAGACAGTTTCAACATGAGGCAGGACAGTGATGCATGTTCTCATTGCTACTGCCTGGGTTTATTTTAGATAATCGTTTCCTCTGCCAGTTTCCAAAACCACGGACAGTATAGGTTAATTAGGCCAAAGATGACCTAGGTGTGAGTGCAGTTATGTGTGGGTGCACATATGTATCAACCTGCCATGCATCCTACTGGTCAACGCTACAGTCACGCACGGGCTCACTTCCCCCAATTTGGCAACTGTCAAACTGCAAGTAGGTATCTGCTGATGTTTTCTTGGGAATATAAGTTCTGTGTATGTATATGAATATGTGTATGATGATATGACTAGGAACCTGTGTGCATGTCCTTATGCATGTCTGTCAGTGAGTGTGTGTGCATGCACATGTGTCTGTTTGTTTGTGGATTGCAGGACCTGTGTTATTGCAGCACAGTCTGTTGAGGCAATCAAATGAGCAGTGTGCACATGTGCTCAGCTGAATGATTCATAGTCTTGCAAATTCCCTGGTAATGAGATATCCTTGAGGGCATTTGCAATGACTGTGAATCACAGAAAGGTGTAGTGGTACAGCTCAACACTGTGCAGTGCAGGCTGAACCATTTCCTATGAATCATGTCCATAGCTGAAGTTAAGAATACTATAGGAATCTTTAATGTGCTTTAGATGAAATACAAATAATTATACCTTGGAAGGAAGAATGCAGGAAAAAAAGCAAGCACTGGAGGTTACAATCATATAACCCAGAGTAGAAAGATACTTTAGAGCATTTGTGTTATACTGCATTCGTACAGGAAATTGTTGACAAAGAGGAGTAAAAGAGAGAACTTATGAGATGTGTAATGATATCAACAGCAGAATAAATCTGTCTTAACAGCTGGTGACACCACATTTTGAGGACTGTGCAGTTCTAAAGATCCTAAAAGTAAAAGAAATGTTGAAAGTTTTTAGTGGAAGACTGCTAAGATGATGAAATGTTAGCACATGAAGCACAGTGTCTAACAAAATTGAAAACATTGTACCCTTCCAAATCATTCATCTTACTGATTCTAATGTTTTATCAAACTCTTAAGATGATTTTCATCTTGGTAGTGACACTGACACAGCTCTGTTTGGTGCAACAGAAACCCTGCATACTGAATTTAATCTCTGTAATGTCATCAGGTTATTGCTTTCTGACTTGATGTAATCAGGCATTACTCCATCTAATTTGCCAATATGATTGAGTTAATTATTTATTTTCTATTTAACTGTGTAGGTAGACTGGTCAGAAGACCCTTTTCAGCTATAACCTGGACCCATGTGCACAAAAGTCAATATAACAAAAGCATATACTTGTACAACTGTGTAGTATACATAAGCAGTTATGAAGTGTAAGATATATACAGCATAGGTATTATGTGTACAGTTATGTATCTTGGAGTTTGCATATATAAATACATAGTAATCACTTGCCTGCTGTATAGAACAGATGCACGTTAATATGTCCATGGAAAAAAGAGCGGTAATAAATGAAAAGAACTGATTTCCTTCATCCATTCTCCAGACCTCACTGGCTGCCAGGAAGAGAAAATAATCTTGTGTAGAATGCAGTTATATTTCCCACTTCTCGTCAGATCAATCATACTTCTTTTGTTTTCTGAAGCACCTCATACTTGTCATACTGTGTGTTGCAGCTCCCCATTGTGTCCCTGCTCTCTGACCTTGGCCATGGACTCCACAGTAGGTTAGACACATTCTCACGTACTACCCATTTTTCCTTTAAATGGGATAGCCATTGTACAGGCAAGACATAGTCTTTACCAGAATTACTGGCTGTATGCTTTCTACCTTGCAGAGAGTGCCTCCTTTCTGCTGTATTCTTCACAGCTTCTCCTATTCATGGTTCAGATGAATTTATTGTAATCAAACATATATTTATTTATTTATTTTATTTATTTATTTATTATTTTACAGTTGTTTACCGCGGTGGTGGTGCTGCGGTAGCGTTGTCACCTCACAGTTAGACTTTGCCCATTCGATTCTCAGTTAGAGCGTCTTCTGTGTGGCGATATGCATAAATGGGCGTTCCTTCGTTGAAGGTTGTGTGTTAGGCCCGGCAAGCCAGCACGTACAAATCTACTGCCAATCATTAGCAGACCGGAGTTCCACTGTGGCGACCCCTAACTGGGAAAAGCCGAAAGACACAAACAAACAAACTGGGAAAGTCTGACTGGAAACAAAGCCCATTTTCAGTGGAGGCCTGGGGAGGAAAGCTCCACAGCAGTTTATAGCAGTATACAATGTTATAAAAATGTACAACAATAATATAACAGCTGCATGTATTCCCACATTGTGAGCGTCACAAAATCTCAAAGTCCCTGAAACAGCTGTGTGGTTTAAATCTTCTCCTCATCCCACATAGATAATCTAAAGCCTACACCTAACGGTATGTTTCTCAGTAATATCTAAGGGCATAGATCATTTGTGACACAAGAATAAGTACAACTTGTACTTATTTTTGTCTTTTACATTCTGGGATTGTCCCAAAACCACCTTTCTTACCTTATAGGACTACACTGATTGTTTCTTATTTTCCCTGGGTACTGTGGTCGGGATTTACTAATGCATTGTAATTGGCCTCTACCATCCCCCTATGCACCTCCCTTTCCCCCGTAATGTCCATAGTAGCCAACCATAACTTTCATAAACTTCTGGCACTGTATCTGAATTTGCCATAACAGGTGCTCGTATTCTCACAGTGTGAGTGTCCCAACAGTAAGTGATTTCTGTTGATACAAGCCTCTATTTGTATTTATATTTTGGTCATATACTAGCTTTTATTTTTGCTGTATTAAAATATTTAGTATTTATCCAGGTAAATGCATAAAACAGATGGCTGCATAAAAATTTGCATTTGTTGAATGCTACTTCTTCCATGGTTATGTTATTTGAAGGCTGAAGAAAAGAACACGCTATGAACAAGCACCAACACTTCACTCAGCTCGATGAAGAAATAAATATAAAAAGCCGTTTTTATTCACTTTAATACCAAAACAAAATAAAATTAAGCGCTTTTCATTTGGGAAATATCCAAACTTCTTCAAATGTAGAGCAAGAACAAAAAGTCAGCCCAGCAAAAATCCACTCTATATCATGAAGAGATAATTGATTAGTTGCCTACAAGTGGATCACAGCACTCATTTAAAATTACACTTCACAGTTGCATTGTTTTGCTAACAAGACCAAAATGAACCTAAAAACTTCAAGACTTTACAAACATTATGACACAATAAAAATTATTACTTTTGCTAAGAATAAATATAAATATATGTGCATATGTAATAAAAAATAAAAACAATAATAATACTAACACCCATCCCTAACCTAATTACTATGCAGTATTATGAAAACATAATCTATACAAAACAAGGTATATAAAAGACATAATATAAAAAATTATTAATTCATGACTTCATTATTTCATATTAATACTTTGTCAATAAAATAAATAACCAACCATCCAAATGAATAGCATGTGAAAATACCTAGGAAATTACCTAAAACATTTTTACCTAAGCAAGCTTTTTAATTTTAATATACTTGCTAAAGAATAAATTTCATTGATACCTGGGGGGCACAGGAGTTTAGTAACAACTGCCATTTCAATTCATGTTCTTCGAGATGTAACTTAACAATGTTAATGTCTAAATACCTCACATTCTCATGTGCAGCTACCTGTGTTATGACTCTAAATTTAAAACCAAGAATGATGACCACAATACCAACAAAAAATAATTCACCTCAACAATTGGCTTAGTTTGTGGTATCTTTACAAGAGGATCCAGTATATGTCTGTCTGGGATGACATGGTTGACAGGCCATCGATGATTTGCCAGAGATGGCCTCCACCTGTCACCCCCGGGGTTCTGGATCCTAGCCAAGGCTCTTGCCTCCTCCATTCCATTTTGCCTTTTTTAGGCTATGTCCCAAAGACAAATCTTCCAACATAAAAGATCTGTCAAAAAGCAACTTGAAGGTCATGATGCTTAACGATAGGAGACTTAACCTGAAAATGCACTCACTGGAGGCTGTCCTCATACTGGAAGATGCCGATGTCTGTGCTGTTACGGAAACTTGGTTCAGGGCTGTGGAGAGCACCCCTGCCTTACCAGGTTATACCTCATTCCATACTTTCCAACCCCAAAATGAGGTTGGAAAGACTAAGGGTGGTGGAGTCTCTATCTTCATTAAGGACAGGCACACCTCCAGACTGGTTTGCCAGCATGATGCACTGGAATTACTCCAGTTGCAGCTGACAGTTGGCAAGACACCCATCCAAGTTATAGCCAGCTATGGACCCCCCTTCATGACTCAGGACACGCACTCCTTCTACCTGGACCTACTTGACTCCATCAAGGTATCCCCTAACACCATGTTTCTTGGTGATTTCAACTACCCCACCGTAGACTGGGTGAACTATTCCTGCACTAATGCACTAACCCAACGATTCCTTGACTTCATCAGTTCTAATGCACTAGACCAGCTCACCTCATCCCCCTCAAGGGGCGGTATCATTCTGGACTTGGTTCTCACCAACATGGGTGACCGCTGCAGCACTTTCATAGTTTGTACTTCCCTGGTGAGATCAGATCATCGGTCTGTCTCATTCGAAGTTTCTGTCCCACCCAACCCCCTACCCCCCAGCCACAGCCTGGTTAAACAACTTCTCAAAAGCTGAATACAACCTCCTAAAGGAGGGCATCAGTAGCTTCACACCACCGCCCCCTCAGAGGATGCAAACAGTTATGCTGAACAGTACGCCAGTGTAGTATACAAGCACTGGGACAACTGCATGGACTCAGCCATACCCAACAGAACTAAAACCTGCTCCTCAAGGAAACACAAATCTGTCTGGTGGACATCCACTATCAACAGGCTTTACAACAAAAAGAAGAAACTGTTGTCTAAGGGTAAAAAGGAACAAATTCCCAATTGGAAAAACGTCTTCCTCAGCCTCAACAAGCAAATTAGATCACTAGTGAAAACCTCCAAAGCTAATTATGAATTGAAACTAGCTTCTGAAGCCAAGGGAAACCACAAAGCTTATTTCAGCTACATCAGGAACCTCCATGGCAAAGCCCAGGTTTGTTCCAAATTAGTATTTAACTGTACTACTTACACTGATCCTGTTGACTTAGCCAATCTGCTAGCGGATAGGTTCAGTGCAAAGGCCCATTCGACATCCCTGTTACTTGTCCCGCACCTCACACCTAAGTAGATAAAGTTCATAGGTTGGTACTAGGCTATTGGCCCTAGGGCCTATACAAACCTAGCCGTAACAATTCCCTGGCTATTTCTTCCCACACTATTTACTTCCCTGGACCCCTGTCTAGCAGGGCGACTGACGTGATCCCGGGGTGAATTTCCTTTCTCCCATCCAATCATCAAGGTTCCTTTTGAAGAGGGCCAAAGAGGTGCTCTGCATGACATGTATGAGCAGTCTATTCCAGAGTCTGGGGAGTCTCTGGGTCAGGAACCTATCCCTCCAGCATGTTTTCTTTATTGTGATGACAAGGTTTAGATTCCTGCGGCTCTGAGGGATTGGGATTTCTTTAAGTGTAGCATGTCCAACAGCTCTGGGTTTGACATGGTCTTGTATGTTGAGCAGAGATCACCTCTGAGTAGATGATATGCGACAGAGTATAGCTGGAGTTTAAGGCGGTCAGCATAGGGCATCTGCTTTAGGCCTGTGATTCTTTTAGTGAAGTATTTCTGCGGCCTTTCCAGTTGTTGCAGCTGTCTTGAGTGGTACATACCAAATGGGGCATTGTATTCTATAATGAGTCTAATGAGGGATGAGTGCAGTGGGACAATGACCTCCTTTTTTTCTGGATGAAAAACCCTTAGTGATGAGGTGTGCCACATAGAAGGATTTCCTGACTGTTGTGGTGATGTGGTTATTGAAGGTGAGACCACTGTCCACCTGTGTCCCTAAGTCTCTTATCACACTTTCGGTGTTTAGTGTACTGCCACCTATGTGGTAATTCACGGGTTCATGTTTTTTTCCCAAAGGGGATCACTATACATTTATTGGCATTGAGATTGAGCCCATGGCTCTGGCACCAAGCATCTGTTTCTGTAAGGACCTTCTGTAGAGTATCCACATCATTTGTGGATTCAATAATGGCTCCCAGTTTGCAGTCATCTGCAAACTTTGTTAGCCAGAGTCCCTTAGTGTTGGCCTGTACTTCAGAGCAGTAGATGCCAAACAAGAGAGGCCCCAGGACTGAACCCTGAGGTATCCACTTGTCTGGAGATGGATTTGGAGTCAGCTGCTTTTACAGTGTGGGTTCTGTCAGTAAGCCAGTTGGCAACCCATCGAGTGATGCAGGGATTAATGCCCAACTTAGTAAGTTTATCTATGATTCCAGAGTAGGGGATGGTGTCAAAGGCCTTGGTGAGGTCCAGATAGGCTGTGTGGACTGCCTTATCCTCGTCCATGGCTCTGGAGACTGATTTGAAGAAGTCAATCAGGTTCAGGAGACAAGATAAGCCCTTCACGAACCCAAACTGGGTGGGGTCCAGTGTTTGAAGGTTGCCAATGCCTTTGTTTATAAGTTCCATGATAATACGTTCCATGGCCTTACAGATCAGGCTCATCAGACTGAGGGGGCTGTAGTTTCCGGGATCCAAGGTGGATCCGTCCTTGTGGAGTGGGATAACTGTAGCTGTGCGCCACTCAGTGGGCATGAAGCCTGAGGTGAGGGTATGATTAAACATGACACTTAGGTGAGGTGCCAGTTCATTTTGTAGTTCATGTAGTACACAGAGCGAGATGTCATCTGGTCCCATGGATGCTGTATTCTTAGCTTTGGAGAGTGCGTTTTTTTACCTGTGTGGCCGTTATTATCGGAATTTGGCAATCTTCCGGTATTGAGATGGGCCATTTAGGGGATGAGAGGGGGGTGAAGTTGGCACTAAATTGATCTGCCAGGATATTGGCAATATCCTTGGGATCAGTATATTTAATGCCATTCTGTTGTAGCTCAGAGCAGATCTGAGCATTGCCATTTAAATTCTTGACATAGTTATAGAATGCCTTGTGGTTGTCTTTGGAATCTTTGGCAATTTTATTTTCGTAACTAGCTTTGGAGGATTTTATGAGGGATCTCAGCTTCTTACTGAGGCTGGTAAGGGAGTTTTTTGCATCCTGGGATTTTCCTCTTTTCTGCAACAGTTTCTTCCTTTTGTTGTAAAGTTTGTTTATGGCAGGGGACCACCAGATTGGCTTCCTTTTTTTGGAGGAGAGCATCTTGGTTCTATTTGGGATGGCATGATTCATGCATGAGTGGATGTGTTCGTACAGTGCCTTAGTGTAGGACTCAGCAGTGAAACTTTCGGTTCCCGTCTGCATGGGTGTCATGAAGTTTGCAACTTCTGACTTGAGTAGCATGAAGTTGGCTTTGGAGAAGTTTTTTATGGAGGTTTCCTTACTGTGGGGTGGGGGTGGGATGTGGATGTTAAGGGTGATTAGCTTATGGTCTGACCTGACCAAAGAGGGGGTGACCATAGGTGTGGAGCATCGATTTCCCATGTTGGTAATGACCAGGTCTAGGATATTGGAGCCCTTGGTGGGACTATGGATTAGTTGATCTAGGGCATTGGAATTTATGAATTCCAAGAACCGTTGGGCAAAGGTGTTGGTACCAGAGTAGTTTTCCCAGTTAATGGCAGGGTAGTTGAAATCACCCAGTATTAGGGCGTTTGGTTGATGATAATGTTTTCCAGTATGTTTAGAAAGGTGTAATGAGAATCTTGGGGCATGGTGGGAGATCTGTAGCAAGCTACAATTTGAATTGCAGTCTTACCTAGTGTTAGTTGCACATGGAGAATTTCAGACACATTGTGTTGGGCAACTTACCTGGTGGGTGTGAATATCCTTGGGGAATATGGACACTCCTCCACCTTTAGTGTTTCGATCCTGGTTTGGTGGCCAAAAAGTGTGGTAAGAGTTGTAGCCTGGTATTGCAGGGGTGCTCTGTGGAGCCTTGAACCAGGTCTCAGTTACTGCACAGATATCCATGTTCTCCAAGGCAAAGAACACAGTTTCCATGGGACCTGATAATATCCCAGGCTGTATTCTGCACCATCTCCAGCAAGAACTAGCTTCGCCGTTGAGCACCTTATTCAACCACAGCCTAATTACAGGCTTCATTCCAGCAGAGTGGAGAACTGCCATTGTCATCCCCTTGCTCAAAGGTTTGCCACTACTAACCCAGGAAACTATTGCCTCATTAGCTTGACAATTCTGATCTGTAAAGTCATGGAGTATATTATTATGGATCTCATAAACAAGGACATAGGCAATCTCCAAGCACTTGAACCCACCCAATTCAGATTAGTCAGGGGCAGAGCTTGCCTTTTGAACCTGGTTGACTTCTTTGAGACCGTCACCAAGGGCCCTGGATATGGGAAAGTCAAGTACATACAGCTTACCTTGACTTGGCCAAGGCCTTTGATACAATCCCCCATTTAGGCATCATCGAAAAGTTAAATCAACTTGGAGTAAATCCCTATCTCATCAGTTGGATGGCCAACTACTTCACCGATAGGACTCACAAGGTCAAAATAGGCACCACCACTTCCAACAGCAGACCTGTCACTAGTGGCTTTCCCCAGGGATCTGTCCTGGGGCCCCTACTGTTTGGCATCTACTTCTCGGAGGTCCAGGCAAAGACAAAGGGCCTGTGGCTGACCAAGTTTGCGAATGACTGTAAGTTGGGTGCCGTCATTGACTTCCCAAATGGTGTTAACATACTGCAGGAGGGTCTCACAGCAACAAATAACAGGTGCCAAAGTCATGGCCTTAAGTTAAACACAAAAAAGTGTATTATCATACCATTCAGCAAAAGACATGGCCACAACTGATTACCACATCAACAGCAACCTCCTAAGCACACAACCTGTAGTGAGAGACCAGGGTACTCAGGTTGACAGCAATCTCACATTCGATCATCATTTAGCGGCAGTGATCGGAAAAGCCTTTTACTTGGTTCATCTCATAAGTAAAGGGATTGCATCCAGAAAAAGAGGTTATTACGTATCTGCACTCCTCCCTCATTAGGCCTATAATTGAGTATAACACCCCGTTTGGTATGTACCAGTCCAAACATCTGCACCAACTGGAAAGGCCACAGAAATACCTCACAAGGAGAATCTATGGCCTCCAGCACCTGTCCTATGTGGACAAGCTCAAATCACTATCACTGTACTTGGTATCATACAGATTGTTCAGACCCTGCCGTACTAGAGATGCCTCATGTTCGCAAGTCTAACTCCTCACATATTGCCCGCTCAAAAGACCTAAATCTAATATGCGACATCAACAAAACATGCTGGAGAGACAGATTTATCTCTCAGAGACTGCCCCATCTCTGGAGTAGACTTCCCATACATGTCAAACAGAGTACCTTGCTGACCCTCTTCAAGCGCAATCTTGATGAGTGGATGGGAAACAACAAATTTGTCCCAGGGGTTCCACCTTTGTCCCTCAGCGACAGGTGCTGACTGAGGTTTCTTTTTTGGGGATAAACTCTTGGTTAGGCTTGTAAGGACCTGAGGGCCATTAGCCTAGTAACCTCCCATGATCCTATATATATATATATATATATATATATATATATGTATATGTATATATATATATATATATATATATATATATATATATGTATATGTATATATATATATATATATATATCAGTTTGACATTTGGTCAAAATGAACTGTGACTGAGACACAACAGTTGAGAAAAAAAAAACGAACAAGTTCCAGACCCATCAACTATGACTAACACTGTTTTTGCAGTGAGAGGGACAAGCTCTCCTGTGACTCCCGCTGTATACATGCTAACTTTGAGACAATGTGGAAAGGAGGCATTACCAGCCTCTGTAGTAATGCAGTTTCCTGCAGACTGGTTAGAGTATAGCACTGTGCGCGCGAGAGAGAGAGAGAAATATACATACACACTCTTATACAAATGTGTTGTCGGTCCCTCATTTTGTATTGGTGTAAAACTGATGTTGGCATAGTGTTGTATGACATCCTGATAGCAATGCACAGAATGTCCTGATGCAGGTGTAGTGACATTTGACTTAAAGGGCAAATTGTCAGTATATTTTTTGCACACTTAATGCAGAAACTTTGTCTGTGGTGATTTTAGAACATACAGTGCACTACTGTGATGTTTTTTATTTATATAGCATTATGTCTGGCACTGGAATTAATTTTTGTGATACAAACCAACACTAAACTTCATAATTTAAGTGGCTCTGAGTTTGATAACACAGTTGCGACCCAAATGAGTCACTCCTCTTCAAATGTAAGGGATTGAAAGGGCTAAATCTTGAATTAGCATAAAGGATTTACCTTACCTGTTCACAGGGTGATACTGGTAGGGGTTCCTGGAGTTGTAAATCTGAGGTACTTCATTATGTAGGTTTGTAGAATTTAAGTAAGCATTTTATAGCTGCTGCCAAGTCCTCTTGTTTTCGTGTTTTCATTTATTTGTCTACAGTATCAAGGAGTTTTGATGAACAGGTTATTGGTTTTGCTAAAATGTAAATAAGAAAGTCATTTGCATACAAGATGTGTTTTGAGTGTTTCTGTTTCGTTTTGTGTGCTGTCTTCCATATGTGGACTAATTCAAAGTATATTAAAACAAAATATGCAAAGTATACAAACAACAACAAAGAGCTGGAATGTGGTGCTTTATGCTTCTGATTAATGCCACAGCTGGAAAAAGAAGAACGTAACAGAAAGAATAAAGTGACGTTTTGCATGGATATTTGCAAACAGACAGGTTATTCTTTTGCTGTTCTAAACTGAAATGACCCAGAGTTGCTAATCTTATTCTCTGTTAAAGACTGCCTAAATGAGCTCTGTTTCCACAAACTGCTTCTGGCTGCCTGATATCAAAAGGATATAAAGACACTGACAGAACATGTGTTTTTTTTTTCACTTGCTTGCATTGGGAAATTTCCTTTTTAAGGAAGTTGCTGTGATGGGGTTTCCTGTGAAGGCAGACAGCTTCCTGTCTAAAACATGATTTGAAAGTTGAACATTTTCTTACGTAGTAGAGATGTTGGCTCTCTTCTCCCATCACCATGTGTTAATCAAATGCAAAAGGAGGTTCTCTTAGTTTGTAGGGAGTGTACAGCATCTATACACACTGGAAATTAACTCTTCTTTCTGCAGTCCAATGTGAACTGCAGCAATAATGATGTATTATTTAAGTATTGATTTTACAGCAGAAAAACGCAGTGTGCCTTATCTGCCTTTTACGTGACTAAAACATTCTGCTTCCCCTTCATTCCTGTCTTTTCTCCACCTGTCTTTACCCTGTTGAGTGCCCCCATAGACTACTTTTCTATCACCTATCTCAGTAGCCCACACCATGGTTCCACAAACCTATCTATGAAAATGTGTTTCTTCAGTCTGCTGTGCTGTGCTTGTTCCTCCTCCTTGTCCATGGCTGTGTATTCAGATGAGACACTGAGGCTGGGTATGTCTTCAAGTCATTTATTATACATACACACATCAGGAGCTGTAACTTGTACATATACTTCATATGCTTACTGACTGACTTGTTACTTCTAACACACACACACACACACACATGTGCATCTCCATTCAAGCTTACATTCATACTGACTGACTACACAAAATGTCACTGATCTCACATGTGCTCAGCAACTTATATGCACATGCTGTCTAGCTACACTGGCTGACTAGGTTCAATGTACACACTGATCTCCACTCCTTTCCTTATTGTACAGGCTGACCATTTCACAAGTCCCTGGCCTGATCTTGTGTCCATGTATCTTGCCCTCTCTGCCCATCCTGGTGTGTAGTGAGAATAAATGTAGCGTCTCTAATCTTTGATCACAGCCTTTCTCACACACCATCTCACTGGCTTTCTTCTGGATTCCTTCCAGCTGCATGGTGCCCCACTTTTGTAATACTTCCATAGTAGCATGCAGTAGTCAAACTTTGGTCTGACCCATTCCCAGTAAAGACAGAGCATTACTGCTTTGCTTTTGGAATCAGTCCTCATGAATCTACACCCCAGCATTTGTTCTGCTATTATTGCCCTCAGACTGTGCCACAAGTGGTATTAATTGTGTGCGAGACACCTGCCATCTTCACTTACAGTCCAACCTTCCTTAGGTGCCCTTTTGAACCCTGGTAAATGTGCATCACATGTATTCTGTGATGGAAGCACACATACTTACCCTAAATTTACATTTGAAATCAGTTATCCTAAGAAAATGGGTATTGCAGAACATTCGTTAATTAGTAGCTTTTATTCTTTTAAAACAATATACATTATAATTCAAGATGAGTTATTGGTTTAATGAACTGGTAATGTTGAGCTCTTAACTGTAATTTCAAGTCACGTTCTACTTCTACTAAAGTGTTCTTGAATATGCATTGTCAAGAAACATGCATAATGTTATTGCTTTTGTAGCAACTCACTGCACAGTATGCATGGCAAGTAACACCTCCACATTTAAACATCAACGTATATTTTAAATTACTTGTCATATAAAATAGTTCTAAGAAAATATTCGTGCAGCGCAGGGATTCACTGTTTATATTGATAACTTTATGTAGTATATTTCATTTTTTTTTTTTTATCAAATATCACGAAGAATTGAAAAAAAATAAAAAATGCCAATATTACAACTCCAAGCCCCATGTAAAAAATGTTCATATCATTTATATTCAAAGGATTCCCCTTTTCAACTTGCAAATTCAAAACATCAAGGAAAAAAAGTACTACTCAATCATTATTCTGTCCACAATATCATTAACCACATATAAAGTATTTTATTATTTTTATATACAGTTATTTTCTTTATTTATATTTATTTAACATTTGTTAACTGGGAAAGTCCGACTTGGAATGAAGCTAATTTTCAGCAGAGGCATGGGGAGAAATGCTCCAGATGCATGTCTTTGTGATGTGGGAGGAAACCGGAGTACCTGGGGGAAACCAACATGAACACAGGGAGGACATGCAGACTCCACACAGAAGGCACCCTAGCCGAGAATCGAACTGAAGAAACTCTTGCTGTGAGGCAACAATGCTACTGCTGCACCACTTCCCCATCCCGCAGTTTAAATTTAATGCAATGGTTCAGGTTCAAGTGGGGCAAAAAAAATAGATGTCCTGCAGTATTTTTCACTAAAGGGATCCCATGCCAAGTGTAGCCCAACATCCGACCAGTATACCAAAGCTTTAGGATTTTTAGGACATTGTACATTACACATATGCTTCCCACTCACGGCATAGAGCATAAAGGTGACGTACATACCTCAGAACTTGTTTGCCATCATTCCAAACCCCGTCTTTGATCATCAGTCTGAATGATGCTTTGTTTTTGCTGGTTAGCAAGCTGTTTTCAGAAAAGTGCCCCATTGGAGCTTTCTTTTTATCTCATTCATCTTTTGGCTCGCAAATTTACATGTCACCCAGAAAGGGAAAATGTCAGTGTTTTGTCCCCAAGAACCTTCATAGTCACCTCTCCTCTTTGCCTATATACCTGGAGAACTAACATCTTATGTTTTTGGTGCAGGGTGCTATGGCAGAATCATCCCATCCTGAGGGTCAGCTGACAGGCTAAGAAGAAGACCAAAAAAGTTAGGTCAGATTCGGCTGCTGTACTGCATCCTCTGGACATCACTGTTGAGGCCGGTGAAAGCCTAGAAGATGGTCTGGTTGTTCCATCTGATTCCTCTGGTGAACCGTGCCAGAGGCCGGCATTGATCTGGCTTCTTGCATGTCCTTGGAGGCTCTGCAGATGTCTGTTGTGGATGTTAACGGGGAACCTCAGCTTATCATATCTTGGGGATCGAGGGGAGTTCCACAGCTTCTTGTTCAGGAGGATATTCCCACTACATTGAGTGTCGGCAAGGGTCCGAACCTCATAAGGTCTTTAGGGCTGATGTTCCTATGAAGAAGAAGCAGAAGACTAAGCAAATCTCCCCTGCTCACAAAGATCCCCAGTGTGAATGGCAGGATTTTACACAGTGGTTGTTTAATGCACTCATGGCTTTGAAGCTTCCCCAGGGAGTTTCTGCCCCCTCCACCCCTGTCATCTTCTCCACTTAAGAGGCCTAGGGAGCAGGACTGTTCTGATGAAGACTTAGACTCCAGGGAAGAGTCCTTGGCGCACACTTCTCAGATTCCTTTCCCACTGGACTTTGGTTCTGAGGAGGAAGATTCCATTAGTCCAGATTCTCCATTTTTAGGAATTCTCTTTTGGGGATACTGTCTCTCTTATGATGGAATTCTTTAAGTGGGATTGCTTTTAGATTTTTTGACATCCAGAAAATGTATTATGAACTCCTCCAGGTGTAGTCCCCTAAGCCCTCTGCTGCTCTGCTAGACACTATTTCAGGTTATTTTCAAGCTCCTGATTCCCAACTTCCAACTGCTAAAAAGCCTGATAGGGTTTTACAAGGTTCCTGATTGAATGTAAGTTTCTTTACAAATGTCCCTCTGCTTACCCCTGTGTTGTATCTGTCTCTTCTGACAAACCTTCTATGCTCTTGCTTTCTACTAAATTTCTTCCTTCTGAAAAAGACAGTAGACCCATGGAAAGGCTGGGCAAAAATGTGTATACTGCTGCTACCCTGGCCTTTTGGGCTATTAATTCTCAGACTCATATGACCAGGTATGTCGTAGCTCTTATTTCTTGGGCTTTTCAGTTGTCCCTGACCTTCCCGGCATTGAGGGTAAAGTTATGGCAGTCTGTTTGTTGGGTTTCTCTTCCCAAGTGGCTCACCATTTTATTCACTGCAGCAATGATGCAGCTGACGCTTCTTCTAGACCTGCTGCTCTTGGTTCTGTGTTGAGGCTTTACACTTGGCTTTGTCTCTAGCCTTTGCCTGATGATATTAAGGCTAAATTGTTGGATGCTTCCCATGACAATACAGATCTATTTGGTTCTGCAGCTGCTGAACTTTTTAAGTCCTTGAAAGACAAGGACAAGACCTTCCAGGAATTGAAGCATATTTTTATTTTGCCTATTCCTAAATTTCAGAGGAATTATCCCTCCAAGCTTGCTTTTGTTCGTAGACAATCTTGCCCTACTCTCAAAGGTAAGAAGGATTCTACTTAGACTCCTACTACTCAGAAACCTCATTTTCCAGATAAGCCTGGGTCTGTCTCACTACCTACTTCAACCCTTTCCAAGTACGGTCTGTTTATCTCTTCACCTTTCCCTGTACCTTCCCAGTTGGTTAAGGATCACTCAGGATTCTTGGGTTCTATCCATCATCTGCTAGGGATACTTCATGGTGTAGAAATCCCTTCCTCCTTTTCTAGGCATTCCTCAACCTCCTCAGGAACAGCTGCCTTTCTTTCTAGATGTGCTTCAAGTCCTTTTTCCTCAAGGCATTATCCAAGCAGTTCCCACTCCTCCAGTAGGAGAAGAGGTTTTATTCCAAAATGTTTTTGATTCCCAGGAATGAAGGTACCTGGTGGCCAATTCTGTAACTTTCAAAGTTCAACACCTTTCTGAAGATCTCTTCCTTTCAGTTGCTGTCCCTTCAAGCTCTGTTTCCTCTACTTCTTCCTCAGGTCTTTCTGGTCTCACTGAATCTCAAGGATACTTATGATTCAAATCCCTATTCGTCTCCATTTTAGGAAATATTTGCGTTTCTGTTTCTTTTTTGCATTTTCAGATTTCTGCTTTGCCCTTGGGCCTCTCTACTGCCCAAGGGTATTCATCAAATGCCTCACTGCTGTGATTGCGTTTTGCAGGATTAGGGGGTTACAAATTTATTCTTATCTGGACTACCTACTCATTCAGGCTTCCTTCCCAGAGACCTTGCTTCAGCACCTTCACTATGCTATTTGCCTCTTGCAAAGTCTAGGGTTTGTGATAAATTTCCAGAAATCCTTCGTGATTCTTTCTCAGGATCATGAGATGCAGGCTAAAGACCATTCCTATGCTGGTTTCCCTACCCCTATCCAAGTCTGTTGCTGGTTTCCCTACCCCTATCCAAGTCTGTTGCTCTAATTGCCTTTTTTTTCAATCCATTCTTCCTCAGGTCTCAGTTACAGCCGGAGAATTTCTAAGGGTTCTGGGATTCATGGCTTCCACCATTCCTATGGTACCTCTAGCCAAGCTCCATATGAGGAAGCTACAGTGGTTACTAAAGTCAGTATGGCTTTAGCAATGTCATCCTTTCTAGTCTCTCTTCTTCCATGCCTCAAGCTACAGCTTCAGTGGTGGATTCATCAGCTGACTCTCAATCCAGGCTTCCTTTTTGGCCCCCAGTTCCCTCTCGGGAACTTTTTTTTGATGCCTCAGATGCAGGGTGGGGTGCTGCCTTTGACCCTGTCAAGATTCATGGTCCTTGGCTCATGCATCAGAGGGCAGACCATATCAACACCAAGGAAATGAGACCTCTCCTTCTTCCTCTTCAGACCTTTCGTACTCTTTTTCTTCCAGGGCCTGATCTTTTTTTCTTCTAGATGCTCATGTTCCTCTTTCTCTCCTTATACTGTTGTTCCTCCTGGGTCTATTTATTTCTGAGGTATTTATGTCTGTATGTCACCTTTGTGCCCTACACCATGAGCATACAATGTCCTTAAAATCCTAAGGCTTTGGTATAGTGGCCGGACATTGGGCTACCCTTGGCAGGGGATCCTTTTAGTGAAGAATACTGCAACAATTAATTACATCTACTGTTACAGTAAGATTTTACATAACTGTACTTTCAGTCATACAACTAGTCAGGTCTATTTTGTTCACAGTAAAACGGTTCTTTGCATGGGCCCTAAACTTCAAGAGCAAGCTGAAAACAAAACCCTACATTATGCTAGTACACCACTATTTACAAGTCATTAGTTCCCTTTAAAGGCCCATTGTTAATCTCCAAATATGAGTGATACTGCTCAGAGACAGGACCTTGACTGACAGTTTTCCAGCTCTCTACCAGTACTGGACATTTGATTTGTAATGCAGAAAAATAGCAACTGTTTCACCTGTATTGTTAGCATCTGTATTATTCCGGCCTTTAACAGAATCCACATGGAGATAGTTTTCCACTTAAAAATAAAGCAGTAGAAGAATGAAGGAAAATGCGTGCTTTCATCAGTATTAGGGCTTCTTCATATCTAAAATTATTTTACCAGTGATAGAAATGTATTCATGTCACAAACTACATAATCTGTTTGTTAATTAACATTCAAATAACAAAATGGGGGGGGTGTCTGATTGGTAGAAATTTAAGACATATTTAACATAGGAGTACTGACTGGTCTAATAGAAGCATGTAGTAATAGGTCGGGCAGGTGATGTGAGCTGGGCCAAGTCATGTTGGCTTTCAAGTGGATGCTGTTAATTGGTGGATGCTAGTGTGTATGGTTTATATGGATTGGTAGAAAGAAGTTGTCTGTGTTTGGTGAGTTTTATGTTTTGAGTGCTGAATGTGGCTGGGACAGTAAGTAAGCTTTCATCTAGTGCATATTTGTAATTCCTACAGTGTGTGGCTTGATTTCACAAAGGTACCTCTAAAAACACAGTACGATATAACTTTGTAGACTTGTGATTAATTTTTAAAGACAATATCAGCTTGCTTTTAGAGAGCTGAGTGGAATAAACATAAGAGTAGCAGTCAACAAAATGTATCCAAATATCTTTAAGAAATGTTCAAACTATATAAAAAAATGATTTGCAAGTTGTAATGTATAAAACTACATCATGAGAGCAGTTTTGTGATATTGCAGTGTCTGCAGATAATGAATAAATAAAAAATGAGTAAAATGAATGTAAATATATGAATTTTAAAACATATTTTACATGGTCCACGTGTTTGTACTGACAGATTTGGAGCTGGTATATAGCTAGGAAAGTACAAAATGCAAAAAAAGTACAAACAACAAGAAAAATGCAACACTTTCATCTAAGGGTGCTTAGTATGTACAGCCATATGATTATGGCTAAAAGAAATTTAAGTTGTATACTAAGTGTGTTTCACAGAAAACACAAATGCATACCTAATGCTGAATGTGGGCAGGGTGGAAAAATTGGACTATCCAGTAAAGAACACCCAAGACACATTTGCAAATAAAACTAAATATTAAAAATATAAATTAACTGAAAAGGTAGAGAGGGCATGGAGGTGAGAGTGGATGCTGTTACAGAACTTTAGCACACAAAAGCTGGGGAGATGCAGTATAAACTATAATATATTTCTTATGAATTTTCATACTAAACTTGTCTCATTGGAAATCAAAATAAGATGATAATGGTGGCATTTAAAAAAATAGCTGAATGGCATATGCTGATGATGGGCATGGCAGAAAGACATTTATGGCCAGAAAAGAATACCTAATTGAACATAGGTCCTAATAACAATTAAAAATATAGTAATAGAGAAGGTGGAGAAAGCTGGAAAGTAGATAAGGCAAGAGAAAGACATAGCTTAAACATGGTAGCAGACAGCTGGCAAGATGAGATAGCAGAAGCACACACACAGCTGAGGACAGGCATAGAATGCTAAGAGCAGTAGCTACCACAGTGTCAGGCAGCACATGACCGACAGTAATGTAGTATATATCAACAGGTTAATGCAAAGGCACATCACCACCAGTAGCACACAGGGTTAATAGTAAGAGTACAGCAAATGACAACACCGAATAGAATGTATATGTAGGAACATGGTCTGTAACCAGGGCCAAGGGATGTCAGCAGTAGGGTTCACATAAAAGAACAAATGCTCAAACATAAAAGGGATGTCATCAGTAAGGTTCATACAAAAGGCCAAGTGCCCAAGCATAATTACGGAAATGAAATACAGAATGTGGGGGTGCATGAGCCAAAAAATCAAGTGAGCAATGGGCAAGGTTGGAGGTAGATAAAAGACAATAGAGCATTGTCCACTAAACCAGCAGCCATGTCCAGTAATGTGCAGAATCAAATACTGATCAATTACAAATGTATAGTCAACCACAGGGTAGCTGTCTTTGTGTAGTAGCACTGTCCTCAGATCCCGTTTCTTCTCCTTATTTTTTCATTTTAACCCTGGTGGACATCTGCTAGCAGGGATGTTTATATTCATCTGTTCACATCAGCAGAGATGGAATTTGGTCATGGCAGAAACTTGTGTGATGACATGGTGTATGCAGCCATCTGCACTGCCGCTTAGTACAATTTTGCATCTGTGGTATGCCCACTACAATTTAATGCTATACAAACAGTATCTGTGATGCAAAGTGTAGCTCACTTGACTGACTTTGACACTTACCGAAGTACATCAGTATTACCATAAGTCACAGTATGCTTGTGGAAAGATCTTACAGGCTTGTATCACTGCTAGTTAGTACAGTATGTTTTACAGGACTTGTTCTGTGGTGCAGAAAGCATAATTTGTGCATCACAGCAACCAGGATGTATTTTGTCACTTGAAATGCATCAAACATATACAATGCAAGCGTTGTCCAACCCTGGCTGCTGCCTGTGTATTATCTGCAACAGTTTTGAAGTAGACAGGAATTTAGTAGCAAATTCACAGACAGACTTACTATGACCTGCTCCGTGATCAAAGCAGTGACCTTAGTCATACCCTGAACTACAGTATTCTTATTGGCCGCAACTGTACACGCATGTACAGTTCAGGAACTTGTGTCCCTCGGATGGTCCAGATGTTACTCTCTAGTGCTTATAACCTGTCACACACTTAAAAGCAACAGTACAGGATCATTTCACATTTTCATTCCTTTTGCCCTTGTATAGATATCTGTCGGCCGTAAGCATGTCCTTATTCTGGATGGATGTCACTGTGTGGTAC
The DNA here is from genome assembly GCF_019279795.1 of Protopterus annectens. Lineage (NCBI taxonomy): Eukaryota > Metazoa > Chordata > Ceratodontiformes > Protopteridae > Protopterus > Protopterus annectens. The sequence continues at coordinate 709,857,136 of NC_056745.1, read as the reverse complement.
ATGCCTTGCAACACACTCGTCCATAAGCTTCCTGTGCCACCTTCAGTGTCAGTTATCCCCTCACCCAAAGGTTTGACTTCCTCTTGTTCTGCCTGTATTAAGGTACCAAAGTCCAGCCAGGCCTGTGCAATGTAGTGAACAGAGTAACAGTCCTATGCATGATTAGGCTCACTCCCATCCATAGCAGTAGTACATATCCTCAGCTGCACTTTAGTAGGGGGCAGCTGGTGTTCTGTTGCTTAGCTCTTCACACACCCTTCATCGTTCTTTTCCTTACAAGTTTGTATTATTCAGTACTGGCAAATGCTTCCTATTGTCTGTCTCAGTTATTTATCTTTGTTCCTGTCATGTCATGTGAATAATATGACCTGATTGGCTACAACACGTATTGACTACCTGTGTACACATTACAAGCCTGACTACTGACACCATGGGGCCTTTCAGTCCATGTTTCCTGTATGCATGTCTTTTCCTGTATCTCTGAATGTTTAGTGATCATGGGATCATAGGAAGTTACTAGGCTAATGGCCCTAGGGCCCTTACAAGCCTAGCCAAGTTCTACCCTTGTTTCTACGATCAGAACCTATTGTCCCTGTCCAAGAAGGACATAGGTGGAACCCCTGGGGTGAATTTACATTTACCCATCCAGTTGTCCAGACTGCATTTGAAGAGGGCCAATGAGGTGCTCTGTTTGACATGAAATGGGAGTCTGTTGCAAAGGTGTGTTAACCTCTGGGGGAAAACTTTGTCCCGCCAGCAGGTTCTTTTAATGTCACATACCAGGTTAAGGTCTTTACAGCGAGTAACCTGTGTACCATTTGACTTGCAGATATGCCGCATTTCAAGTAAAGCAGGGTCAGAAATTGTCATATAAGCAAGGCAAAGATCACCTCTGAGTAGTCTGTATGAAACAGAATAAACTGACAGTGATTTCAGACTAACCACATAAGACACATGCTGAAGAGCTTGAATTTTTCTTGTTTGGAATCTTTGTCTCCCCAATTGCTGCAGATGCTTGGAAAGGTACATACCAAAAGGGGCACTGTAGTCTATTATTGGCCTGATGAGGGAAGAGTACATGGAGGTTATAACTTCTTTTTTTTTCTGGAGGCAATGCCCTTACTTATGAGATCAGCATATATAGAATACCCTTTTACCACTGTGGAGACATGGTGATCAAAGGTAAAACCTGTGTGCCCTGGTCTGTCACCACTGAGTGCATACTTAGGGTGTTGCTGTTGATGTGGTAGTTAGCAGGAAAATCGCTCTTACTGAAAGAAATAATAATATTTTTTTTTGTGTTGAGTTTAAGGCTATGGCTTTGGCACCAATCATTTGTTTGTGTATAACCCTCTTGTAGGATGTTGACATTATCTGGACATTCTGTGACCACTCCCAGTTTGCAGTCCTCGGCAAGCTTAGTCATCCACAGACCTTTAGTTTTTGCTTGTACTTTAGAGAAATAGATTCCAAACAGTAGAGTTTCCAGGACTGATCCTTGTGGAGCACCACTGGTTACAGGTCTGCTGTTGGACGTGGATTCCATTATTTTGACTATATGGGTTCTATCAGTGAACCAGTTAGTGACCCATCTAATGATAAAAGGATTGATACCTAGCTGGGTAAGTTTGTCAATGGTGCCTGAGTGGGGGATAGTGTCAAAAGTGTTGGCTAAGTCCACGTAGGCTGTATGCACAGATTTCCCCTTGTCCAAGGCCTTGGTGACTGTCTTGCAGAAGTCCCCAGGTTTAATGGGCATGATCTCCCTTTGACAAATCCAAACTGAGTAAGGTCAAGTGTTTGGAGATTACCTATATCTTTGTTGATAAGGTCCATGATTACCTATATCTTTGTTGATAAGGTCCATGATGATTCGCTCCATGGCCTTGCAGATAAACCTAGTCAGGCTAATATGTCTGTAGTTCCCAGGGTCAGTGGAAGCACCACCTTTGTGCAGGAGGATAACAGTGGCCATTTTCCATTCAGGTGGAATGAAGCTGGTGCTTAGACTATGGTTGAAAAGAGTACCAAATGGTGTTGCTAATTTTTGTTTGGGCCCATGCAAGATCCAGCCTGGGATGTTATCAGGTCCCATAGCTGCTGTGTTTTTGGCCTTAGAGAGGGCATTTATGACTTGCTCTTCAGAGATACAAGGTAGGGGACAGGTGGTAGGGATGTCATGGAGTACGTGTGGTGGGGACAGGGGAGTGAAGTTTTCCAGAACATGTCAGCTAACAGGTTAGCTATGTCCACAGGCTCAGTATATATGGTATCATTAACTACCAGTTTGGCACAAATCTGGGCCTTTCCTTTTAGGTTATGGATGTAACTAAAGGATGCCTTATGGTCGTCCTTAGTTGAGGAAGCTAATTTGGATTCGTATTTTGCTTTGGAGGACTTCACAAGAAGTCTTATTTGCTTGTTTAAACTGAGGAGGGTGTGTTTCCAGTTTAGGGCTCGCTCCCTCTTAGACAGCACTTTCTTCCTCTTATTGTAAACGCTGGTAATGACAGTTGTCCACCAGGCAGGTTTGCTGTTCTTTGAGGAGCTTGTTTGGTCCTATCAGGTACAGCCGATTCATGAACATTATGAGTGATGAACATCATATTGATCACTGCTGAGGTAGCCTTAACTATGAGTTATATAGTGCCAAGGATATAACAGCAAGCCAGCTTCCAAACCTTCAGAGTGTTTTCCAGGCACCCAAAGTGTCAAGCAGCTTTAGCAAAGCTGACTGAAAGGCAAGTTTGGGTGCCAAGCCCTTCAGAGCTTTACTTATGCTGAAGAGTACACTTCTCTGAGGCTTTCAAGGATCAGTGGTCATATTGTGCTGTTTCTTTGCTGGGCAAATAAGTTCCCTTTGGGGGAAAAAACTTCCATTTAATAAGTTTATATTTTTGGTAAATGTAGAAGTTTCTCTGAAGTCCTGTCTAGTTTTTAGCACATTTGTTCATTTCTCAGTGGATACCATGATTTTTTCTCAGACTAATTTATCATCGGATGGAGAAAATCATTTTAGTAATGTAAATTATGTTATAGTCTTATTTTATCTTAAATAGGAAAGAAATAAAAAAACAAAAACAATTTTAATATTTCCAGTTGTAATCTATATATCCTCAGAGTTTTGCATGCATCAAGGGGCTGGGTTGTACTTTATTTCTTTGCTGAACTCTCAGGCTTTTTGCTTAAAGTATTGTAATCCATGAACTAATGAACTGGACTAAATTGCTAATGTGAACCTATGGACTCTGTAGTGTGGATTAAAACATTAGTAGTAGAGAAACCCTAAACATTTTTTTGTATGTTTTCCCTTCCTTCAGTGCTTTTTCCTGCAGATAACTCTCTTACCTTCTATCTTGTGTATTCATAAGTATTTCTTGGAAGATATTCCATCTCCACACTGTTCCTAATTTTAAACAAAAAAATCACAGTCAACTACTCAAACATAAGTGGAATTTCCTTTTCACTTACTGATCATGTAGTTGTAGTAGACACTTTTCATACAAACACAGGGCATCAAAGAATAGCACAAGAATACACGACAAAACACAAAATCTTTATAATAGATTATTAAATGTAATAGTATATATGCTTAGTCAAAGCAATCCGTATAGACGAATTGAGGAGGAACATGAAACGGGAGCTCTTTGGAAAGTACAGAGTACCTGATGTATACTATGAACTTTAAGCATAGGTGTTGGAAACAAGTTATCCCATATAAAAAGTAACATTCTAAGAAATATATATATATATATATATATATATATATATATATATATATATATATATATATATATATATGTATATGTATATGTATATATTGTTTGTCTTTTTTGTTAGTTTTCAAATTGTCCACAAGTAAATATTATGCAAATCATGTCCTCCTTCAAAAAATGTAGTTTCTCAGGAAATTGGCATAATATATTCTGCTTGTTTGTCATATAGGGCTGCAGCTAATTTGCCTATTGTTAAAAAAAAAAAATAACTGGTTTTATTCACAGCCTATTTAAAAATGTAGAACATATATGTTCTGCTGACATCTGTGTTCATTCAGTTTTTTTATGAATGGTTGATGCCCTGGCATGCACAACATAGAGGATTATGAGCTGGTCGACAATGCTAACCACATTATTATGTATTTGAGACATGAATGCCAAGAAATTCACCTTAAGAGCTTGAGAGATGAGTCTTCGTATCTTTTACCTTGAACACATAATACTAGATTAGCATCAGCGACCCACTCATAATTCTTTGTAGCTGTACTACTAATTACAGTAAAAAATGCAAAAATAAAATGCCAAGTGTTTTGCTGGCTGTTTAGAACAGGAAGTCAGTTTCATTACCAATGGGCTGTCATTTGCACAGACCTTAAACTTTAGCAGGGTGTGCTTAGCATTTGTTAATGTTAGGTCTCACGCCACTCTAGTGCTTAAATGATTTGTCTTTTTCCAAGTATTAGAGAGTAATCAGCACACTCCATACACTACATATGCTTATATATTCACTAGCAAGTTTATATGTTGATTGTCAAACTTATGACCTGCTGGCCTTCCAAGAAACTTGATTGCAATTATACCACGTTAATATTTTCTACTTCCCATGTGTGTATCAAGATTGTTTTTGAAGAAAGTTAGTAATTGGCTTGTTCTTGTAAGCAGATACATATACTATAATTATGAAGAGCATTTTGTAATGCACTTGTTAATTTTTCCTTCCACTGCTTTTTAAATTATAGCGTTGTCGCCTCGCAGTAAGACGCTGTCCGGTTTGATTCTCAGTTAGAGCGTCTTCTGCGTGGAGACATGCGTGAATGGGCGTACCTTCGTTGAAGGTTGTGCGTCAGGGCTGGCAACTCGGCACATAAAAATCAACTGCCAATCATTAGCAGACCGGAGTTCCGCTGTGGCAACCCCTAACCGGGGAAAAAGCCGAAAGACACATACAATACTGCTTTTTAAGTATTGGGTTCCATGATCTGGTATTATCTTCCCCAGCAGTGCATTTCTGTTAAAAACATCCGTATAGAACTAGATCAGCCACTGCTTTATTTATTTCTTATTTGTTTATACATTTGCTAACTGGGTAAGTTCACTGGTTCAGAAATCCTTTTCTGGCATGACCAGGGCTAGTTGGCAGAAGATAGCATTGTACAGTTGGAATCGGTGAAACATATTTTGTTTTTTTACGGAATTATGAAGTACTTTGTCATAAGATAATGCAATCAAAACAGTTGCCAAACACAATAGTAATTATAATATTTTTTTATGAATGAAATAAAGTAATCAGATGGGACAGAGCTAGTTAGCTAATGATAGAGTTTAGGCAGTTTACAGAAAGCCTGAAGTTAGAGTAGGGAATGGAACAAGAGGTAGGTAGGTGTTGTGGAAGAAAGAACAGTAAGTATAAAGAAGTGAGCAGAAGTGAAAAGTTAAGGTGTGCTAGAGATCACCTTGTGTAACCTGTCAAAAACAGAATAAACTGACATTACTGAAGACTTTCTGATTAATTCTGTGAAGAAACATTCTGCTTTTCAGTCTGTTTCAGGTTACTTGTTTTTCAATAATGGCCTGGATCATTGAGGTATAAAGTATGCAGTCCTCTACCTACAGTCACTAGGCAAGCCCTTTAGAATTAGATGGGTTACAGTTTATGCTTTTCCGACTTTGATGATAGATATACACTGGTCAAAATTTAAATTATTGTTTTTATTGTCCATGGATCATAAAGATGTCATCAAAATGATTTGACTGTTGATTTTGTAATCATATTTTTTTTCTTTTTTTTGCCAACTCTTATTAATGTTACATTTGCTGTCAGTAAAGGTAAGGCCATTATTGCTGTACCAGGTATGTATTATAATTTCCTCCCTCCCCTTGGACATTGTAACAGCTGATCTGATACTGCCAGTAAGACACTTTGCTCACACATCATTTAAATAGTCACTTGTAACAGGCAGGCCACCACATATCACTGAACTAGCCACTTTTAACAGGTACGTCACCACACATCTTTGAACTAGCCTTTTGTAACAGGGAAGTCACATCATTTTGTAACATGAAAGCCACGTGGCTTGGTTGCCCAGAATCTCTGAGAGAGAGACGGTAGGATTCTCATTATTTTCAGTTGCAACATTATTACAGAAAAAAATCTTGAAGCTGATGAAAGATGATTGAGAGGAAGATGAAAAGATATGTTAGTGAAACCAAAATTCTATTCATTTTTTTCCACTCAAATGCAGCATAGCATCAGGAAGGGTTACTTCAATTGTAATCCACTTAGAGTGGAATGCTGTCTGTCTAGTTCTTGTGAAACTCCATTTCAGCATAGGAATTTAGAGAAGAGATAGAAAAGTCCAAATATTTACTGACTGAGGCAAATGGAATTTGGTTACCTACATTATCCCCTTCTTACTTAAGCATACACAACCAGAAATAATGTGTACTGAACTAGGTATGGGTCAAAATTAAGGCGTTCTTTGCTGATTACAGATAAATACATTTTTGATCTTATTTGTTCTTGGGGAAAAAATGTGTATATTCATAACCATTGACAGATGAAATGCATAGCTCCGTGTAAGGTTTTATGTTGTGCTGGAAAGAAAATTACTATTTTTGTATTTATTAAGTACAAAATACTCCAGTGTTAGCCTTCAGATACAGTACTAGTGTTTTATATTGTGCATGTGTGCTTACCTACTTTTTCTCACATTTTCATATTTTACAGCCATTGTTTGAAGGTGTAAGCCTTTTAAAGGAAAACTTAAAGGAATGCTGCATTATTCTCCCTGTGCTTTTTTCAGCAGCATATTTATACAACCTGGAAAGTGTCTTTTTAAGTCCAAATTTGTATTGTAGAGTGTGAAACTGTGTCATACTGTAAGCAGAACCAGAGCTACTGTGTTGTAGTAATGGTAGTTGATGACTTTTCATCTGCCCCTAATTTTGGCTACGAAGTTTACTCCAGCTCTCCTGAAACTGATTATGATTATTATTATTTGAAAAGATGGTGAATTATAGACAGTAAATGCTGATATCTTTACAGTTGCAGAGTACTTTTACCTGAGAAACTGCATGCTAATTCACATTTTCTTTTTCTGTCAACTTTCCAAGTTAGACGTACCAGCATTTAAAACGAGTCTCTAATTTGGGGCTCTTTTCCTTAAATATTTTTGTACTGCTGACATCAAAGCATGGCTGCAGGAAATAATGGAATGGATGGTGTTAACGGGAAAGGGACAAGTTTATATTGTGGCAGGTCAGTGACTATTTACACATGATGTAACAGAAGCTGAGCAGTAACTTTCATCCATTGACTGCCTCAGTACTCATTAATTCTAACCATTTTGTTAACTGTATACACCTCAGCTTTCTGATTACTAGGTAGAATGGAGCCCTAGACAAAATACTCCATGACCCCCCTCCCAGCTGTACAAAAGCCCCTCTGTATCTTCCAGTACTCTCCCAATTTCTATCATGAGAACCCAGATTGTTTCTTTCTTTCTTTTTTTTTTTTTTTTTTTTTTTTTTTATACAGTCTTCAGTTTTTCCCTCCATCCTTTCAACACACTCTAGCTGTCCAAGAATAGACTGTTCAGTAATTGTGGAAAAGTAACTGATTAAGCATTTAGGTCACCCATGGGGTACATGCTGCTATGAGGTGCATTTTATTGATTTTTTGCCAAACATTTCCTCCAGTAATGACCTGAACATAAATCATGAGTTAGAAAAGGCATTCCATCTTTTTAGCTTCTCTGTTGAAAGTAAACAGAATGTTCAAAGCTGACAAAATAGTAATTCCTAATTAAATGAGATGTCATATGCTTGTAAGGATACATATATCATATCTGGGAATAATGCTTGACTCCTTACCTCCCCCCAAAAAAGATAGTCCCCTTCTGGGTTCCCCTTAGATTGGGGTCAAAGTGACAGAACATATTGCCAAATATATAGTTATTGCAGTCATACATATACACAGCATGTTTCCTGACCCATTCCCTGCCAAATTCTCTGTACTTCTCCAGTGATAACCCTGAGTTGAAAGTAAAAGATTAAATGGCCATAGAAATTAAAATATTTCAATGTGTAGCTACCAGGTGTGTATAAACAGTATGTTTTCTATTCTCTGTCTCATATCATGTACTAAGAGGCAATCTCTGCTTGACTTACAAAGCCATGTCTGACCCAGCTGTCTTAGAAATGCTACATCTAAAGAAATCCCAATCTCTCCACACCACATGCTCCAGAGACCTCCAATCTCATTACCACAATCAACAGAACATGCTGGAGGGACATGTTCATAACCCATAGACTGCCCATTCTCTAGAATCGACTTCCTGTACATGTCAAGCAGAGCATCTGACTGGCCCACTTCAAGAGAAATCTTGATGAGTGGATGGGAAATAGAAAGTTCACTCCGGGGATCACTCCAGTGGCTCTACTTGATAGAGGCACTGGGAATTAACGGGTGGCACAATGCCAAGGCACTTCAAAGGCTTCAGGGCCATTAGCCTAGTACACACCTATGCTTCCTTGCCTTTATCTGTAAAGTATGACAGTTCTGTATATATCTGATGTTGGATCATGGGAAAAAAATGAATGGTCGTGGTAATGTATTCCAACATTTTTGCTCTTAGACAGTACACCCTTGACAAGCTACAGTGACCTTCAGTGAACACCTCTGAGGTGTGATTGTGAAGACAGCTAAAGAAATATTGATCACACCTTCTCTAGCCCCTAGACAAGCTAGAAAGACCTCTATGCACACCTTTAAATAGGGATAATTTTTAGACTCGGTAGGGCCCAGAGCAGAGATTGAGGATGTGGCTGTCCTTCTAACCCTGTATCAGAATCCCTTTATAAGAGGTCAGAGAGCCTGATGGTCCCCAAAAGCTGCTGGACTAGAATTCTGTGATGCATTTTGTGCCTTATTTTTGAAAGAGAATTACTTGTATAACAGTACTTCTTTACTTACAACCAGAAGATATTTTTTTTTGCACATGTACATAGTGACACAGCTCCTGACAAACGAGGTTTATCACACGATACAAACAAGCAAATACAGACGCATTGTATCTGCAGGCAAACTGGAGGAATGCCATTTCACCTGTTGAGAATTGGCAGGAACAAGATAATCTGGATAAAATCCACACAGCAACAGGCAGGACATGCGTACTCCACAAAGAAAGAATCACACCTAAGTACTCAACCAGAGAACCAAGTACTGTGAGATGACAATTCTAATCAAAGCACAGTACCAGTTGATCAGTTGCTATCACACACATCATGCAAAAATTGCCAAATATAATCAGTTATGTTTAGTACTAACGTGATAAAATGTGAAAGAACTTATGGTGAACTTGTTACTTTTAAGTACACTGAAAAAACCCTTCCCTCACATGCACATTCATTTTCTTCCACAGCCCCTGCATGCAACTTTATTGACTGTGCCCACCTCACATGTCTGATTAGTTTATCCATTTATTTAAACCTAAAGTATTCCAGCTTACTTCAAACAAATGTGTAACAGTTCTACAAAACCAGATTGACTGCTTAATTTGATCACAGCAGCAGGTCAGTCATTGCAGCCACAGAGTGTCCCATTCACCTCAGACTTCTGATTGTGATAAAAAAATTTCCACAGTAATGCATGTCATCTTTCTTCCACACACAGTAGTCGCAGTACAGTATTAAAACTTAGTCCAATTAAGTACATCTTTATTCTGCAAAGCCAGATTCATACTGTTTAACACGAGCAATTGGCAGATGGGTCAGTCAGCGGACAGCCCTTGTCACCCAGTGGTTATATCCACTTTATTGACTATGTTAATTTCAGATGTCTGATTTGTGATGAAGTACTGGCCTCAGTAATGGAATTCAACTTTGCTTCACACAAACAGTAGCCATCATAAGGTATTCTAGCTTACTTCACACTAATTGACATTGATCCTGCAAAGCAAGAATAATTATTACTCAACTTGAATGACCACAGGATCATCCATACTAATTTTCACCCAAAGCAGCATACAGTGCAGAGCCCCATGCATGCAACAACAGGATGCAGTCACTTGCGCGTACACACACACACACACACACACACACACCTAACAATTACAGCCAGTTTATAAGACTGTGTACACCTCAGAAGTCTGATTTTAATCCATTGCGTAAATAAACTATCTCTAAATGTGAACAAGTACCTATGAATACCTTGAACCTCCCTACTCTCCCTTCTTCACACACTTCGTTACTTCTATCAGTTTTTCTGTCCTTTCTATCTAATTATGCCGTAAGCCTGCTTTTCTCTCACTTCATATTCCAATTCATTTTTGTATTACACTACTGTACCTTTAATTTCTCTATAAAGTAGCTAAAGTTTCTCCAAATATTAAATCATGGGCATATAATTTGTATCTATTATTAACCAATGTTTTCATATTATGTCTAATTTAGCATAATTATTTATACTGTAGATGCTTTGTATTATTTTTGAAGACTATACAATTATTATTTTTAAAATGTTTTGTATATCATTGGAGCTTTTCTATCCAGGCCTTCACTGAAAATGAAATAGGCTCCTATCCAGTTGGACTTTCCTGGTAATCAAATGTTAATAAATAAATGCGTAATTTATTTCAGGTTATTGCTATCAGATCCATTCAGTGTAAACCATCACAACCCCCCCCACACACACACTTAAAACAGTACATGCAATGCATACTGTATGTATGCATTGCTTGTATTGTATGTGCATACAATGCATACTGTCCTACAGACTGGCTGGCAGTGCCATTCATAGTATTATAAAAAATGTATAATTTAATTAAAAAAAAATTTCTGCTGCTGCAGTCAAGTCTCAAGTCTGTCCATATTCTTTCATTTTTTTTTTTACTCGGACTGCCTGAAGCACAGTCACCTGATGCAGTCTGATCCAGTCAGAAGGGATGCTTGTTGTTTCATTTAGCAGCCAAGCAGCCATCATTGAAAGACCGTTATTCTTGTGCCACAAAAATGGCAGGAGGACCTACAGTAAGGCACAATTTCCTTACTCACTGTGGTGGCATATATATAAATCCTTGGCTTATTTTAAAATAGTCAAACCAAGTCAGATGGCTTTCTTTTTCTTTAAAGAAATCAGAAGTGCACATGGGCAGAGTTTCAAGTTCCAGAAACAGAATAAGTATCTGCTTTAAGAAAAATATATAAATACATAAATTAAACACACAAAGAATATAAGGAAAAACATTTTTCTTTATACATACTAGGGTTGCGACTCAGCAGTCCATTACCAAAAGCTAACCCTAATAGTGTGTGGTTTATGTTGTCCAACTTTCAGTGAAAAATGAACATTGGATTTTTTTTATTTGAACATTAAAAAATGTTGTCCCGGAACTGTATGCTGGCAAGCAGTCAACCTGTGGGTTAGTTGGCTACTGTACTGCTGTTCCACTGGGATGGTATTTTTCAGCTCTTTTCATTGTGTGTAATTATTTCACTGTTAATTGTTACTAAGTTTACAGTCCTGTGCTATTCAGTTGGTTACCAAAATATTGTATTCTAGGCTGCTTTTTGGCATAAGGATCATGTGTCCAAGGGTAGTACTGGCAAACTGACTTCAGGTAGCAACTTAAATAATGGGGGACAGACATACATGGTATAATGGTTGCGTGGTTGATGCTACATGATATTTCATGGGGGAGGTGGATTTAATGCTGGTTGTCTTCCATGCAGATTGCAGGTCAGTGGCGTGGGACAAAGGCCAAAAACAGAACCATGGTATTATGGTACCCCAGTAACATATGAACATTCATTCACATTCTGTAGCGGCATCATCAAATGCTTTATACCAAAGTATGTATTTTTATTATTAGAATGTTTTTATTTATTTATTATTATTTATTAGAATGCTTTTTATTGAAATTGGCTTTGTGGCTCTGTTCCTATGTGGTTCTGTCATGCTCTCGCGAGACAGTGGGGAAAAAAAAAAAAAACATTCAAAGCTCGGCATTTTTTTCCTCTGTCTTGCTAAGCCAATTTCAAGTGTTCCAATAATGACAGAAGGACAGTATTTTACTCTTTAAGTAAAATATTGTCCCTCTGTCATTAGTGAGACAATACACACACATACACACACACCAGATCCATTGAGAATAACAGACATACAAGCGCATGCACACACACATGCACATGCAAAATCATACATGCCCTGCCAAATATATAACATTTAAGAGTTGTACACTGCCTCTGCGCACACACTTGCACTTTGATGCACTTGCGCACCTGCACACACATGCATCAAAAGTAAGTGCTTCATTTTATATGAATTACTTAATACCACTTCCTGTTCTGCCATTACCTAAAGCCATACCTCCAATGGAAAACTGCCCTAGTGGGTCGGGAGTGTCTTTTCTTCACTGTGAATAGCTCCGCTAATTTTTGAGATTATCTGCTTTAAGTAAGTGAAAGGAAGTGATCCCTGTCTTTATCTGATGCATTAAAAAGGAGATAAGTCTAAGAAAATGAAGAAAACATTGTCAAAAATCATCTAAAGATAATGAGAGTGAGGCACAGAATTAGGGATGATAGTTCAGTATTACTCTATTTCACTTTAAAAAAAAAATTGAAAACTAGGTTGCGCATCTAAACCTAATTTCTGAGCGGGTTATTTTCTAATGTTTGTTGTTGAGGAAGTGAGGATTTGTGCAGCACTGCAGTCATAAAGTCATGCCGTCTGAATTACTGAAACCTTTTGTTATTCTCACATGCCAGAAAAATAGATTTTGCAGAACTGCTAGGTAATAAAGTTAAATCATTCTTTTGTGTGCTGACATTTATAATGAATGCTATATGCTTTTTCTTGAAATTGGCTTTGTGGATTTGTCCATCTGTGGTTCTGTCTCGCTAAGCTAATTTCAATAAAAAATATTCCAGTAATGACAGAGGGATAATATTTTAGTCTTTAAGTAAAATATTGTCCTTCTGTTATTAGAAAGATTGCATGTGCGCACACACACACACACACACACACACACACACACACACACTGACACTCTCTCTCACACACACACACACACACACACACACACACACACACACACACTGACACTCTCTCACACACACACACACACACACACACACACACACACACACACACACACACACTCACACACACACACACACTCACACACACACACACACACACACACACACACACACACACACACACACACACACACACACACACACACACACACACACACACACACTGACACTCACACACACACACACACTGACACACACACACACACACACACACACACACACACACACACACACACACACACACACACACACACACACACACTGGGACTAGCTTGCTAATTATCATGCCTTGGAGAACCCAGAAAATACAGGGAACAGATGCAAACTTCACACAGAAACCAAAGCACAGAAGTGACACTCTTGTAGACGACCAATGAAGTGAGCCTGTGCTGACATGTTGCCCTACAGTTGTTATTATAGCAGGATAACATGTTTGGAATTAATAATCCGTACTGTGGGTTTGTGTTCTAAACTTGTGAATTCACCATTCATGTGCTATGCTGCTTAACTCCTACAGATTCTAAAGTATAATTTGACACAGCTGCTCAATTCCCATCTCTCTCTCTCTCTGCCTCTTACCACCCCGTAATACTCCTTCAGCCACTCGATTAAAAAAAAATGAATTTTATTGCTACGTGGAGAACTATGGTGCACAAAGACTTCTTAGTATTCCAATTGTGTCAACTCTATGTGCTTCACTGTTTTATTAATTTGTTCTTTCTTTCAATCCATTTCCTTAATTTGTTAAAAACTGGTTAAGGGGCATGCTTGTCTGCACTTTCAGAAACTGTTATTTTGTTTTAAAAAAAAATCTTCTGTACTCTACAACTGAAAGTCTTCAACGTTCAGTGAGTTAAGACTTTTAGCAACAATCAGAGATAGGCAAGTGTCATGAAAATGTGAGCTCTCAATTTAAAAGTTATTTCACATTATGCTTCGTTTTTCCACATTTGGAGAGGCACTGACTGTAAAGAGGTTGCAGTCCTTTTATATTAGTTTATCTTGTATTTAACAGTATATGGTGATGTGCATTTTAAACATTTACTCCTTTTTTTAGCAGGTACACAGTTTAAGTACATCTTACTTTCCTGGTGGTTACATGCAAAAAGAGAACATAATATGAAGTTATGGAAATGGTGTTCTGCAACCTGCTGAGCAACTAAGTTTCATTTTATTCTCAAAGCCACGCACAAACCTTAAACATTGTACTGCTAAAGTAGAGCCCTTTTGTATTTCACTGATACATTAGTTTGCACTCTGTTCCTATCTTTATTTGGAACAGCTGACAGCAGGGAATATCTAGAGGCACTTAATCGCAATGAAATTGTGAGAATCAAAAGCAAAACTACATCCTAGTACTACAGACAAACTTTGTCTTCAACAAGCCATCTAGGAGTTAGCTGAACTTCTCTGTGATGAGCTTATTTGGTCAACTATAATCTTTGCAGAGTCGTCTCTTTAATTTTTACTGTGATTTTTATCAATACAAATATTTGCACAAAACTCTGCTTCTGAATACATTTAATTTATTTATAAAGATGACATTCGCAAAGTATATGTCAATTTTTACATCTAAAGGCATGAACACTTTGTCACTACTGTTTTACTGCACTGTAAAGCATGTATCCACATCTTCATTTGCAAGATTAGTAAGAATACACCTCACTGGTTTGACAATGCTTTCTCAGTAAATGATAACAAATGCGTTACCTTGAAAAATGTTTGACCCCCCCCCCCCGCCCACACACACACACACCTACCTTTCCCTTTTGCCCCTTTGTTGTCATAGAGGAGTATCCATCTTACACACTATTGACAGCACATAAAGGTTCTTAGCATCATGAAGCTGAATATTAATTTTTTGGAAGAAAAGGCATGTAGGCTACTGTATCTCTGTAATGCTTTCATGTACTCCTGCACTTATCTCTCCTTAATTTATAACACTAAAGGTACCTCAGTTTAATTCAATACATGTTAAATATGCTATCAGCAACAGGGTATTGTTACCATAGTTCATACTCAAACCCTTGCAACATGATCACAATTTTTATTTTTTTTTTTAGTTACATCTCAAGTATGGTAAATGTCTACTACACAGAGAAATGTTAAGGCTTAATTTTTAAGCTGTCCGATAGATACGTTTGCCTATAAATAACAGTCCCTCCATAACTCTCAAGTGTACGTCATCATTAGGTATGTTCCTCATTTGGAGTCTTTTAAAGACCATGTTCCTCAAGATTCCACATTGAAAGAGTCTGTTACACATTAATTGCTAGGGATTTTTTAAATGATATGCGTGGTAAATAGAACTGAGTCATATTAATTCTTCAAAGTGTTTTTATAAGTAAAAAAAAAATAATATTTTAACCATCCTATGATCTCTGTAGTTGAAATTGTTACTAAGCTGTTGCAACTTCTTAGGGCAAGAAATCTGGACAAATCCAAATAATGTGGGGCAAAGGTCCAAATGGGGACACATTTGAAATATTGGGCTTACATACTAAAGTTGCTAGAACAATAGATGTCCTTACACTCACTGCTGCAGTATTTGTGACATTAGGGATTCCCTGTTGTGGAAGCCTGCCATCTGGCCAGTATACCAAAGACTTCCTATTGCATTTAAAGGTAAGGCTGACTGTCACTCAAATGCTCCTTGCGTACCGTAGGGCATAAAGGTGACATTCAGGCTTACCATAAACAGAACTTCTTTGCCGCCAGTCTGAATGCATTCTTTTCACTGTTGGTCTGTTTACCTGTGTCCGTTTTGCCAGTTGAACACATTTCTGTTCTCTGGTGATTAACTACACCTGTTTTCGGTGCAGATAAGTGCCTTGGGGCTAATGTCATCCAGGAAGGGAGTTTAGTTGGGGAAGAAGTTCCTACTACAGTTCTCAACTACTGTCCTGGGTCTGAGTCTTCTCAGCGTTTTGGAGGGGAAGTTCCTTTAAAAAGAAACAAAAACTTAAGCATGTTTCTTCTGCTCATAGGGATCGTCAAAGTGAATGGCAGGCTTTCACTCAGGGGCTGTTTTCTGCTTTAATGACTTTAAAGCCTCCTCACGGGTTTCAGTTCCTGTTCCTCCTTGGTCCTCTACTCCCCTTAAAAGGCCTAGAGAACAGGATCTTTCTGTGACTGAGTCAAATTCTGATGATTGGCTTCCTGACTTATTTTACTCAAATTTCTTCTCCTTTGGACTATGGATCAGAGGAGGAAGAAACTATTAGTCCTGATGCCCTTTTTGAGGAAATTTCCTTAGGGGATACACTCTCTAGGATGATGGATTTTTTAAGTGGAATTGTGCTCAGATCCCTGATATCCATATGAGGTATTATGAGTTGCTACAGTTGGAGTCTCCTAAATCTGCGGCTATTCCTCCTGATGTTTTTCGTGTTTCACTGTTGCAGTCATCACATTTGGGTTATCCCTGCCAGGGTAGCCCTCTGCTGGCCCAAATACCAGAGACTTGGTATTTCTGCATCGGTTGCTATTGCTTGAGGACTGACATCAGGTCGTCAGTGGTATAAAGTAAGTCAGCCGACACCATTACATCAGTCTTTCTTGCCGTGGAGCCTGAAGGAGAAGCAGTCATCCGCTACCTGAGTTTTCACTGTTGCAGTCATCACATTTGGGTTATCCCTGCCAGGGTAGCCCTCGGCTGGCTCAAATACCAGAGACTTAGTATTTCTGCATCGGTTGCTATCGCTTGAGGACTGACGTCAGGTCGTCAGTGGTATAAAATAAGTCAGCTGACACCATTACATCAGTCTTTCTTGCCGTGGTGCCTGAAGGAGAAGCAGTTCACACAAGTGCCAGTCGGCCGCTACCTGAGTTTTCATTTCCAAATTGAAGTTGAAGTCTTCTAAAGCTAAGTACCCTGTTGGGGATCCTTTTTTCTTGCACTAACCGCTGCCAGAAAAAGTTAATAATTGTCTCGTCTGTGGAAAGCAAATACCACACCAAGACTTTCACTCTTACTGCATCATAGGCCCAGACCACAACGTCCCCCGTTGTTGCTTCTGTGCTTTGTTTAATGCCAGAACTATCCATCATTGGGCCCTTATTGTAGCCAGATATTTTCGTTTACAGTCCTCGAATTCTGATATGGCTTTGGTAAGCCATCCGACAGCAGATCTCCAGAAAAAACGTAAAGATAAAGACAGAGACTGCACAGGTCCAAACCTACCGATGATGCTTCTGTTAAGCTAGTCGTCAGTCCTCCGGTACTCAGTGAGGTGCTTTCACAGCCCCTGATGCCCACTTCAATTGATTCGCAGGCTGCTACTGAGACCCTTTCGGAGTATGGTATGCCACAAAATTCTTCTTCGTCTAAGGATCCTGCGGTCGTCTCTACCTTGGATAGGTCCAGCGCCGCTGAGCAGGCACCGGCATCCGAGGAAGTCCTTCGCACCACCAAATCTCGACACAAACTGATGTCTTCTTTCGTGACTACCATTTTTTCAAAAACAACCAAGTTCCTTAGGTGAAGGGTTCGAACCACACCCGAGAAACCGACTACCCACTCTCAGGCACCTGCTACCTTGCCTCAGTCTCAAATGCTTAAAATGGCAGAAGATCTTATCATGCTGATCAGGGGAAGCCAAGCTACCCCCTCAAAAAGGAAAATAGATCTGTCCCCAGTAGTTTTGTCTGAACAAGAGTCAGATGAATCTGATGCATCTGACTATGAAGACATGCAACCCCTCTCCACTTATGAGGATTCTGATGCAGAGGAATCCATTCCTTCAGCCTCTCCCCCAGAGGATTTCTCCTTTGGGGAAACCCTGCATACTTTAAAGGAGCATTTTGAATGGTAGAGTCAGGACTACCCTCAGTCTAAAAAGAGACTTGGGGCATTCCTAGATCTTCTGCAACACAGTCCCTTGGCCATCCACCCAGTCCTGGATGTGGTGGATGATGTTTTCCTTGAATCCAGCTTGACTCCTGACACCCTACCTAATGCTCCCAGAAAATCAGACAGGTACTACAGAGTCCCTGACTCTCACAAATATCTTTTTTAAAAATCCAACAGCTGACCCTAATGTCATTTTTCATGGGCCATAAGGGATTAAAGCAACCTCTGCTAAGAATCCCACCCCCTCAGACAGGGATTCCTGAGCATTTGACAGATGGGGTAAAAAAAAGTATACACCTCAGCTACTCTTGCTGTCAGGGCACTAAATTGTCAGTTCCATGTGCTTAAGTATCAGCAACATACCTTGGAACTCCTTAAACAAAAAATGTCTTCCTTTCCTGCTTGGGCTGAATCTAAAGATTTACAAGACTTAATGCATTCTACAAGTCAAGTAACTAAACACACTTTGCACTGTGGTTTTTGACACCCTAGAAGCTTCTTGCAGGGCAGCAGTCACTGGATCTGTCATTAGAAGACAGACATTGCTTAAGGAACAACCCCATGCAAGAACATGTCAAATCTAATTTGCTGGATGCCCCCATGCACAAAGGTAACTTATTTGGCACTAAGGCAGAAGAGGTCTTAAAAAAGATGGAAGAAAAAGCAAAATCTATGCAAACAGTTAAAGATTTCTTACAGGTCCATCCCCCCTAGGTTCAGCAGGCATTTACCCTCCAAGCACTAGTCCTTTCCTGCTCTGAGTAAACAGGCCCAGCCTAGGCCCCATGGAAACAGACTTCCCCCCCCAGACAGCAGTCCCAAGGAATGCAGAGATCTAAACAGTGGACTACCTCCACTTCAAAACCAGGGAGTTCTAAGCCACCCCCTTATGGTAAGAACTCACAATGACTCACCTCCTCTCGATGTCCCCTCTGCCCACCTTCACTTACCCCTAGGAGCCAAATCAGTGGGCAGAGGCTCAAAAGCAAATCCATTCCCTTTTCTCTTTGAGGGCAGTAGAGCATGTTCCTGCAGAACAGATAGGCCAGAACTTCTACTCTAGACTTTTTCTGGTGCCCAGAAAAGAGGGCAACTGGCACCCCATCCTCGACCTATCCATTCTAAACACCTTCCTGGTGATCCCAAAATTCAAAATACTCACCATCCAACAACTGCTACCCATGCTCTCGAAGGATGCTTGGCTAACCACCCTGGATCTAAAAGAGGCCTACCTCCACATTCCTATCAGGGAATCATTCAGAAAATATCTCTGCTTCAGGACAGGATCTCAACACTTTCAGTTCTCTGTGCTTCCCTTTGGCTTATCTACTGCTCCCAGGGTTTTCACAAAATGCCTGGCTTTTTCCAATGCCTTTTGCAGACCAAGAAATATTCATATTTACCCCTACTTAGACGACTGCCTTATTCAGGCAGACAGCCAGGAAAAGCTGCTCAAGCACCTGGCCTTTGTAAAGAATTTACTAACCTCCCTAGGGTACACAATCATTGAAAATAAATCAAAACAGGTGCCCACCCAAAGGATAATCTTCCTGGGAGCAAGTCTGGACACAGCATCCCAGATGGCATACCTTACACCAGAGAAACTAATTTTCCTGTCAGCCTACTTCTCTCAACTGGCCACCAGGCCCCAGCTTTCTGCAAGGAAAATCCTGCAAGCTCTGGGGTTCATGGCATCTTGCATACTCCTCATTCCATATGCCAGACTGCATATGAGGAAACTTCAGTGGTACCTAAAGAGCCTTTGGTGTCAACACTCTCAAGACCCGGAAACTCTTCTACCTATAATTCCTTGCCTCAGAAAGGAATTTCTTTGGTGGGTAGCAGCATGCTCCCATAACAAGGGACTGCCCTTCTCCCCACACTCCGCCACCCAGACCTTCACCACAGATGCATCAGACTACGCTTGGGGTGCACACCTGGATGGCAGGTGCATACAGGGCCAATGGAGCCCACAGCAAATTCCCCTGCACATCTCTCAAAAAGAGATTATGGCTGTGCAGCATGCCTTGATAGCGTTCAAACCCTTTCTCTCTCCAGGGGTTCTCCTGATCAAAACAGACAACACCACTGTGATGTGGTACATCAACAAGCAGGGAGGGAACCGCTCCTACCATCTATGCAGGCTGGCCATGACCCTTTGGCTCACAGCGTCTTCCATGCAGCTACACCTGTTAGCACAATGCCTACCAGGCTCTCTCAACTCCCTGGCAGATCAATTAAGCAGAAATCTTCTGGGCCCACACAAATGGCAACTCAGCAGAAGTACCTTCACCATAATAACTCAGAAATGGGGAACCCCGAAGTTCGACCTCTTTGCCTCCCACACCAACCATCAGCTCATCAAATTCTGCACCTGGGAGCATCACTGCATGGCTTGGAAAGTGGATGCCCTGTCCTTCCCCTGGGTCAACCTCTTGGTCTATGCCTTTCCTCCCCTACCTCTCATCCCCAAGGTACTGCTCAAAATAAGAGAGGAAAAACCAAGGACCATTCTTATAGCTCCAGACTGGCCCCAACAGCACTGGTACCCCTTGCTGTGCAGCCCTGTCCCTGCTGCCTCCATGGTATCTTCCTCAGATTCCAAACCTCCTAACCCAGAGAGAAGGGGAATTCATGCATCCCCAATTGCTAACACTCAATTTGGAAGCTTGGCTTATTCCCTAACCCCGAACCAATCTGCCATCCTCAGTAAACAGGTTCTGGATGTTATCCGTGAGGCCAGATGCCCTAGCACCAGAAAGTCATATGCAGACAAATGGAAAAGATTCTGCACCTGAATCCAGGCTAAGGGAGCCAATACGGCATAGCCCTCCATCCCTCTCATCCTGGATTACTTGGCTGACCTACTACACAGTGGTCTGTCTTTCTCCTCTATAAAAATTCATGCTTCTGCTTTTTCTGCTCATTTTCCCACTGAGCATCCCCTTTTCTCACGCCCTTTGATCAAACAGTTCTTCAGAGGGCCTAGCAACTTGAGGCCCCCCAGAAGGGCACCAACACCAGCTTGGGACCTTAACTTTGTCTTGGAAAAGCTCACTCTGGCTCCTTTCAAGCCAACTTCTTCTGCAGAGCTAAAATTTCTCTCTTGGAAGACAGCCTTCCTTCTGGTCATCACTTTAGCCTTCATCATCGTCCATGCAGACCGGGTATCCCTCAGAACTAACCCATCCTTCATGCCCAAGGCGTTGTCCAGTGTGGCTCTCAACCAATCCATTCATTTGCCCACCTTCTTTCCTAACCCCAGAACAAGGGGGAAAGGATTCTTCACTCTCTAGATGTGCACAGACAGCTCAAATACTATCTGGACAGGACTAAATCCTTCAGAAAGTCTGATCAATTGCTGGTTAGCTTTGCTACAGGGACAGAAGGCAAAGCCATCTCCAAGCAAACCATTTCCAAATGGATAGCACACTGCATCCATTTCTGCTAGAAACAGCATGGTAAGCCTCCCTCGAAGGGGGTCAGGACTTATTCCACCAGAGCATCCTCCACCTCTGCAGCTTTCCTTAGAGGAGTCCCCACCAGGGACATCACCAAGCATTCCCACCTGCCTCTCTTCTCCAAATCCAGGGCAGGGTTTGCCTGTGCAGTTTTGCAGGGCATCCTGGCCAGCTCCTAGCTTCCTTGACTGCCTCCACCCATTTCCTCAGCTTTGGGAGTCTATCCAAATGTGATGACTGATACAGTGAAACACGAAGAACATAGTACAGTTGTGTACACTTACCATAAATGTAGATGTTTGAGTGTATTTACTGTTGTGGTCCTGGTTTCCCTCTGTCCATCCCCCTTTTTTCTCTTTCTCCTTTTGTTACCATTTTTCCTTGTTGTTCTCCTTACAAGGGACATATTGGTATTTATTTTCTCTGGTGGGGTTCTTCCACCAGAACCTAGCCTCCTACTTTGGGGGCTCCTAACAGGTTAGGGCAAGAAAAACTGATGTAATGGCATTGGCTGCCTTACTTTATACCACTGACAACCTGATGTCAGTCCTCAAGCAACAGCAACCGACGCAGAAATACTAAGTCTCTGGTATTTGGGCTGGCCAAGGGCTACCTTGGCAGGGATAACTCAAATGTGATGACTTCAACAGTGAATACACTCGAGCATCTACATTTATGGTAAGTGTGCACAGCTGTACTTCTTGGCTGCTTTGCTGGATGTTTTTTTCCAATGCCTCTCACGCTCCTGATTTTTTACCCCCTGCTCCCAAGAAGCATGATAGGTTTTGTAGGATGCCTGAGTATCATTTCTTTTTGTATAAATGTCCTGCTGCTGACCCTTCTGTTGCTCTGTAGCTTCTGATAAACCGTCTCAATTGCTTCCTTCGCCCAAGTTATTGCCTTTTGACAAAGATAGCAGAACTATGGAGCAGCTGGATAAGAAGCTTTACACTACTTCTACCCAAGGTTTTAGGGCTATTAATTATCAGACCCATATATCTAGGTATGTGTTGACTCTTCTTTCTCAGGCCTGTCAACTTGTTTCTGCTTTTCCTGAGTCTGAGGGTAAAACTTCTGTTCTTTCCTTGCTAGGGACTTCCTCTCATGTCATTTGTCACTTCTTTTAAATGTAGTTATGATGCGGCTGGCAGATGCCTCTTCTAGGGCAGCTGTTTTTGGTTCAATTATGAGGAGATTTTCTTGGCTTAGGCTCCAACCTCTACCTGATGATATTAAAGCTAAGTTGATGGATGCTCCCTTGGATTTAAGCTTTTGTTTGTGGTAGTTGCAGCAGGCTTAGTCCCTTCAGGATACGGCTTTACAGGAGCTTAAACATGTTTTTGTTTCTCCTGTGCGTAAATTTCAGAGGCACTATCCTGCCAAGCCTGCCTTTGATGTTCATCGTGCATACAGCTGCAGTCATAACAGATGGGGTTTTCCTGCCGTCAGGCGGGTCCTCGGTCGGCCGAATTCCAAAGTCTAGGTCCGGCATCGGTTGTCGTCGCTTCCTACCTGACGTCAGTGCGACAGGGGTATAAAAGATCCAGCCGACGCCATTTTCTCCAGTCTTTCTTGCCGCGCGGTGCCCGAAGCAGAAGCAGTTCGCAAGTGCCGGTCGGCCAGCTCCTGAGATTACGAATATTTTGCAACCGAAGTCTTCTTGAAAGCTAAGTACCCGTTGAAACTTTTCTTGCCTCAGACCGATGTCAGACAAAGTTAATAATTGCATTTCTTGTGGGAAGCAAATACCGCATAAGGATTTTCATTCCCTCTGCATTCCTTGCTTAGGCCCAGACCACGACATCTCGGCCTGTCGTTTTTGTGCTACATTCAACAGACGCACTATTAAGTGTCGGACGGAGTTCGCCCAACACTTATTTGGCAAAAAATTTAATTACATTATGTCGTCGGATACTCTGACTCCAGTTTTGAGTAAAAGACGCAAAGATAAGGACCGACATACAAGGTTCGCGGCTTCTACCGACACCACGCCAAAACCGACTACAGGTGGTCTGGTTCTCAGTGAGGCGCCTACGCAGCCCCTGACTACCGACGACACTTCTTTGGCGGTGTCTACTGTGCCCGAGGTCGCAGGCTTTTCGGTCCACACCCCGACTACAGATACCAAAGCCACTCTTGGCGGTGAAACTCAGAGTTTAGACAGGCCTGCCACCTCTCAAGGTGTCTTCAGGCCTTCCTCTTCTTTTTCCATCAAGGCTTTCACTAAGTCTAAAGCAGCCATGCATACCAAAAGACAAGATCCACAGGGCCCTTCTCATGGCCCCATGCCTAAAAAGCAGATGCTCAAAATGGCTGAGGATTTGATTACTCTTATCAGGGGTTCTCAACCCCCCCAGACAAAAGGCCCAGAGTGGAGGAAGAATCCCCCTCCTCGGGCCAGGCCTCCATTATTTCAGAACATTCTGATGACCAGGAACATTCATACTCCCCTTTTGAAGATTCTGATGCAGAGGAGTCCATTCCCTCTGTCTCCTCCCCCCTGAGGATTACTCTTTTGGGGAAACCTTGCATACCTTGAGGGAACACTTCCACTGGGAAGGCCAAGAGTACTCAGACTCCAAGAAAAGGCTTAGGGATTTTCTCTTGCTCCCTCAGCACATGCCTCTGGCTATACCTCCTGTCTTAGACATTCTAGATGATGTGTATTCGGAGGCCTGCCTTAACCCAGACTCTTTACCTCCAGCCCCAGTCAAGCCTGACCGGTATTACCGGGTTCCTGACTCACACCAATTCCTATACAAAAGCCATGTGGCTGACCCAGAAACTATTCCACTGCTAAAAATCCATTACCTTCAGAGAGAGATTCCAGAGCTTTAGAAAGGTGGGGGAAAAAGGTATACACCTCGGCCACCTTAACCATGAGGGCATTAAAAGTACCAACAGTTTCTGTTATCACAGTTGAGAAGCAAAATTTCACAACCTGAACAACCAGACTTGAAGGAGTTGCAGGATTTGATACATACTGCAGAACAAGTGGGTAAACATACCTTGCAATGTGGTTTTGATGCTTTAGAGGCCTCATGTAGAGCTGCTGTTACAGGATCAGTCATACGTAGACATGCCTGGCTCAAAGAGCAAACCTTACCAGATCATGTCAAAGCTAAATTACTAGATGCCCCTCTGCAAAAAGATGTATTGTTTGGTGTTAAAGCTGAGGAGGTATTAAAGAAAATGGAGGAAAAGGCAAAATCAATGCAAACAGTGAAAGATTTCCTACAGGTACAACCTCCACGTTTCAGTAGAAATTGGCCTTCCAAAAATTGGTCCTTTCCAGCCACGGACAGACCCCAAAGAGGTAGATATAGGCCGAGGGGCAGAGGGCAATCTCAAGGATCGTTTAGAGGCAGACAATGGCAAGCACCTACACAAAGAGGTGGTGAGGATAGTTCACAGCCATTCAGAAAGCAGACCCAATGACTTTCCCCTTTGCATGCCAAGCAAGGCTCAAATGGCAGCACCTTTAGGCAGAAAACTGGCATTATTTTCGAAAAATTGGCATATTGTCACAAAAGACAAATGGATCCTGGACATTATAGACAGAGGCTACAGATTCCATTTTCACACCCTTCCAAAAATGAGAGGCATACCAAACCTGCCACACAATCAAAGGGCAGAGGCACAAAAACAAATTTCAGATCTTATGGACATGAAAGCTATTCAAGAGGTACCTGCACAAGAACAGGGTCAAGGTTTTTACTCCAGACTATTCCTGGTACCAAGGAAGGGAAAAGATTGGAGACCTATTTTGGTCCTATCCATCCTAAACACATTTTTACTCGTGCCAAAATTCAAGATGCTCACATTACAGCAGCTTCTTCCCATGCTGGGCAAGGAGTCTTGGCTGGTAACATTGGACCTCAAGGAGGCATACCTGCATGTCCCAATCAGACAAGATTGCAGAAGATGCCTCAGATTTCTTGCAGGTTCAACCCATTATCAATTCTCTGCATTGCCCTTTGGCTTATCTACTGCACCCAGAGTGTTCACGAAATGCCTGGCATCAGTAATTGCCTACTGCAGACTTCAAGGGATACAAATATACCCATATTTGGACAACTGCCTGATCCAAGCAGACAGCAAGCACATACTGCTGAAACATCTGTTTTTTGTAATAATGTTGTTGAATTCTCTGGGATACACAGTCAACAGAAAGAAATCAAGGCTAATACCCTCTCAAACAATAATTTTCCTGGGTGCCAACTTGGACACAAACACCCAGATGGCCTACCTCACGCCAGAGAAACAGGGGCAACTAACTCAATACTTCAGAAAACTAGCAAATTTCACCAGGCTGACTGCAAGGAAAATCCTGCAGGCTCTGGGATTCATGGCATCGTGCATCCTACTAATCCCATGTACAAAGCTGCATATGAGGAAACTTCAATGGTACCTGAAAAACCTATGGTCTCAACACAGCCACAGTTTGGAAACAATAATACCACTGATTCCATGTCTTCAAAAGGAATTTCTGTGGTGGGCTCAAGCATGCCAAAGAAACACAGGTCTCCCATTCTGCAAGCCTCAAGCAAATCAAGTCATCACAACAGACGCCTTAGACTACGCTTGGGGGGCGCACATGACAGATCGGTGCATTCAGGGCAAATGGTCCCAAAAAGAAAAGCACCTACACATCAATCAAAAGGAAATGCTAGCAGTAATAAATGCTATTATAGCTTTCAAAAACCTTCTGCATCCAGGTCAGCTATTGATAAGGACAAACAACACCACAGTAATGTGGTACATAAACAAACAGGGAGGAACCCATTCATACCCCCTGTGCAGGCTGGCCATGTCTCTTTGGAACATGGCTCTGGAATTACAAATCGAACTTCAAGCACAGTACTTGCCAGGCAAGGAAAACACGCTGGCAGACAACCTAAGCAGAAATATGACAGATCCACGTGAATGGAAGTTGCATCCTCAAGTTTTTACAGAGATAATTCAAGCATGGGGAAAGCCAGACATAGATCTTTGCCTCCCACAGAAATCACCAATTGGCAAAATTCTGCTCAAGGACCTTTCATCCACAGGCCTGGAGAGTGGACGCACTCTTTCAGTTGGACAACAATGACAGTTTATGCCTTTCCACCTCTTCCTCTGCTGCCCAAAGTTCTATTAAAAACCAGAGCAGACAGACCAAAGATGATTCTCATTGCTCCAGACTGGCCAAGACAACACTGGTACCCACTCCTGAGGAGCCTGACGCATTCACCACCATGGATCCTACCTCTAATGCCTCTTCTTCTGACTCAGCACAACTTCAAAACTCTTCACAGTCAGCTGAAAACACTCAATCTGGCCGCATGGAAGATTCCTTAACTTCACAACAGGCCCTACTCTCCAAGGAGGTGCAGTATGTCATTTTGGAGGCCAGAAGGCCTTCTACTAGAAAAGCTTACTCCGCAAAATGGTAACGGTTTTGTGCCTGGAATGAGAAAAAGGGTCAGAATCCTGGAATACTGAATTTACCTCAAATATTACAGTATCTAGCTGAGATGCTAAGCAGTGGACTTTCATTCTCCTCCATCAAAATCCATGCCTCAGCCATTTCTGCAGAATACAACACTGATCCTCCTTTATTCTCTCACCCCCTCTTAAGACAGTTCCTCAGAGGGGCTAAGAATATAAAACCCCCAAGGAAACAACCAGTACCTGCTTGGGACCTCAATTTCATTTTAGAAAAACTGACCTTGCCTCCTTTTGAGCCAGCTGCCTCAACAGAACTGCAATATTTGTCCTGGAAAACAGCCTTCCTTCTGGCTATCACCTCAGCTCGCAGGGTATCGGAACTACAAGCCCTCATGGCTGTGCAGCCTTTCATCATTTTCCATCAGGACAGAGTTTCCTTACGAACCAATCCGTCCTTTATGCCAAAGTTAGTATCCAGGGTAGCTTTGAATCAGGCTATCCACTTACCTACCTTTTACCCTAATCCTCAAAACAAAGGGGAGAGACTACTACATTCCTTGGACATCCACAGACAGCTGCATTATTATTTGGACAGAACAAAGCCTTTCAGAAAATCAGGGCAACTCTTTGTGTCCTATGCTACAGGAGCTCAAGGGAAGCCAATTTCCAAACAGACAATCTCAAAAAGGATAGCCCACTGCGTACGCTTTTGTTACTCTTTTCATGGTAAAACTGTACCTGCAGGCAACGGATCTCACTCAACAAGGGCCACAGCTACCTCTGCAGCTTTCCTCAGGGGGGTTCCTACCAAAGATATTTTGGAAGCAGCCACTTGGAGTTCTCTGCATACCTTCTCCAAGCACTATCACCTACCCTTATACTCCAAATCTAGAGCAGGCTTTGTCACTGCAGTCTTGCAGGGCATCCTGGCTCCTCCTAGTTCCACCTAGTGCCTACCACCCCTTTTTTAGCTTTGGGATTCTACCCATCTGTTATGACTGCAGCTGTATGCACGATGAACATAGTACAGTTTTGTACCTACCATAAATGTAGATGTTCGAGTGCTAATACAGCTGCAGTCCAGGTTTCCCTCCCTCCTTCCCCTCTTGGGACAGGCCTAATGGCTAACACCTCCTCATACAACCTGATTGGGGTATTCATTTATGGTGTATTTGCTTGCAACTACTGTTTTTTTGATTATATTGCATTGCATTATTACATAAATTTATGTATTGCCTTCCTTCTGGGGGCACCTGACATCTGGGGCAAGAAAAACTGAAGAAAATGGCATCGGCTGGTTCTTTTATAGCCCTGTCGCACTGACGTCAGGGAGGAAGCGACGACAACCAATGCCGGACCTAGACTTTGGAATTCGGCCGACTGAGGACCCGCCTGACGGCAGGAAAACCCCATCTGTTATGACTGCAGCTGTATTAGCACTCGAACATCTACATTTATGGTAGGTACAAAACTGTACTTTTGTAGAATCCCACCCTTCTACTAAGGGCAAGAAGAATGGCAAACAGGCTTCTCTGGCTAAGGCTACTCAGTTTTCAGGTTTTGCAAAGCCTTCCTTTCCAGACAAACCAGGTGCTGTATGACTATCCGCCTCCTCCCAGCCAAATTCCCCTTTCTCTTTGCCTTTCTTTTTCTCATCCTGTTTTTCTTCAGATCACTTAAGATTATTGGGTTCTGTCAGTCATTCGTCAGGGGTACTTCCTGGTGTGGAAATCCTGCCCTTCTTTTATGGGCATTCCTCAACCTCCTCAGGAACAGCTTCCCTTTTTCCCAGAGGTTCTTCAAACTCTCTTGACTCAGGGTACTATTCAAGAAGTGCCCGTGTCCCAAAGTGGGGGAAGGTTCTACTCCAGGCTGTTTCTAGTGCCAAGAAAAGAGGGAGCTTGAAGACCTATTTTAGGTGTGTCTCATCTAAACACTTTTTTTAAAGGTGCCTTCCTTTCGGATGTTGTCTTCTCTCTGTTTCCTCTACTGCTCCCCCAGGCCTATATGGTGTCTGTGGATCTCAAGGATGCTCACCTCTGTATTCCAATCCATCCTTTTTCAGGAAGTTTTTACATTTCTCTGTTTCTTCCTGGCATTTTCAGTTCTCTGCTTTGACCTTTGGACTTTTTACTGCCCCAAGGGTGTTCCCCAAATGCCTTGCTCCAGGATTGCTTTCTGCAGACTTCAAGGGATCCAAATATGTCCTTACTTAGACAATCTGTTGATTCAGGCATCTTCTCCAGGGACTCTTTGCAAAATCTTCATTTTGCTGTTTCCCTTCTTCATAGCCTGAGGTTCACAATAAATTTCACAAAGTCTCCTCTTACTCCTTCTCGGGACCATGTTCTTCTGGGTTGCATGATTCAGTCTGTGCCTGTGCTAGCATCCCTGCCCCCTCTGAAGGCCTTAACTGTCATTTCTTTCTTTCACACTCTTCTTACCCTGGCTTCTATTACTGCCAGGGAATTTCTGAGAGCTCTGGATTTCATGGCATCCACCATTCCGATGTTCCCTTGGGCCAAACTTTACATTAGAAAGTTTCAGTGGTTTCTGAAGTCAGTGTGGCTTCAACATGAACATCCTCTAGACTTTATAGTTCCTCTTCTTCCTCATCTCAGACAGGAACTTCACTGGTGGATTTGGCAGTTGTTTTTGAACCCAGGGATCCCTTTTCCACCCCCCTCTTCCCTCTCGGGAATTGTTCACAGACACTTCAGACATGGGCTGGGGGGTGACTTTTGGCTCCCTAAAAGTACAGGGAGTGTGGTCACCTCACCAACGGAGGGAGCACATCATGCTCAAAGAGATGAGAGCTCTTCTGCTGGCCCTTCAGGCCTTTTATCCTCTTCTGTCTCCAGGGGCTGCCAAGGTCTTCACAGACAATACCACATGATGTGGTATATAGGTTCATAGGTTCATACTAGGCTATCCGCCCTAGGGCATTTATAAGCCTAGCCAGAATGTGTTCGGCTTTCGCCACCCATTTTAAATTTATTTTGCTATGCCCTTTTTCGAGGTTATACTGTGCCTCTGTCTAACAGTGACACAGAAGTGATACCCGGGGTAAACCTATGATCTCCCATCCACTCATCAAGATTCCTCTTGAAGAGTCTCAGTGAGGGACTCTGCCTAACCTGGACTGGGATTTTATTCCAGAGTGAAAGGAGCCTCTGGGTTATGAATCTGTCCCTCCAGCATGTCCTATTTATTTCATTGCTGAGGTTCAAGTCTCTCGAGCGCGTAGCTCGGTGGGATTTGGATTTTCTGAGGTGCAGCATGTCCATTAATTCCGGGTTGGACATGGCTTTATACGTCAGGCACAGATCGCCTCTGAACAAGCGGTATGCCACTGAGTAGAGCTGGAGTTTCTTTAACCGGGCAGCATATGGCATCTGTTTGAGCCCTTTGATCCTCTTGGTGAGGTACTTTTGGGGTCTTTCCAGTTGCTGCAGGTGTCTGGTAAGGTACATTCCAAAAGGGGCATTGTACTCAATTATGGGCCTGATGAGGGATGAGTAAAGAG
Source organism: Protopterus annectens (assembly GCF_019279795.1). NCBI lineage: Eukaryota > Metazoa > Chordata > Ceratodontiformes > Protopteridae > Protopterus > Protopterus annectens. The sequence continues at coordinate 709,826,770 of NC_056745.1, read as the reverse complement.
GCACGATGACCTCCCTGATCTAGATGTGAATCCCTTCATGATTAGGTGGGCTATATAAAATGTTTTTCTAACCACTTTGGCCACGGGGTTGTCAAATGAGAGATTGCTATCAACTTGGGTCCCCAGGTCCCTAATTACTTCTTCTGTACTTAATGGATTACCACCTATGTGGTAATTTGTGGGCACTTTGTTTTTGCCAAAGGGGATGACTATACACTTTTTGGCATTTAGCTTGAGGCCATGGCTCTGGCACCAGTTGTCTGTTTCTATGAGGCCCTTTTGGAGGATGCTTGTGTCGACTGAAGAGTCGATTATGGCGCCCAGTTTGCAGTCATCTGCAAACGTGGTCAGCCACAGTCCTTCCGTGTTTGGCCTGTACCTCCGAGAAATATATACCGAACAAGAGAGGTCCCAGGACTGAGCCTTGTGGGACACCACTTGTAACTGGTTTGGAGTCTGACATGGCTTCAGCAATTCTAACCATGTGGGTTCTGTCCTTGAGCCAGTTTGCAATCCATCTAGTGACATAGGGGTTTATATTTAAGCTGGTGAGCTTATCTATAATGCCCGAGAGGGGTATTGTATCAAAGGCTTTTGCGAGGTCCAGGTAGGCTGTGTGGACTACCTTCCCCTCGTCAATGGCCTTGGTGACTGTTTCAAAGAAATCAACCAGGTTTAAGAGGCAGGATCTGCCCTTAACAAAGCCGAACTGGGTAGGATCCAGTGTTTGTAGGTTTCCAATATCTTTATTTATGAGGTCCATGATGATCCTTTCCATAGCTTTGCAGACCAAGCTAGTCAGGCTTATGGGGCGATAGTTTCCAGGATCCATTGAGGCACCACCTTTATGGAGAGGGACCACTGTTGCTGTACGCCACTCTTTGGGCACATATCCTGTAGTAAGGCTGAGATTGAACAGTAGTTTTATGTTTGGGTTTAGCTCTTCTTGGAGTTCATGCAGGACGCAGCCCGGGACACCATCTGGTCCCATTGATGCCGTGTTTTTTTGCTTTGGAGAGGGCGGCTCTTGCCTGAGCATCTGAGATTTCAGGGGGGCAGCACTCTGCTGGGATAGATATTTGCCCTTTTGGTGGGGAGGGGGGGGAGAAGTTTGCGTTGAACCTGTCAGCTAGGATGTTGGCAATGTCTGTGGGTTCGGTGTATTTTTTGTCATTTTGGACTAATTCTGAGCTTATCTGGGAATTACCACCCAGGTTCCTAACATAACTAAAGAAAGCCTTGTGATTATCCTTAGTGTCCTGTGCAATTTTTCTCTCGAAGCTAGCCTTAGACAATTTGATGTGTGCCCGTAGTTTTTTGCTAATACTGATCAGTGATGCCTTCCCTTTTTGGGATTTTGCTCTATCATTTAGTAGCTTCCTCCTTCTATTGTATAGTTTGTTTATGGCTGGGGTCCACCAGACAGGACGTCTGCCTTTGGAGGATTGGGTCTTGGTTTTATTTGGGATCGCATGATCCATGCATTCCTGAAGGTGTTCATAGAATGCGTTTATAAAGGATTCTGCGGTCTGGGCCATATTTTCCACAGGCCCGGAGGCTTTGAAGGATTCCACTTCAGATTTGAGGAGTGTGAAATTTGCTTTAGAGAAGTTTTTCACTGTGGTTTTCTGGGCAGGGGGTGGGGTCGGGATGTGAATATCCAGTGAGATTAGTTTATGGTCTGATCTTACCAGTGAGGGATACACTTCTGGTCTGGAGCATAGAGTCCCCATGTTGGTGATGATCAGGTCCAGTATGTTTTCCCCTCTTGTGGGAGTGGTAACAAGTTGTTCCGTAGCATTTGAGTTTATAAATTCTAGGAACCTTTGGGCTAGGGTGTTGGAGCTAGAGTAATGCTCCCAGTCTATGTTTGGGTAGTTGAAGTCGCCCAGTATAATGGTGTTTGGAGAGACCTTCATATTTTCCAGTGTTCTCAGGAAGGCCGAGTGGGGTTCCTGGGTTTGGGAGGGTGGTCTGTAGCAGGCTATAAACTGGAAGGCAGTTTTACCCACTGTTAGTTGCACATGGATAGTCTCTAATGCTTCGTGCTTTGCCACCAACCTGGAGGTGTGGGTATCTTTGATGAATATTGATACTCTCCCTCCTTTTGTGGTTCGGTCCAAGTTTTGGGGCCAAAAAGCATGGTATGAGGTATAACCTGGTAGTGCTGGGGTGCTCTCGGGAGCCCTGAACCAGGTTTCTGTTACTGCACAGATATCGATGTTCTCCATGCTAAGGAGAGTTTCGAGTGCATGCATCTTGAGGTTTAGACTTCTGGCATTGAGTAGCATTACTCTTAGTTTCTTATCCCTTGTGATACCTATGGAGGTGGGTTTGTCTTTTGAGCCTTGCCTAAAAAGGCACTATGGGGTAGCAAGAGCCTTTGCCAATATCCAAAGCCCAGGGGTGACAGGTGCAAGCCGTCCCTAGCGAAGCATCGTGGCTTGTCGAGCATATCATCCCAAGCTGACAGGCATTGGATCCCCTTTGAATGACACCAGTACTTAAGCCAATTGTTGAAATTGATCATCTTGTCTTCATACTGTGGCATCATTCTTGGTGAGGGTAAGATGCTACTCAAGGTCAGGGTCATACAGCCTGGGCTACATGCTCAGAGAGCTCCTTTATGTCTCTTTTCATGTAGTCCAGAGGTACGTCTCAGGTCATTCACACCAGCATGGACAATGACTGAGTCATATTTGTACTTGCCTTGGAGTGACCTGAGTGCTTGTGTTATGTGGCGGATCCTAGCGCCCGACAGGCTGCTCACCGTGACCCTCTCCTTGTTCAGCCTGGTGAGCGGGACGTCAGTGTGCCTGACGATAGAGTCACCTATTACAAGTGTATCAGGTGTGTTGTTTAGTCTTAAGGGCTGTGACTGTTTGGCACACTGGCTTTGTGAGATATGTGTTGCACGTGTTTTGTTTTGGGGTAGCAGCTGCTTGGGTGTCTGCTTTGGAGGTCTCTGCTGCTTCGCAGATCTTTATTTAGAGCCTCCAGTATGTTTTATGTGATTATGTGTTTGGTTTGCTGTCGTGGTAGGTCTATGTGAGACTGGAATTGTAGTGAGTGTGGTTTCCTTCTCCTCCTGACTGGTTATGCCAGTACTGAGTTGAGAGAGCTTAGCCTCCAGTTTGGCTATATGGTTGCATCTCTCACATGTGTTGGAATTTGTTGGGAGGAGGAGAGGGTTGTCTGTGTACATGAGGCAGTTGTAACATTGCCTCAAGATTCCCAGATTCACCATCTGGACTGGAGAGGAGATTGACAACTGACCTTTGGACATGCTAGAATAATAATGGGAATTCCTTAATAATTGAAAACCAGGGCCAGTGGGGAGTGAGGGTGTAGTGCTTTTAATTTTTAGTGCTGACTTATATAATTGCTTTAGTGAGCAAGTGCCAGGTAACTTAAGTGCAATGTGTTACAGGTAACTTAAATGCAAAAATGACAAACAGTAACTTTCTTTCAAGTGAAACAAGGAAATAAGTACAGTAAGCAATGCAGATATCACTAGTGATCCACGGAAGCGCTGAGAAGCCGCGTATTAGGTGGAATTAGCGTTCCAGGGAAATAACAAGCAAACAAACAACAAGCATATAAACAAAGCTAGATTCAGCAGGCCTGGATCTAGTCTATGCTACAGCAAACAAGGTGTACCAATTTCAGTAAGATACAGTTCAAATATTCAGGCACTATAAACCTTTAACCAGAAATTCCCAGCTCAGAAGGGCAGAGTCCAGCCTCTTCTCCCACAAGAGTGCAGACCACAAACCTTCTTAATGTAAAATAACTGGCCTGAAGCCCAAGTGCTTAAACCAGAAGTAATACACTTTAAGAATAACAGACACTGGGCTCTCAATCAGCAGTTCCCAACTTAGAAGGATGAAAGCTACCTGTCCTGCCACCACAGTGCATGCCACAAACCTTCCTAATGTAAAACAACTGGTCTGAAGCCCAAGTGCTTAATCCAAAAGACAGAATGATAGCTACACTTTAATCAAGTTACTACCAAGCAGTAATAAATACAATTGAATACTTTAGAGAATGCCTGGATTAGTGCTCAAGTTACACAAATAAACCTAGATCCAGCAGGCCCGAATCCAGTCTATGCCACAGCAAACAAGGCGCACCAACTTCAGTAAGAAGCAGTTCAGATATGCATGCACTATAAGCCTTCAACCAGAAATTCACAGCCCAGAAGGGCATAGTCCAGCCTCTCCTCCCACAAGAGTGCAGACCACGAACCCTCTTAATGTAAAATAACTGGCCTGAAAGCCCAAGTGCTTAAACCAGAATTAATACACTTTTAGAATAACAGACACTGAGCCCTCAATCAGCAGTTCCCAACCTAGAAGGATGTAAGCTACCTGTTCTGCCACTACAGTGCAGACCACAAACCCTCTCATTGCAAAACAACTGGTCCGAAGCCCAAGTGTTTAAACCAAAAGGCTTAGAATGAGTTACACCAAGCAGTAATAAATACAATTGAGTAATTTTAAGATGATGCAAAAGTAAAAAAAAGTAGGTAGAAACACAAGTACAGTAAAAGCAGATGAAATTTTTTTTTTTCTGAACAAGTGCTGAGATCAAAGAAACAGATTTGAGTGCTGAAACTAGAAAACTGGCTAGTTATAAGAAAAAAAAACTAAGCTAGAAGGCTTCCCTCCAACACAGAAGGGCTTGGGGGCTCAGAAGCCTACAAATAGTCTATACCACTTAACAGGAAAGGCAGGAAACAAGCTTAAATTTTTTTTTCTGTTTCCCAGATGCTCTCTTTGTACACAGTAGGAGTGCCTGAAATCAGAATATGATCTCACTGCACTCAGTTGAGTGAGCAAATGAGATGGGCCCAGAAGGAGTATCCAAACACAAATTTACAAGAGGGGCAGGCAGTTGCAAGGCCACTAAGATTAACACCAAAACAAAAACAAGGAGGGTGGGTTGGACTAACTGAAGAGCAGAGTGAAAACTTCCAGTTCAGCTAATATTCCTTCCACACAGTTTCTTAGCCGGCCAAAGCTGAGGTTTTTAAGCAGAAAATATTTCACACTGTACCACTTAAATAGGCAAGGACAGGAAATCAAAGAATGTGACTACCCCCACACCTGTAATTACTAGCAAATAACAAAATTCAGCAAACACTGACTAACTTCCAGTTCAGCTAATATCAACAAACAGAGAGGAATGAGATTCTACCTTCTCTGCTGGCTGGCACTTCTGGTTTGGGATCTTGCTGTCAAGTGTTAAGTGACTCTTCAGGCGATTTATATCCCTTCCAGTCAGAACATTATGGCAGACAATCTGAGCAGGTTCTTAACTCAGTCCCATGAATGGATGCTTCACATGGATGTGTTTCTGGACATTATTCACCAGTGGTGTACTCCTCAAGTGGATCTTTTTGCCTCCACTCTGAACAGACAACTTCCTCTGTTTTGTGCCAGAGTCCCAGGTCCTCTGGTTTTGAAGGTGGATGCTCTCTCATTCTCTTGGAAGGGGATTTGTTTATGTATTCCCTCCCCTTTCTGTCATTCCAAAAGTCCTGTTCAACAGGATGCTCCCAAAATCTTGTTGGTGATTCCCTTTTGGCCACAACAGCACTGGTTCCCTCTACTTCTGCATCTGGCCAGGGGCAATCATCACAAGTTACCTCACAGGGTGGATCTACTCACACAAGACAAGGTTTCTGTCATCCATCCCTACCTGTCCACACTTCTACTGACATTGTGGGCAATAGGGTTTTGATCCCTCATAGACACCTTTTTTTTCTGAGGATGTGCTGCAAGTCCTGCCAGAGGCCAGGAAACCTACTACTAGCAAATCCTACTTATCCAAATGGAAGAGGTTTTCTATTTGGTGTTTGTCTTGTAATCTGAACCCACTTTCTGTGGATGTTCCTTTGGTTCTCTCTTATTTGTGTGAGTTTCTTAATGCTGATTTGGTCTATTCTTCTATTAAGGCCCACTTATCAGCCGTCTCTGCTTGTCTGCCTTTATCTCCCCCTTTACCTTCTAGATACGAGGTTAAATAATTTGTCAAAGTTGTCCTTAATTTTAGACCTCCCAGAAAGCCTGTTCCATGTCTCTGGGATCTTAATTTTGTTTTGGAAAAATTGACTCAAGCTCCTTTTGAACCTCCTGTTTCGGCTTCCTTGAAACATTGTTCTTGGAAGACTATTCTGTTGTTAGCTCTTACTTCTGCCAAATGGTTGTCCGAGTTGCAGTCCCTTATGACTTGTCCTCCTTTTTGATTTTTCATGAGGACAGGTTGTTCTTAAGAACTAATCCCTCCTTTATGTGTAAGGTGGTTAATGAGCTTTCCCTTAATCAGTCTATTAATCTGCCTACTTCTTTCCCCTCTCCGTAGTCTGACAGTGAGAGGGTGCTGCATACTTTGTGTGCATAGGCAACTCAGATTTTATTTGGATCAGACTAAGGCTATTTGTAAATCTGATCACTACTTTGTGTTTCTTTTCATCCTAGATCTTTGGCTATAGCTGTATCCAAGCAAACTATTTATTTTTGGATTTCTAAGGCTATTTCCTTTTGTTACGCCTTTCATGGCAAGAGCCTTCCTTCAGTCAAGGCTCATCCTACTAGAGCGGTGGCTTCTTCTGGTGCTTTTTTCAGGGGTTTAGATACTAATTCTATTCTTGAAGCAGCTACCTGGTCTTCTGTGAATACCCTTACAAAACACTGCAAGTTGGATGGTGTCTCTAGACTTAGGTCTGGTTTTGCTAGTGCCATTCTGCATGGCTTCTTAGGGGACTCTTCTTCTCCTTCCCCCTCCCAAGTTTCCTCTTGAGCTTTGGCACTCTTCTGAATGTTAAGAATACTGCAGCAGTGAATGTAAGGACATAATACAGTTGTGTAAAATCCTACTATAATGATAGATGGCCTTGCCTTCACTTCTGCAGTATTCGCTCCCTCCTTCCTTCCTCCCAGTCCTTTCCTTCCTGGATGTACAGGTTACCTCTTGACTTTCTTGGACTTGTGCTGCTATTGGGGCAATTAATTCTGTTTATGATAAGCCTGAATGTCACCTTTATGCCCTACGATGTTTAGGCATACCTTTAAATGCAACAGGAAATCTTTGGTGTACTGGCCAGATGACTGGCTTCCACTGCATGGGAATCCCTGATGCTACGAATACTACAGCAGTGAAGGCAAGGGCATCTACTGTTAACTGTACTGTTTTACATCAGCATGCATTTTTGAAGGATATGAAGTCTGAAATTCATTATTTAGTGACTTTGGTCCTGAATGATTTATCAGAAAAACACAAATTTTATGAGAATTTAAAGACCAAAAAGTAAAAAAAAAAAAAAAAAAAAAAAATTTTTTTTAATGAATAGTAGTTTTTATTCAGTTATTTTCACTGATTCCTGTTGGTTCTTCTGTTACCTCATTATTATAATCGGCAAAACCAACCTCAAATGCTTTTCTGAAATCAGGTTGCCTGTTTCTTTTGCAAAGTTTTCACTCTTCTTCCTTGTCTTTTTTACTTTTAGAGCAACTGAATAAAAATCATTCTTTAATTAAAAAAAAACAAAACTTTTTTTATATTTTTTTATTTAATTTTATTTCTGTTTTCCAGGTGAATGGTCTAGTACAAAACCATTTTTGGTAATTTGCCATGGCTAAATGCATAATAGAACTGTGCACATACATTTTCAAGACAAAGCAAGTGAACTGAAAAAAAAAAACAAATTGAAAATACAATCAGTCCTAGCTTAAAAAGTAGATACAGTAGTACAATTACTTCAGTTATATACATTGCATGCATTCTGGAGTGAAATAGATGTAAGAACAACGCACTCTTCATTTTTTAATTAATTGTAGTATTTGAGGCAGTGCATTAACTTGCATGTTTAAAGCATGTGCATCCGTATTCCCTGATTAGATGTGTTTGATTAACTTTTTTCTTAAATATGCATAACTCTTCCAAAACTGTAATATCTTTAGGAAGGCTATTCCAAGATGGAGTTGCTAGTTTAAGAAAGTTTTAAGAAAGATCTTTCACATAATGCAATAGAGGATCTAGTTTGTTTAGTGTTGTCAGAGCTGCATATTGTGTTGGAGGGTTCATGTACTGAAAGCTCATTGCTAGGGATGGGCAAAACCTGCCATGAAAAAGTTTGATGGTAAGTGTATTAAGGTGGTGAATGGATCTTGCAATAGGCTTGAGACATTTTGCTCTCTGCATAAAGGTGCATTAGTGTGCAATAGGCTTGAGACATTTTGTTCTCTGCATAAAGGGGCATTGGTGTGCTCTCAGTGATGGTAGCATTTCCATTATTGGTGTTCCCAAGTGGTAGGGCATAAATCCAAAAACAGGAGGGGGGGTCACATGCAGTGGGATGTCATAGCACTCTAATAACGTATTACTCCCTTACTATTTTGTTGGAATGAAATTGATAGAGGAACCCTGATTCTGGCAGCACCTTTACCACAGAAAGAGAGCAAAGAGGGGAGACATTCGGTGTTTTGTATACTAAATTTAATGTGTCATGACTCATTTTTTCAGGTGCTGTTGGTGTTTTGACCATTTTAGAGCAAACACGATTTCAAATGTTTGATTTTATTAATTGGATGCAAAGACTGCATTTATTTTACAACGGTTTCAGTTTTGTTCCCCCTTCTTGTCAGTCTTCACTATCCCTGGATCCTGTATGCTACTCAGTTACTCTTTCATTCCCATTTTGCAGCAGGTGAGCAGCATCCAAGTTTTGTTGTTCCGTTCCTTCTTTCCAGTTCACATTGTAAGAGGCACGTACCTAGCCTCAGTAATAGTCTTGTATAGCTTAAACATACTCCTGACTTTTTCAGACACCCAACCTACAACCATGTTTTGTGGTAGGGAAACAGTTCAATGCACATCATACCTCTCAACTCTCAGATTTTCACAGAATGTCCAGATGGTTGCTTCATATTTTTAGTCTGATTCTTATAAATTTTGTGGCTTGCTGGCAAATCATTGAGGATGGAAGTCAATAAATAATGATAGACATTTTTGCTTTAGATTTGATATCATTCGGAAAATGCATGCTAATGTAAACCCTGTTATTCTGTCAGCCTTCTCACTTTGTAAGAACAGTAAGTGAACTGTGTCTCTGATTCTGGGTCTTTGTCTCCCCCAATTGCTTTTTTGCATTGTTCAGATTTATTGCACTAAGAGTTTGAGAGGTAAGCTGAGTATTCTATCCTTCCCTTACCTGAGCTAGGATACTGGTATCCTGACTGTTGTTCAGACCCAGGTTGTCATGTTGCTTCACCAGTGGGTTGTCAATTTTGGGGCAGTTTCTGATGTGTATTGTTATTTTAGTACTAATTATAAGTAACTTTGTAGCCACTGAATCTTTTTTCCCAGTAAAGCCTGTTTATGCACCCATGTAGATTTGGCAAAATGTTGACATCAGGTTAGTACCTGCACATAGATCAGGGACTAAAAACAGTGAACACCTTGTTCCTTCGGCTGTGACTCTGCCCCATTTGTATATGTGTCTCTGTATTAGAAGGTGCTTTATAGTATCTTGTTTATATAGCAGAACTTGACAATACCCTGTTGCTGCTACAAAAGCAGTAGCTGAAACTATCTTAATTGTGAGTGAGAGAGAGAGAGTCTGTGTCTGTGTGTGTGTCCATCGAAAGGCAGACAGAGTTTTCTTTTAGTCCCTTTAGCTTCAGCTGCCATTTCATTGGTATCTTAAGGCGTTTTAGTTTTTATAGCGATTACCTCTGTTACAGTGCAGTCCTCTGCTAGACTGTGGTGTGTCTGGCAGCATATGTTATTTTTTTGTTTCTCCTTTCGGTAGCTGCCATCTGCACCTTCTTTGTTTACCAGGTTTACTAGCCTCACTTTAGTCTTCCCAGGACTCAACCCCCATCCCACATCTTCAGCTGGTGAGGTTATCGAGAATGCTGGTAGAACATCACACTTTTGCTGGGGATTTTGCCCTAGTCCCCTCCCAACTGCTGGCTATTAGAACATGTGCATGAGCTTGCAGCAAGATCACTTGGCTATTACTGCTGCTATTGCAGTGAGTCTAGGCAGCCTCCCACCCCACCCCCACCAAGGATAGGCAAGCCAATGTCAGCCTCTCCAGCTCACCCGACCCAACCCCCAAGTCTAGTACATTCACTGCCTATAACTATAACAAAACTCAGCTCATCTAATGTGCAGTAAGAGCGCTGTCCCTCTGCATCACAAGGGCAGACTCAGCACAAAGGTTACCTAACTGTAACAGTGAGGTTCTAATATGCTTATTGTAGATAGGTTGTTACATAGGAACCACACTATTAACAAACTTATTTTCTTTCAGTTTCATAGCTCTGCTCCATGATTTACAAATGCTGTTAAACAGGGAATAGCAAAGCTGTGTTTTAAAGCACAAAATACAGCCAGCGTAAAGTACTATTTTACTCATTACTACAGGCTATTTAGCTTGTTTTTTTAGAAAAAGTAAATGGTTTTGAGAATGTGTTATAATTAATACATTTTTCTTTAAGTAATAGAATATACTTTCACCTGAGATAAAATGCCATTTTTTTTTGTTTTACTTAATGACTGCATCGGATTAAAGTAAAAGTTCTGACTTCATACAGCGTTACTGGAAATGATGGAGTAATGCAATCAAGCTGTCTCTTGAATTTTTAGTTTTGCCAATAGTTTTAAGGAAATAAATTTAAAGCGTCTAAAACTAACAAAATAATCTGAGGAACAAATACTTCTACGACTATCGTATGTCAAATAAAAATGTGTCTTGTTTTACTTATGTCCTGTGCAACTGAACTGTGACTCATATTTTGTAACCAACATAAGTATAGACACAGTGTAGTTAAAAGGTCATTTAGAAGCCTTAAGCCCTTGATCTACATTCAAATCTCTTCAGAGACTCTGACTTGTGTGCCTGGGACAAGTTCACTTAACCCCTACTCATGCTGGAAGTGAGCACCGACTTTCAAATGTACTGAAGCAGTATTTCCAGTATTTCTAGTATGTTTTTCTCCTTTGCCTATAAGGCAAAGAAGATGCACTGATTAGTAGAAAATACTGAATATGATTGCAAATATTTTTGTTCTCTCTGAAGTTATGATTTAAAGTCGTACTGTGCTCTGCCACATATAAGTGGTTTAATGGAATTATTTTATTTCTGGAGCAAAAAGACTGTGTTCCATGTATTACAAAACATTATGTTTGGGATTCTGATCAAAACCAGTTTCTTGTGTGTTTTTGAAATTGTTACAAGAAATCCTAATGAAATTCTTGATGCTCATTTCTCTAATGCAAAAAAAAAATATATATATATATTTTATATATATATATATATATATATATATATATATATATGAGCAGATCTTAATTCTCCATGTTATCTTCTAGTCATATAACGGTCAGCATGTCCATCACTGTGGCATTATGCTTTTTATTGAGCTTAAATTAATATTAGGAGTAGAGTGCAGGTCTTTTGAGTCATTTTGTTTTATTTTATTTGGCAGTGTCTCCCCCGTAATGCTTGCACCAAACATAATAGGGAAATTGCACATGAAACACAAGAAACATGCATAGTTCTTGCCGAGAATAATAATACTTCTGAAGCTATATGTCATTAAAAAGAGCACCTTTTGTTTAACGTGATTGACTACAGGAAGGCACAAGTGACAAAAAATACAGTACAGTTGTCAGAACTTGATCTGAATTGTTTTTTTCAGAGGACTTTATCCACTGCAGACAGTCAGCAGCTGTGTAATAACAGCAATTGGTATGTCGTTCTTTTCCTAGCTTGCTACACCAATCAACATTACGTGCCTCTTTAGGCAACCAGTTGTAACACTGCATCATCATTTGCAGTGTGAGACAGATGTCTGGGAGGCTGTATTGAGTAAAAACTGCGCCATGGTATCATTCATGTTTGTTAGCTCCACCATGGACTAAGCTGTTGCCCAAGCACTAGTCATGCATCCATACTCCTGAAGTCTTAATTTTACAGGTTTAGTTGACATTGCTGACACTGAGCCCTTTGTGATAGTTTGGGTGATTGAACACTGTCATGCTTTATTTTGGATGCAGTCCTTTATTTTTTCTTTCTTTAGTGGGGGGGGGGGGGGGGTCCCTGTCATGTCATGTCACGTCACAGCCTTTTACACTTGGGTATGTTAACACTTTTGTTTTCATTTCCTTAATCTCATAACTTTCTTGTCTAGCAGAGGTGAAAAGAGGCTACGAGGTGAAACATTTTTCCTGAGATAATGCTTTGTTCTAACTTTTCCTAAACTGCTAATCCAAATCCATCCACAACTCCCTTTTCCCATTTTTGCATATGGAGTCGGGGTGCCATTTAAATAGTGACAAGAGCCAAAGTTTACACCGCCCAATGGCTAGCCCTGCCGCGGAAACTGCTAATCCAGATAATTTTTATTTTTTATTTCTTGATCAGTATCAGGCAAAATACATTTTTTGCAAACACGCCTGATATTGTATAGTGCATGTATGCTAATCACTATTGTCCTGTGTTATGTCTGTATGCATGTAACTGGAAAATACAGCAGAGTAAGAGTACAGCATTAATAAACATGCTTTTTCTGAAGAGTAAATATTTCTGGCTGTATATCTAAATGTATGGCAGGCTTTTGGTTTAGAAGAAGTAAAACTTCTGAGGTGATAAGTCCTTAAAAAGTACTCTCAAGACTACAGTAACATACCAGACCTCTGATGTACAGCTGTGTGCATGAGATTTACATTAAGAGCATAGGATAAAATATACTACAATACCCATTATAGAGTGGCATCACTAAAATGGGGGGAGGGCAGTGGCATGACCTTTTGAACAGCTATTTTGATGATGTTTTATTAGATGATGCCAGGGATTAGCCTTAGTCAGTGTTTTCCAGTAGTCAGTTTCCTGAAAATATGTAAAAATACCGACCAACACGGCAAAATAAAAACTATAAAACTTTAAACAGTGGTAAGCACTTTCACGCTACAAGGCGCTTCATCAGACCATTAAAACATTTGCAACTAAAACATTTAAATACACAAATAAATTAATGACTTAAAGCATATAATCTTGGGTTAAGAGGTGGTGATTATGTTACTAATACTGCGTGTGTAGAATTGAGATGAATATTAGAGTTGCAAACTGACAGAGGCTGAGGATTAAATGGTACTGTCTCTTTAAAACCAGCACTTAAATCACATGCCTTAACTCATTAATGGGCTGTAGGCAGATATTCAGTGAAAACCCTATAGGAAAACTTATCTCCTTTTCATTGTGTAATGGAGAAAGTGAGACAGAGTGAAAAACTTAGATCGTTCTCTGTCTACTTAGTGTTTAAATGACAAGAAATATAACAATATGTATACACCGTACAGCCATAGATTTTGTAACCAATGAATATGTTGATTTATTGTATTACTATATATATATATATATATATATATACACACTGTATACTTTATATTTAGCATTTCTACTTAAGTTTGAAATATGTGGTATAATCTAAAATTATGATAATTCGAAATTAGTACACAATTTACAGGGCTTCATTAATCAGATTGTTTGCATAGTCAAAACATTTAGCAAAATTTATTTGGGTGGCCACTAATGGAAAAATATTTCACCTTACCGAGGCCCTTATTTTATACTGTTGTAGAGGTATAAGGAAGGAAGGAAGGTATATGTGAGGGAAGGGCAGTATGATGGATAATTGGACCTCTTCAGTTCTGCTTGTTAAATAATTCTGATGAAGTCTGTATATCACTTGATGTCTTTCCATATCACTGTTGCATTATTCTTTACAGATGGGCTATCCTACTGAGGATAGCTGAATGCCTGGCCAGCATACCAAAGGCTTATCTTCTTCCAGGGGCTGTATGTCCTACATCCAAGGATGGGGTCTTGGAGACCCATACTGGATCTTTCATTGCTCAACACTTCTGAAGATTACTTCCTTCAGGATGCTGTCTCTTCAGTCTCTCTTCTCTTTCTTGCTCCCCCAAGGTTTCCTGGTGGCTCTGGATTTGAAAGATGGTTACCTTCCTGTTCATCTTCTCTTCAGGAAATGTTTACGTTCTTCTGTGTCTTCCTCACATTGTCAGTTCTCTACTTTGCCTTATAGTCTCTCTCTCTCTATGTGGCCCTTAGGATTTTCAGCCAGTGTCTAGACCCAGTTGTGGCCTTCTGCTGACTTCAGGGAATTCAGATTTTCCCTTATTTAGATGAACTCTTGGTTCAAGCTCCATCCCAGCATCATCATCTTCAGGAACTTAAGTTTACATTGCTTCTTTTGCAAAGTTTAGCTTTCACCTTGATCCTTAAAAAGTCTTTGCTGACTCCTCCTCAAATTCTGCTTTTTCTAGGCTTAGCGATATCTCACAGCTGTCTGGCTTCAGCATTCCCATCCTCTGGATCTTCCCATTCCTCTGTTATCTTGTCTCAAGCTCAAGTTCCACTGATGGATTCATCAGCTCTCTCTGAATCCCGGCCTGCCTTTTCAGGTTTCTCTGCAACTTAAAAGCTGTACACATATGCTTCTGATCATGGTTTGAGGTTTGGCATCCTGCAGCAATGTCAGAGTACAGGCGGTTTGGTCCCCTCCCCAACTAGCAGACCATGTCAATATCAAGGATATCAGAGCTCTTATTCTTGCTCTCCATGCTTTCCTATTCCTTTGGATACCTGGCCCTCTAAGGGTTTTTACAGACAATAACCAGAATTACTTTGTATGTCAACAAACAAGGGGGAGCAAAGTCATACCTTCTTTGAAAGTTGGCTTTTTGTAGGCTTGGGATTTTGCTATCCACTATCACTTGATCCTTCAGGCAATTTACATCCCTTCAGAGCACATTCTAGTGGCAGACACTCTGAGCAGATACAGGGCAGATCCTCATGAATGGATGCTTCACAGGGAGGTGTTCCTGGACATTGTTCATCAATGGGGTACTCCTCAAGTAGATCATTTCCCGTTGCTCCTGTTCTAACCCTGACTAACATTTTCTTGACTCTGATCTTTTATCTTTCTCCTATTACAAACCTTCTTAAAATACTTCTATATCCTTTTCTCTCACATAGAAATAAATTGTTACTAGTATACTTTAACCTACTTAGTATACTACCCTTCTAAGACTTGTTTCTAGTAAGAGTAGCTTAAAAAAAACCTTATGCTAAAATTATTTCTGTATAAAACTGCTTTTATGGTATAATTATTACTGTATAAAACTGTTTTTATGCTATTCTCTATTAAATTGTATGTTTTTTCCCTGGAGCTTTTCTCCCCGGACCTCTACTGAAAATGGACATATATCCAGTTAGACTAGCCCGGTCAACAAATGTAAAATAAAATAAAATAAATAAATAAATAAATAAAAATAAATTTTGCTTCCCCTCTGAACAGACAACTTCCCATGTTCTGCTTGGAAGTGGATGCCATGTTTTTTTTCTTGGAAGCAGATGTTTCTATATGTTTATCCTCCTTTTTCTCTTTTGCCAGAAGTCTTGCACAAGACACATAAGTCCATAAGTGGGACAGACCCAAAATCTTACTGGTGACTCCCTTTTGACCCACACAGCACTGGCTCCCTTTCTCTTCTAAATGATCAGTGTCAGTCTTCACAAGTTACTTCACAGGATGAATCTATTCACACAAGACAAGGAATATCTCATTCAGCCTCACTTGTCCACCCTTCATTTTACTTTTTGGATGATAGGATTTGATTCCTTTTTGACACCACTTTTTTGAGGGTGTGCTTCAGGTTTTGCAGGAGGCCAGAAAACCCACTACTAGAAAGTTCTATTTGACTAAATGAGGAAGACTTTCTATTTGGTGTAACAAGCATGACCTGGACCCTTTTTCTGTGAGTATATGCCTGTGGTGCTTTCCTATTTCCATGAGTTACTCACTATTAATCTATTAAAGCTCATGTGTCGGCCATTTCTGCTTGTCTCCTTCTGAATCCACAACTGGCTTTGAGTTTTGAAGTCGAACAAATTTTGAAAGGTGTCCTTCATATTAGACCTCAAAGAAAACCTGTTCTTCCTTCTTGAGACCGTAATTTAGTTCTTGTGAAATTTGACTCTGACTCATTTTGAACTTGCAGTTTCCTCTTCCTTGCAACATTGTATGTGGAAAACTGTAATGTTAGTGGCCCTTACTTCTGTCAAGAGGGCTTCTGTACTTCAAGCGTTCATGGCAGTTCTATTATTATTATTATTATTATTTATTTATTTATTTTTTTTTTACAAAGATAGGGTGTCTTTTCATACCAGTCCTTCCTGTATGCCTAAGGTTTTTAAGGATTTCTTCTTAAATTAAACTATTCATCTTTCTTCTTTTTTCCCTTCTTCACAGAATGAGAGTGAGGGGGATCCTTCACACTTTCAATTTACATTGACAGCTCAGATGTTATCTAGATAAAACTAAAGATATCAGGAAAAATTTCCAGCTTTTTGTTTCCCTTCATGCCAAGAAATTTGGTTTAGCTGTGTTTAGGTACACCAAAACCTCCTGGATTTCTAATGCTATTTCTTTATATTCTTTTCATGGCAAGCAACTTTTCTTCTTCATTTCATGCTCGTTCTATTGGGTGCTTTTTACAAGAGCTTGGATGCTAGATCCATTTTGGAAGTTGCTACTTGGGCCTCTGAACTTAGTTTCCCTTCTGGGAAAAATGGCTTCCCCACTAATTATCACATTAATAACAATGTACTAACCATGCAAGCAGTCGTGGGGGACCCGGGCACCCAGGTTGATAGCAACCTGACTTTTGACCACCACATTACCTCTTTTGTACGGTGAGAAATAGGGGCTCCACTGTTTTGGTAAGATCTTACACAGCTATACCTTTTGGAGTCCAGTTGTCATGAAAACACTGACTCCTTGTATAATGTGTTATGGTTTCTGTCATTGTCCTGGAGAAGTGCAGAAAAAAGAAAATATCAACATAGTATACATGTTCTTCAGTAAAGCTTGTCTTATTTTTTCTTTCAGTTTTAAATATATATATATATATATATATATATATATATATATATATATATATATATATATATGTATGGTATTCATACACACACACACACACACACACACATATATATATGGTTGCAGTCTGAAAAAGCAAATGCTCAAAAGAACAAATGCTCTTTTTTCCTTATTTTTCAGCCTGCCAGCTACCTTGCATGCAAAATGCCAATCAAATATTAATAAATAAATAAAAATTATCAAAAGTGGGGTACAGTGGGGTCTGGGAATTTGCCCTTCCCCACTATTCTGCAGTCTTAGAGTTGGTATGTATTTAATTAGCAGGAGGTGTAAGCGGCTGCGGTGGGGCTTTCTGACTGCAAAATTTTTCTTTTTTTTTTAGATTTACTTGAAAATTATGAATCTTTTTGCATTCACTCTTTGAAGCATCGGATGTTTGATGAGACAGTCATATTATATACATATGATTATCTCACAAAATATCGGATGCTCAAAAGAGCGGCTTTTAACATCAAAGCACAGAACATTGGGGGTGGAAACAGCTTTTAGTAGGGTGGCAAGCCCCCCCCCCCCTGCACTCCTACACCCCCTGCTGTCTGTGTGTGTCTGAGATTACACAACAGTGGGGAAAGGACAAATTATCTAACCATGCTGTACCTCAATTTTGCATGCAAATCAACCAGCAGGCTGAAAAACAAAGAAAAAAAAAATGTTCACAAGTGCTAATTGCAGACTTGTATGAATATAGTATATATAACATCAAATCCACTGCTGAGTCTTCTTGTTTGAAAGCAGTGGTTCTTGCAGTGCAGCAGTAATGTATAGGTAACACAAACATAGAGCTCATAAGCAGTGTAGATGTTCTATTTGAGAGCAGATACATTGCCGTTAATCAGAAAATGATTTCTGACAGTCTCCTTGATCTCTCTCATGCTGTAATCAGTCACAGTTAAGAGATTAATATGGCAGTGTGTGTAATTGCTTCTTGCCTCCGGTGCAGCTATTTCATCAATGAATTGCATGATTTTCAGCTGGTGAACTAAGGTACAAAAATCATTATCAATTCAATGAATTATGAGTAAACAGTACTGTGGATATGTAAAGGTTAATGAAATATTGGAGTCTCCAGTATCATAGCTCAGGGAATTAAAACTATACTAGTTCTGGTTTTCTATTCATCCAGAATTATTTGACATGGTTAAGAACAAAAAATACATACATATCACATAACTGCTTCAGTTGTCTGAACAATGATATATAAGCAGAAAAAAATCCAGAATTCACAGAAGTGGAGTAACTTAGACATTATGAGGTTTGGATGGGGATTATTGCTCCCTTCTAGTCAGAGTGTTTTGAAACCCATTGTCACCTACACAACTGTTTGCTTTTCACTTCCAGTTGCTCTACAACGTTTTGGTTGGTTGGTCAATGCAGGGTAGGAGAAAATGCTTGCTCTGCAAATTCTAAAAAGTGTAACTGTATTGAATGTCATAGTGCACAACAGCAGGAGATGAAGTATAGGTAAGACTGGGAGTGCTTCATTTTAGACTTTTCTTTTCCATGTGTACCTGAAAGTTTGTGAAGATATTTATTGGAGAGATACAGTGAGGGTAATCAGACTTCGTTTAGTGCTGTACTCATTCCTGGATTGTGCTTTATTAGTAAATGAGGGGTGCATAATAGGTGTGATTAACTAAGTGATTTTTTTTTTTTTTTTTTTTTACAATGGGTCTTGATCATGTCTTTCATTCTGTTATTCTTCATAGGTTCATAGCTTAATACTAGGCTAACTGCCCTTGTGGGCCATTTTTAGCCTAGCTAGTTATCCCACTTGAGAATCAACCCTGAACCCTGTGTCTGTAATTTAAACACTTTAACTGTTGTAATAAGAAAAGTTCGCTTGTAGGGAGTTAATGCTCCGTTGTGTAAGCCCAAATAAGTACAAAATAAAAACAAGACCACAGAGCAAAGCAATGAAGGGGCTCAAAACGCTCACACAAAGTCCCATATAATACAGAGCAGCAGTCCTGTAAACAAAAAATACTCCAACGTTGTAGAAAATGTATAAAATGCAGAAGTTTATTGTAAAACAGGGTAGCGCTTTCGCTAAATAGCTTCTTCAGCCCTCTATGAAAACAACCATCACTTAATCACATTTAAATACCCAAAAAGGCGCCATTCTGATAAAAATTACTTAAAGGTAAACATACCCAGACAACAACTGGTGTAATGGATACCATAATCACATAAAATCAAGAATAAATACACATTATACAATGTTAATTATAACAATATATATCAAAGCAATAAACTCACATATATTAAAAACATCAAAAATAACTATATACATAATCCTAAGTATATGTTAAGAGACAAAAACTCTGACTGTCACAAAACTCTTCAGTTATGTCTAAGTTTCCTCATCTTTAAGAGTGGGCGTAATGGAACCTTGCCGTTAAGCCCAGGAAGGACATCAGCTCGAAATCTAATGATCCAATGTGTCTCCCTTGCTTCTGTATAGTTCTTCACATCACCCCTCCTATGTGTCCTACATATTTGCTCCAAAACTCTAAATTTAAATTGATGTTGCAGACCCTGTTCAGATATATGTTTGGCAAGTGCATTGTGTAAATGTCCCTTCCTGATATGGTATATGTGCTCACGAATCCTGTCCCTCAGGCAGCGATTCGTCTTGCCGACGTAAAACGCTGGACAGGCTACACAAGTAGCTAAATACACCACATCCTTAGACATACAATTCCCATTGACACGTATAATATGTTCGTTTAATAAAGTGGGGTGCAAGACGAATCGCTGCCTGAGGGACAGGATTCGTGAGCACGTATACCATATCAGGAAGGGACATTTACACAATGCACTTGCCAAACATATATCTGAACAGGGTCTGCAACATCAATTTAAATTTAGAGTTTTGGAGCAAATATGTAGGACACATAGGAGGGGTGATGTGAAGAACTATACAGAAGCAAGGGAGACACATTGGATCATTAGATTTCGAGCTGATGTCCTTCCTGGGCTTAATGGCAAGGTTCCATTACGCCCACTCTTAAAGATGAGGAAACTTAGACATAATTGAAGAGTTTTGTGACAGTCAGAGTTTTTGTCTCTTAACATATACTTAGGATTATGTATATAGTTATTTTTGATGTTTTTAATATATGTGAGTTTATTGCTTTGATATATATTGTTATAATTAACATTGTATAATGTGTATTTATTCTTGATTTTATGTGATTATGGTATCCATTACACCAGTTGTTGTCTGGGTATGTTTACCTTTAAGTAATTTTTATCAGAATGGCGCCTTTTTGGGTATTTAAATGTGATTAAGTGATGGTTGTTTTCATAGAGGGCTGAAGAAGCTATTTAGCGAAAGCGCTACCCTGTTTTACAATAAACTTCTGCATTTTATACATTTTCTACAACGTTGGAGTATTTTTTGTTTACAGGACTGCTGCTCTGTATTATATGGGACTTTGTGTGAGCGTTTTGAGCCCCTTCATTGCTTTGCTCTGTGGTCTTGTTTTTATTTTGTACTTTCACTGTTGTGCCAAATTTTCATTTTCCTTAAATTCGTGGTTTTATAAGTTCATAGCTAATTACTATGCTAGCTTTCTTAACAGGCCATTCTAAGCCTAACCAATTTCTTTCCCCAAGGTGAAAATCAAACACTGTACCTTGCGTTTCTGAGCCAAACACCTTAACCATTATACCAAGCTTCAATCGTATTTTTTACTTTCAGTGTTCATGCCATTAGCATAATTATGGTGCTTTAGACTTCAGTTTTAGATACTTTTCCACCATTCAGCTGCTTGGTTACTCCTATCTGTTCCAGCTACGGACAATCATAGAAGGACTCTTGAAAGCCCATGTGTAGAGCATAATCATACTTCAACCACAAAGTGTGACTGACAGAACCTAGGAATGGAGGTTCTGGCAAAACATTCACTGTCTAGTTATAGGTTGACAGTATCTTACCTAGGCTGTGCTAAGCTAGGGCAGTGCTGAGTACTACTATAGAAGTTGTTGGGAGGTGGAAACAACATTTTAAGGAACTTGTTAACGTAATGGCCCTCCCATCAGGATGATAATTCCTGATGACCTTGATGGTTGGGAGTCTACTCACTGCAGTGACTAGAGGCCTTTGTAGTAGTAAGGCTGCAGATGTTGATTCTTTACATGAATTTCAACAAGAGATATTGATCGACAGTAATCAGGGGCGGCATACAGTGGTTAGTGCTCCTCTTCAGTGTTACGTGAAAGACTATCTGTGATTGGCAAACTGAAGTACAGTCCCCTCAACGTTATTGAGCCTTCTCACTAACTTAATGGGGCTTCCAGGTCCATGCATAATGGCGCACATATGAGCTCACCAAGGTTGTTTGTGCAATTATTTATTATTTTGCTCACTAGGTAAGTGGACAAATCTAGACAAACGGTCTCAACCATATCTGTCAGAAAATATACACAGTTACAGTGTTACATAGTTGTTGCAGTAGTAGTCTTCTATCAAAGATTTAAACTTTAGACGTGTTAAGATACAGACAGGAGGACATCCTGCATGTTTGAATTGTAGTTGCTCTAACTAAACATCATTCCCTCAACAAGTCCATTATGGAGGAACAAATATACACTTAGTTTAACCTTTCAAAAACACGTTTAAAAGATGATTGACGGGTGGGAGATTCTCAGCTAAATTGATGTAGGTAGAAAGAGTTTTGAATTGGTTCCTGAGTATAGAGATAGTAACTGGCTGGAAAAAGATCTGAAGTTGTGTGATATGTGGGCAGATTTGAAGAAGTGAACTAGATGGGTAGATATTAAGCCTTAGCATCTTAAAATAAAATAAATGATAAGCCAAATGCATTTGTGTTGTACTGGAAGCTATTAAGCTTTTTAAGGAGAAACACTTCTGTGTTCATACTGCTAAAAATTAGTAAAACGGTTTGTGTTGCAGTGTATGAAGACAGTTACTGTTAGTCATGGAGATGCTGATCACAAACCGTAAATGTTTTTTGATTTGAGTGCTGGATATAAATTTAAATTTTTGGAGTAGAGTGCATCCATAAAACAGGAAAAAGAAACGTTAAGGCTTTGTTCAGTGTCCTAAATTTTCTTAGTTCTGAGTAGAGTCATTTGTCTGTCAGCTGTTTGAGAAGTTTGCCAATTCGGAGGTGTATTACTAAGTTTTACGGTGGTATCAACATTGTCTTGTTTAGCATAGTTGTAAAACCTTTTTTTTCTTTACCATTAAGCTTTGTTTAGAAGGCTGGAGCTGAGATGTTTGCTTCCTTGACAGTATATTGGATGACAGTACTTACTTTAGTTCTGTTAAAGTCAATTTCCCAGTCAAAGAAAGTGTTTCTTGAAATGTAAATAGCCAGCACAAACTTTTGTAGTTTTGCAGGAAAGTGCTTTGACTCCCACAAGCCCTTACTTAACTGCTTACTAGCTTCATGATTTCAGAATGTTGGGGATAAGGGAGAATCCTTATACCTACAAATAAAAGCCAGAAGTCCTATAACAAGATATTATACATGTAAAAAGGCAGAAAATGAACTTCAGCAAAAATATATCCAGACAGTCCCATACCTAAAAGTAAAACCTGACAAGTCTCACCGTAAAAATGCACAAAAAAAAAATTCGGACAGATAGGTTCCCACAATGCACAGTTTGTAAGGAAACTGATAGGAAAAAATGTATCTTGGTAAGTTACATTCATTAAAACTTTACATAAAACACGTTTTGAGGATGTGTGTATGGCAACCAAGGTGACTTTCATTAGCCTGGGTATTTATGAGCACTACACTGAGTTAGTATTTGTACAGAATGTACAGATCAAAGGAAATGGTATCTATGAATACTGCTATAAGGAGGGCCCAAGAGCTGATCCTTAACAGAACCCAACTTTGAAACAGGATTGTATAGACAACCTTTCTGATCTTTTCAGACTAAAGTGAAGGCCCAATGTCTGGATATATTTTTGCTGAAAAAACAAGATGGTGACGTCATTTTTGAAGCAGAAAATACTACCATAGGCAGGATCACCCTGCACAAGTTCTTCAAAGATTGCCATGAGAAACAAGAGTCAAACACTTTCGTTAGGATGAGTAGTGAACATCAGCAAGATTATCCTTGTCAACATTTCTGTAAATAGCATTTGCTAAAGGTGACAGAGTGCTGTTAACATTGTGTCCAGTTCTAAGGCCATTCTGTCATTAAAAAGTGATCATAGAAATGGATATGAAATAGTCAGGTATTTTAAATGTAGAGGATAAAGCTAGGTTATATGACATGTTACTTACATTTGACAAGCAAACAGCAGTAACACAAGTTACCTAAATCTTTTGGACTGTACTTATATTTTACATACCAACTACAAATTGTCTTGCTGTTGCTAAAAATGCTTGATGTTCCAGATGTAATTGTCAAGAGTATTTGCATCCATCTCCTTTCCACATTAACTTACATTATTTGTACTTTTTGTTTTTGAGTAGCATATGGATTCAGTGATGTATGTCTAACTAAATACGGAACTGGGCAGTGGGTATAGGAAAATATTATTTTCGAGTTTATTTGTTGTAGTAGTTTGTTAAACCACTTTTTTCTGATTATTCAAGTTATTTTTTGGTATATTATTTTAAAATTAATAAAACTTGCGTTGAAAACAATGTCTAAAACGCATCAGATAACCATTTGCACAATAGAGTAGCTGAACATTTCTGCATGCAGATGAGGACAATAAATACTTTTTAACCAAAATTTACAATTTAAAATGTACTAGTCTTAATTTTTCTGCCCTGCATCCCCATATCTTCACCACCTAAAATTTTAACTCTGGTCACCTGGCCGTTTGAGGTAAACTAAAGGAAAGCAAAATAACTCCTTACCTCTCAAATTATGCAACCTTAGAGTAGGAAAATATCAGTAGTGGAGGTATGAGGGTACAGCCAAACAGCCGCCTATTTCCTTCAAAAGCACATTTGTATTTATATAACTTCAGTTTAGTTTATGCTAGTTTACTGTAATTAAGTAGTGGTATAGCACCATTATGCACAGTCCTGGAAGCCCCATTTAGTTCAGTTTTTGCTAGTTTAAAAAGTGTAGAGGTGTTACAGTTTTGTATACTGTGATCTCCATGTTAACTAGAGGTAGGTGTGATAACACTCAATTTATGCTTCGTGGCAGCGATGTTAAGTACGTGACAGTGCATCACAAGGTAATCAGAACGGATGCATTTTGACAGTTTAACAGCATTTTCTCCAAATGCCAAACTCCATATTCAATATGCTAAAACTACTTTTATCGAGCTTTGGAGCAAACATCTTTTGTTTGGGGGGGGGGAGGCAATCCTCCTGTACCTCCTGTACCTCACTTGTGCGGACTCTCCACATCCCCTGGAATTGCACATACCAACTCTGAGGGTGCCCACCAGTAAGGAAAAGTTAAAACTCAACTGTTGCAGAAAATGGTTTCAGCAAGTTGCCTTTGCACTAATGGCATTTGCTGAAACTGTCAGAAATCTGTCGACACATTCCCCATTTAAAAAAAAAAAAAACTACCAACAGCTTGATTTATATCTGACAAATGCATACCATCATAACACAACATTCTAGTTTATAAAATGTTACCAGAACTGTTAGGTCTTTCTTAAGGTTTCTTGGAAAAATTGCAATTTGTTTCTGGTCACTTGTGATTTTAGCATTTTCTTATTTGAGTAGGTCATATACATTTTAAACTGAGTTAGGCTTATACTTGTAAGATGGTTAGTTACAGTCTCCTTGTATATGCCTTTTTCCATAGTTAAGGTATGTCATATGACTCTAGAAACCATTTTGATGTGAGATAGTGAAATGATTAGAAAAAAGGTTTGATTCCAAAAGACTTTCTCTTTGTCTAAGTGACTTTCTTCAGTTTGACTGCCTTATAGATATGTGTTACAATGGAGTAAGTGACTTACACCGAGAGCAAGTTTTTTTTTTTAATCTGGACCAAGTTGTATAGACCGTGATACAGTTTTGGAAAGCCTTTTAGCAGCTTCTTGATGAGCCTAACAACTACCTTAAGGCCACATTTTAACATCCCAGCTGTACATGGCTGATTCTGCACCCCCCATGAGGCATACTTTCAGCGACTGTTTTCAGTTATGTAGTAGCTAGGTTAAGGTTCAGTTACAGTTGTGTTAGATGAAGGGGCATAGGATTAGATAGGGGAGGTTTTTTTTTGTGCGGCATCATTCCCTGATGCTCACAGGTGCAGTGTGTACATTCCCCATTTGTGGTTAGCAGTATTGTTCACTATTGGAACAAAGCAGTTGGTAGGTGACCTAGTGTCTGTGCTAGGCAGATGGAGACAGGATTAAGTGTGTGTGTGTTGGGGAGGTGCTGAGTTAGCATTCCCTACTCTGCATGGCAGCTGAGATGAAAACGCCCTCACTGTACACTGATCTTAACTGTGGTATGCAAGTGCACAGTATTTCTGTTAATGGTCTAACAGTTAATAGTATTCAGTTTTTATGGCAATCACTACTGTCATAATAAGCACAACCCTTTCTGGAACTGTGAACAGTCTTTGGGAAGCCCTTGGTATGCCCCTTTCTCCTACACCAGTCACTCAATTCCACCCATTTTCTATTCTTAGATTTCATTTTACTCCTTCCACTCCTACTCCACTAACACACTTTTCTGTTAACTGTCCATTTTTAGCTTAATGGCATCTTCTTACGTTAATAATTTAATCCCTCACTGTTTTAAATCTTCTACAGCAATATGCACAGTATAAAGCATCCATTATCACTTTCTCTAATTTTTGCTAGCTTCCCTTAGCTGTTGCTCTTTCTTTGCTCCATTGTATTGAATTTCTTAACATTCTTCCCTACTTTGCTCATTTGCCCTTCCACATACCCCCTTTCTTCACTTTCTGACAACTTTCCATTAATGCCGGTAACAGATTTCCAGTATGTACTCTTGCCTCATCTCCAGACTGCCACAGGTGTGAATCAGGTAAAACAAGAGTACTGTAAGTGGTTTAAATTTGCCCTGGCTAGCACTAAAACATGTTTTAATGCATGTTTAGTATCTGTTGTGCACCATTAATTTCTCAGCAGCATTCTGGTTTTCATTCTAGAAGTGTCTATGTTTTTCATGTAGGTTCCTTTTTAACCTCAACACACAATATGAAAAAAGCATTATTAATGTCTTTATCACAGCATATACATCTAATGGAAAAGTCATTACTTTTCTTCAGCACCCTGGCAGGCCCACATAAATGCCTTTTTAATGTACCTTGTCATTTGGTTCATTGTAAAATTACTGGTATGCAATATAGTCAATATATTACTGGTATGAAATATGTGGACTACTTAAGAACAGGTGCACACACACAACCGAAAAATAATCTTACAGCCTTCAGTATATCTTGATCTTTTCTGCAGTGTTAATGTCCTTGCATCACTCTGTTATTGTTTTCTAATTTGTTATACCCCAGAATAGGTAGAATCGGATATGCCATGCTGACACAATTTTTTTTTGTAGTGAAGGTGTTTTTGCCTCCCTGACTCAGTTTTATGGGGATGGAGAGCACACTTTGGTAAGAACATTTACAGTGGTAATCTCTCACCGCTAAATTGCAATGAGAGTTCTGTGACTTCCTACTTTTAGGTAGGCAGCTTCATGACAGCCTCCGGAAAAAAAAGATATATATATTTTTTCAAGAGATGATCTTCTGTTTATACATGCATATATATTTCTGTTTACTGTTCTCCCATCTGTCAGCTATGTTGACATAGCAGCTGTGAGTGCTATTTCCCTTTTGTGGCATAACTCCTCCCTGGAAACTGATGTGGGGGCCTGATAAACCTTCCCTTGTGGGACTACACCATCTTATTTATGCCCCATGAATGCTGTAACATGAACCTAGTTTGCCAGATCCAAACCACATTCCTAGTCCCTGGTACTGCAGGCTGTGCG
The DNA here is from genome assembly GCF_019279795.1 of Protopterus annectens. Classification (NCBI taxonomy): domain Eukaryota; kingdom Metazoa; phylum Chordata; order Ceratodontiformes; family Protopteridae; genus Protopterus; species Protopterus annectens. Next base: position 709,799,805 of record NC_056745.1, on the reverse strand, counting down.
CTTCTCTTTCTCTCTGTCTCCGACAGGTGTCAACACTGCAGTGTGTCAGACTGCCTCCCTCCCTTCCTTCTTCCAAGATGGATGACCCATTTTTGGCTGGTTCGTAGGTATTAGACTGGCTACCCTTGTGGGCTATTTTTAATCTTGGCCAATTTCCCTTTTTGTGCTCGAAATTGTTTTATTTTAATTTACATTTGTTTATCAGGATGGTCCGACTGGGACAGTGCCCATTTTCAGTGGAAAACCGGGGAGAAGAGCTCCAGTCTAAGCTTACATACAAATTATCACAACAAGTAATAGAAATTATAAACAAAATTGGCAAAAACTGAGTCTTAACACAGTTACAGGTTAAAAATGTAAAAACAAAAATGTACACACGGTATCAAATAGAACAAGACTTAAAGTACTTGAATATAGACAAATATATGGCTGAATTTATATATGTGGAGGAACATAATGTCAGGAAATTAAGCAGGGAGAATCACTTAGGCAAAGTAGTGCATAGTTAGTAATACTTCTGTGGTGAGAGTTTCAGCTGGGAATGTAACTACTTGTAGAGAAGTAGTGTTGTTAGAAGGGATATGTTAACAGAGTTAGTACATAAAGAAATAACCTATCGCATTTGGTTATAGATTGACTTTACTAACCCCATGTTCGTTAATTATATATTACCTATAAAGAGAGTAGTTGGGATCATGCTGTGGATAATTTGGAGACTCATGCATGGGATAAAGCATTTAGGAACTGCCTCTATCTATTAGTAGAACAGAGGACGGTCCTAGGGTAAATTTTTGGTTTCTCCCTCTCAGTCATTTGAGCTTCCAGCAACCAAGTTGCTAGTTGATTTCAGGTCATCTACGACATAGTCAGGGCTGTATCCCTCTGTGCCATGAAACTGATGGCAGCAATGGCATCATCTGATTTTTGCAAGTGGCTATTTCTTATGTGGCATTTAAGGCATACTTGAACATTAAGTTTGAAAGAGTAGTTTATTTTATTGCTTTTGTTCAAACACAGAATTGTAGTTCAAGCCACATTATCCTGCTGAGACATGAAGTTAATCATCTGTGCCTGGTAATGCACACACAAAATCACTGACTGAAATCATTACATACCTAATTATTTCATTTTCTTAGTATTATAATGTTACAAGTGTTTATAAGGTCAGGAATCTCAGATGAGATCACTATAGGCCTTATTCCACTCAGCCCTAATATAGCATACCTTATCACCATACCATACCATACATACCTCCACACTCTTTAAAACTTATAAGATTTTACTCATGCCTGATTTTTAGAGGAAGTTTATTCCATTGACTCTGAAATGAAAAAAAAATTCTGCTAGTTTTGAATTTACTAGCCGTTGCTTAGCCACATTAGTGTTATTCCTAGTAACATTTCCATGGATAACAAAATTCAGCCTTTAAGTACTACACATTCTCATTTTTTTTTAAATTTATGTACCCATGTCCCATCACCTCTATACATCCTGGAAAACACAGGTTATAGTTTCAGCTTTTTCAGCCTGTCCTGATAACTGGTATCCTTCATGCTATGGATTCTCCTGGTGAAAACCCTTTGTACACTTTCTAATTTATTTATTTACTTGTTTGTAATTTAGAATACATACAAAACTCACTTCCATACTCCATCATAGGTCTCCTGGCTTTGTATATTGGTATCACTTACTTCTCATCCCAGATGGACATCAACCTAAATATAGCTCACATAGTGGAATAACATGATTTCTAGGGCTTATTTATATAGCCAGAAAACTTCCAAGGGCCTCTTATTGCTCTCATACTCCCCATACATGTACCATATGGATATCTAATACTCGTTCTACCAAAATGCATAAGCTTAGTTTTAGCAAACATAAATAAAACTCCATTAATCTGACCCTATTCACATATTTTATCTAAATAAAATTGCAATTCCTGATGATTTCCCATCAATGTAACTATCCCTGCAATTTTGGCATAATTTGCAAATTTTTTACCCAGCCTTTGGTCTCTAGGGGAAAACCTGCAATAAATGCATGAAATCAGAAGGGTCCCCGTATGGATTCCTGACACTCTTATTGATTTTTATTTCTTTTGATCTTACTCCACAAATACAAACCCAGGCCTTCCTATTAATGAGTCAATTAGCAACCCACCTAACCAAATATTGTTGAATTTCCATTGTGACAAGGATTTCAAAATAGAATTGTGAGGAACAGAATTAACATAAATTGCATCAACTGATAACTTTTTATCTAAGACCCTTATTATTTCTGCATAAAAACTAATTAAATTAGAAATGGTGGATCTCCCCGAAGTAAAGCCATGCTGGTATATATGTCACAATAACCATGGAATTCTGATTCCAGCAATATTCCTAGCAGAAGATATTCAAAAGTTTTACAAGTTATGCTCATTACACTTACTGGCCTAAAACATATCCAGACTGTGTAAAGGTCCACCTTTATTTATTGGGAATAATATTAGCACCTTTATAATAAGAAGGGACATGCCCAGTTTTCAAACTATTTTGGAATAGGCAGGTTTAATGGTTTCAGTATTGCCATCTTAATACCCATCAGGAAAAACTCATTAATCACATATGAGCCTGAAGAGAAGTACTGTTTAATTCTACATAAAAGTTCTGCAGCACTTTCCATCATCATCAGAGGGGGACAGTATATTCAGTGTTAACATCAAATAAATTTACATTAGGAGAAGAAAGGTTTCCATCTACTTGGGTAGAAAAAAAGTTGGGAAAATTATCAATCACTTTAGACATGTTTTGCATCTTGCAAAATCCATATATTCTCATTACATGCTTTCCTATGTTCACTCACATACTTTTACAGAAGGATTTCTTATGATCTAAAATGCATCGACTCATCTTATACTCATATGATCTTTTAGCTCATTAAATTTCTTTGCTTACTGTACAGTCCATTTCTCCATGTACTTCCTGGATATTTCTACTTGGATTCCTCCTTATATTCTGCCAACATCCCTTTTTCTTTTTTAAGTAAACATGTTTTCCTTGTATCCAGCCATGGGGGGGGTTCCTAGATTTCTTTCCCATAATCAGTTTTTTTCCATTGGGACAAAATTTTCTATATTTAGAGTCTTGTCATAGATGATGTCCCATATTTTCTGAATACTCTTATCTAAGAACTCTTCTCTCCAGCTGCAGTTCTTTAAATAATGTTTGACAGTTGAGAAGTTTGTACTGTAAAAGTTTCTTAATATTTTTGTTTATGTTTTCTTAAATTTCATATTACGAAATACACTTAACTACACAATGATCAAAACTGGGCAAAGGCCCTGTAACATTTACTTCAGCTGTTAAGCGTCTCAGTGTCAAGACCACATCTACTATATTACCCCATCTTGTTGGACTCTAGGCATATTGAATTGCATCTAACTCACTCCGTTCAAATAGCACTATCCTTTTAATATTGCTTTTTCTTTTCATTTGTCCCCAGTCAGTACCTTGAAATTTAAATCTCCCCTTCTTAAAGATTTATCTTTAGTTGAGTTTTTAAGCTCAATAAGCCAGTTCTCCAACTCATAAACATATTAAGATTGAGGATGGTAACACTCCACTACATGCTAGTATTCCCTTTCTCTTACACCATCTTTTTATATTGTAGGTCATTTTGCAGGTAGTCTGTGTTATTAATCGGTATTATCTGGTAACATGATTGTTTACAGTTACTAATTTTTTTACTAAGGCACAATTTAGATTATCAGGTATCAAAATCACTAGTGGTGTACTCAGACTGTAGAAAAATACAGGTGAAATTCAGAGAATCAGGCAGCTACAACTGCCTAGATAGCTCTACAACTTACTACTACTACTAATTACATTTTTATAACCCTCACAGGATCTCTCCTGTTAGACTTGACTCAGGGTGCCACGGTTGTCTCCTTCATAAAGTTTGTCTGACAGAGTAGAGGATTAAGGCCCTTGGCTACTAACAACATGTTTCTTGTTCACAAGGTACAGTGTTTGAGTCCTTCCACCCATTTGCCTATTGCATGAGTCTGAACAAGACACTTAACCAGACTGTGATCTGAGGTTGTCACTGAAAAGGGACACTTGTGTTCAGCGGGCCCTTGTTAGTAAATGTTTAAAAATTGTATTTGCCTATGAAATTTGAAGACCTTAGTTATGCGCATGCTTTTTATGGTTTTCAGGTTTCACACTGTAAGGATATATGACTTTATTTATCCCCTCCAGGAAATCTAACGGATTATGATGTATGTTGTATATGTTTAATATTCTGCTTTGAGGAGAACTTTCCTCTCTAGGGCCTTTCCTAATTCTGCTATGTCAGCCTGTCCTAGTAAACATTATGGTTGAGTTATTCTCCTGGTATTTATTTTACTATCATCATATTCAGGCACACGTCTCACATTACACCCTATATTAATTTCTATCTGTAGACAGACTCTCCTGCATCTTTTTCCACACCAAGATTCTTGTTTTGGAGTGTGGCCCTGCTGGTTCACTTTCAGAGTTTTCTACACTGTCTTAATCAAGGCAGATATCAGTTGTGTGTTGAGTACCAAATTAGAAGTGACCTTCTTTTTGAAAACAACATTCCTGGTATCTATCTTTATCTAGTTCATCCCCTCTTGATAACCAAACTACAGTGGTGGGGATATCTGCCAGATTTACAGTACTTTTTTATTCCCCTTCCATCTTGGGCATAAGGCTTTCTTCTAGCAGTTATCAGTTATCCCATTCTGTCTTGCATCAAAAGTATAACAACTATATTTCCCACCAAAACACATTTTTTTTGCAGTCTGTAACTACTCAGTTCTTTCCCACCCTGGCAAATGTATGTCTGTGAATATGTTTTCTTTCCATGCTCTGACATCTTAATTGGGTGGAGTAGCTCCCTTGCAACCATATTTTCTTTATTTTCAAACCCTTTAAGTAAGTTTCTTCTCAAATCAACATGGAGGAATTATTTGTATTTAGTATCTCTCCCTCCATTTGAGCTACATATCACAGTCTTGTTCTTTGACTGTATTAGTTTACACATTCTTTGCTACCTTCCTTTTAATTTTTCTTGTATGTTTTTTTAATGCTTCTTCGTGCAGAGTCCTTTGCGCTTTGGCCTTTTCTAGGGTAGTTAATTATTACCTTTGGACAATCTGCTGTAGACTAGTTGAAGTCTCCAGTCTGTGACTTTCTGCCTTATTTTATAAGTCCATTTGGGCAGTACTCCTGTGACTTGCCAGGTCACAATTTCAGGTATGCTTTGGTCATTTCCTTCTCACTATTTTTTAGCCTTTGTAAGGGCTATGCCATGAGGTTTTTTTCTGCCTTCCTTGTTCTATTACTTACCAAGGCATAATATCCTTCCATTTTTGTCAGTATACTATGGCACAGGTAAATATGTGCTCACCTCTTTTTTTATTAGCCCACCTTTGCTAATTTATATGATAGATGCTATGTGTTGGATCTTGACATTGTTTCTTGGCACCATTTCATGTGCCAAGAAGACTCATGACAGTAGATGTATCAAACATACCTTCCATCCTATATATTCTTTCAATGCATGATTGTAGACCCATTTATTCTTTTACTTAGCAGTCTGTGTGACCATTGCTTTCTAGGTTATTAATTGGGAGCAGGGTTCTGGTTGCACTGCAGTATTATTTGCTGACAGTTATGGATAAATAGTTATAATCTAATTTAAGAAAATTTCCCTTTCACATTTCTGTGTCTTCATGAATGATAAGGCCCTGAGGAACACCCTGTCCGCATGAAAGATGATGAAAAGGCTCCACTGCCATGAGGGCCTGTAATTCAGACACCCTTCTTGCTGAAGTGATGGCTAGAAGGTAGGCTGTTTTCCAAGAAAGGAATTTCAAAGGACACTCGAACATCTACATTTATGGTAAGTGTACACAACTGTACTTTCTTTGTATTCTCCATTTTTCAATAAGGTTAAGTTAAAAGTACAGGAAATCCACAATATTCAATTTGAGGTCTTATCAGTGTTTTTTACAATGCTTTTCTGTACTGCTGATAGTTTGGAGAATGTCTTTCATAGTAGCATGACATTTTCTAAGAACTGAGCTTACATGAGTGTCAGACAACTGATTATCATTTACAATTAGTTAATTTAATTTAATAAAACCAATCCAACAAATGACTGCAGGAGTATAGAGCAATAATCTGTAAAAAGTTATGGATACATAAACAACTTACACTGACTAGACTGTTTTAATAAAATTTGAACTTGGATGAAGTTATGGCACTACCGTAACTAACCAGTAATGATTTTCACAGAATGTGTTTTATAACTGTAAGGAATGACCCGGTTTAATTATGAACTTGGGCAACAATGTGTAAATAAACATTACTGTACAGGTAGAGTGCATTGCTGCAAAATTGCATTAAAAGAGACTAGTAGTAAACTAATAATGCATACAAGTCACAGTATTGTGCAAACCTGGGAGCTGATGTAACCACCCGCACTTTGACTGACAGACAGACTGACTAGTAGTGATGTTTCAAGTATTTTCTACACAATTGCCAGTACAGTATATTTTATCCATTAGTAGCTTGACGTGTCTGTAAAATTATAAATATGAATCTAATGTACTTCCCAAACACGTAAAACTAAAACTCACTGACATACTGTGGTCAACTAACTAAAAAGGAAGTGAGAAAAAGCATGCATTTCTTTTTACTACTCAGTCTGAGTTTAACAGTAAACAGTTATTATATACTGTGATGCTATGAGCCTTTTTTAAATAAAAGCAGCTACAAAGGAGTCTGCAGTGGGACCTCATATATATATATATATATATATATATATATATATATATATATATATATATGTGTGTGTGTGTGTGTGCATACATATACCACTGTGCAAAAAGTGTTGGCTAGTAAGCATATTTGAAATGATGATGATGGGCCCTGTAGCCCTCCATTGTTTTATTTAACAAGAAATTACTACACTTTGCAACAAGGAGACACATCTTCTTGTTATCCATTCAGAATTAGGATGTCATAGTTCCAGGAGCTCGCAGTGGCCATCTAAATCAAAAGCCAGTATCTCTCCAGCAAGACTGTTAGTAGTATCATTGATTTCTTGGTAGGCCTTACATATGTTCACCAGTGATTTTAGTGCTGAAGCACTACTGCGGTTAAGGTGAAAGTAAACATTGCAGGCACAGAAAGACGTAATCTTCTTCATTCTGCAGGTAAGATGGTGAGTTGTCACTCAGTTCTTTGTGTGGTTGTATAGTGAATGTTCCGATATACATTCCTAGAGCCCTTCTTTAAACTGGTACATTATTCCTGTTGAATTCAATGGGAGAGCTCCTTCCAAATGAGAAGAGTTAAATCTGTATTAACACAGTTTTAGTATGCAAATTTAATAAAGCCATTATGAATTCCTTGAATTTAGTACGCAAGTTTAGTAAAGCCGTTATGAATTCTTTGAATTTAGTATGCAAGTTTAATAAAGCCATTATGAATTTTTTGAAGACCACAGGAGCTTCATCTGCAGTTAAGGATAGTTTTTTCAACACCATCGAAGCCATTAAGGGACATTTGGTATTTTCCCTATTATAAATCTAAGCAAGCTCACATACTTTATTTGCTGATAATTCTGAATTAAATAAATTATACAGCAAATTTCCAATAGGGAAAAACATTATTCATACCCCATGATTTTTCTTAAGAGCCTCTTCTGCCAGCATAGTATCTTAGCCTGTTAGGCAGTTAACTGCAGTGATTTGAAACTTTTATTGTTTAGAATCATTAGGATGTAACATTTTCAAATGCCACATGTAGAGCTTTTTTTTCCTCATATAACTGTATTGTTTTTAATTAACGAAAGACAATGAAAATAATGACCTTGTGACACCACAAGTAGAAAGATTAGTTCAGGCATCCTGTACCTTGTTATACAGTTCTAGTTTAGAGTTTGTCGGTTCTGTACTTGCAGGACCCATCCGAGTGAGGCCACAAAAGGGAAAAAGAGCTAACCACTTCTATTTGTAAGCCTTCAGGAATGCTAGAGTCAGACATGACTTTTAAGTAAATGAACACCTCATGACAGCCTCTCATAAAATTAGCCAACTCACTTCACAACCCATTTGCAGAATTGGCAGTGACCAAAACTCAGACATTAAAAGGGCCCAAGCCATTGTGGCTGTTTGGTTTATCCTCGTAGATATCATCTGTACTAGTACTTCTGGGTAGAGCCACAGTGAGATGTAACATACTGATGTGAATACAGTCAGCTGTAACAAGTTATTCAGCTGAAGTAGTTTGTTGAAACATGAATTTGATGTTGCTCATGGAGAATACATTCCAGAAGTATGAAGAACAGCATCTTGACCATATAATTTTGTAGTTGCAATGTGGTAACTCAATGCTTTATAATCCTTGTTGACAGTTTCAAAACCTATACCTTATTTGACAGATAAAAAAAAAGTACATTTCACTTTTTTTTTTACTGCTGGGCAGCTGTGTCCAATTGATGTCAACTTAAAGCAAAAATACTGAGAGTTTTTTGAATTTATTAGCCAAGTTTTTGATAAAAATGTATATAGGATCATAGGAGGTTACTGGGCTAATGACCCTACGGCCCTTACAAGCCTAGTCAACCTTTACCCTTATTTCCATGATCCGATCACCACCTATCATCCCTGTCCAAGAAGGACATAGGTGGAACCCCTGAGGTGAATTTATTGTTACCCATCCAGTCATCCTGATTGCGTTTGAAGAGGGCTAATGAGGTGCTCTGCTTGACATGAAGCAGGAGTCTGTTCCAAAGGTGTGGTAGCCTCGGGGAGACAAATCTGTCCCTCTTGCAGGTTCTATTAATGTCACATGCCAGGTTAAGGCCATTAGAGCGAGTAACTTGTGTACTGTTTGACCTACAGATATGTAGTATTTCCAATAAAGCAGTGTCCTATATTTTGTTATATGTAAGGCAAAGATCACATTTGAGTAGTCTGTATAAAACAGAATAAAGTGACAGTGACTTCCGGTGATCCTCCTAGGACAGATGCTGAAGACCTTGAATTTTGCTTGTGAGAAACCTTTGTGGTCTCGCCAATTGCTGCATGTGTTTGGAAAGGTACATACCAAAAAAGGGCATTGTACTCAATTATTGGCCTGATGAGTGAAGAGTACAGGGAGGTTATAACCTCTTTTGTTCTGGAGGAAATCCCCTTACTTGTGAGATGTACAATATAGAATGCTCTTCTTACCACTGAGGAGACATGGTGATCAAAGGTAAGGTTGCTGTCAACCTGTGTGCTGAGGTCTCTCACCACTGAGTGCGTACTTAGGGTGTTGTTATTGATGTGGTAGTTAGCAGGAACATCTCTGTTACCGAAAGGAATGATAATACATTTTTTTGCAATGAGTTTAAGGCCATGACTTCCACACCAGTCATTTGTTTGTGTAAGACCCTCTTGTAGGATGTTGTCATAGTCATTTGTTTGTATAAGACCCTCTTGTAGGATGTTGTCATAGTTTGGAAATTGTATGACCGCTCCCAGTTTGCAGTCATCAGCAAACTTTGACAGCCGCAGACTTTTAGTTTTAGCTTGCACTTTGGAGAAATAGATTCCAAACAGTAGAGGTCCCAGGACTGATCCCTGTGGAACACCGCTGGTTACAGGTCTGCTGTTGGAGGTGGATTCCCCTATTTTGACTATATGGATTATATCAGCGAGAGAGTTAGTAACCCATCTAATGATTTAAGGGTTGATACCTAGCTGGGTAAGTTTGTCAATTATGCCTCAGTGTAGGATAGTGTCAAAAGCCTTGGCTAAGTCTAGGTAGGCTGTGTGCACAGATTTTCCCTCCTCAAGGGCCTTGATGACTGTCAGGTTTAACAGGCATGATCTCCTTTTGACAAATCCAAATTGAGTAGGGTCAAATCTTTGGAGATTACCAATATCTTTGTTGATAAGGTCCATGACAATGCTGTCCATGGCCTTACAGTTAAGGCTAGTCAGGCTAATAGGTCTGTAGTTCCCAGGATCAGTGGATGCACCACCTTTGTGCAAGGGGATGACAATTGCCTATTTCCATTCAGCTATGACAAAGCCAGTGCTTAGACTATGATTGAAAAGAGTACCCAATGGCATTGCTAATTCTTGTTTGAGCAAATGTAGGATGCAGCCTGGGATGGTTATTAGGTACCATGGCTGCAGTGTTTTTGACCTTAGAGAGAGGGTGTTCATGACCTGCTCTTTAGAGATACAAGGTAGAGTACAGGTGTTAGGGATGTCTTGGGGTAAGTGTCGTGGGGACAGGAGAGTGAAGTTTTCACAGAACCTGTCAGCTAACAGGTTAGCAATGTCCACAGGCTCAGTGTATGTGGTATCGTTATCTACCAGTTTGGCACATTTCTGGGCCTTTCCTTTTAGGTTACGGATGTAACTAAAGAACGCCTTATGGTAGTCCTTAGCTGAAGAAGCTAATCTGGAGTTGTAGTTAGCTTTGGAGGATTTCACAAGAAGTCTTGTCTACTTATTTAAACTGAGGAGAGAGTGTTTCCACTTTAGGGCTCGCTCCCTCTTACTCTTAGACAACAATTTCTTCCTCTTATTGTAAAGCCTGTTAACTGCAGTTGTCCACCAGACAGGTTTGCTCCTCTTTGAGGAGTTTGTTTTAGTCCTTTCAGGTAAGGCTGAGTCAATATATTTGTTCAGGTGTTTGTATAAAGCATTTGTGTAGAACTCATCGCTTTTGCCAATTCCATCTGAGGGGGGAGGTGCAGAGAAGATTTTAGTTTAGTTGGTGCTGGGGGGTGTCAGGTATGATAGTTATTTGGAATGAGACTGATTTGTGGTCAGATCTCATTAGGGAAGACTTCACAGTGGCGGTGCTACAATGCTCCCCCATATTGGTAAGCACCAGATCCATGATGTTGGCACCCCTTGTGGGGGTGTCAACTAGTTTGTGCAGTGCACTGGAGTTAATGAAGTCGAGGAATCTTTGGGCAAGTGAGTTTGCATAAGAGTAATTTCCCCAGTCATTGGATGGGTAGTTAAAAGTAAACCATGGTGTTCGGATGTATCTTGATAGATTCAAGTAGATCCAAATAGGCAAAGTGGGTATCCTGATTCATACATAAATAAATATATAATACACACACCACACACATGTACATATACATGTATATATTTTGTTTGATTGATTTGAAAGACAAAACATGAAGGCAGTGAATTTTAAATTTTAATTTGGAAGATCAGACCTAGGGTTCTGTTGAACTATACCTGAAAGTAACAATCCATACAGCATCCCCTAAGTTTGCATAAATATATGTGAAGCATTCACACACAACAGACGTGGGTTAGTCAAGTCAAAATCAATTGGTGCAGTTTAATCAAATGAGAGTTTGACTATACACAGCAGAGTGGAGACAATAGGAACATGAACGTTTTAGGGTGTGGAGGTTTTTTCTTATTTGTGTCTTTGTCCTATCTCAGATATAGAGTGTAAATATATATGTATGTATATATATATATATATATATATATATATATATATATATATATATATATATATATATATATATATATATATATAGAGAGAGAGAGAGAGCGAGAGATGTGCAGCAGGGACTTGCCTCCTGCATAAAACACTGTTTTGACGAGTTTCTAACTAGATGGAATGATCAGAGTGACATTAAATGAAGGTGCTGCCACTACCCTCCGCCCCATGTCATTTGTATTATACCTGGTTCTCCATTTTTTAAGACATAGGTGGTTATATAGTGATTATTCCAACTTTTTTTCAAGAGACTCAGAATATGGATGATAGATTTGAACCAAAAGCTATGCTAAGACATTGGTTACTACTCAGCAACAAGCATTATTTCAACCACCAGCAGCTTTTTCTATCTACTTCTTTCACACCACTGTGGTTTGCTACTTCATTTGGTACTATTACTTTCAAATTTAGACAGATCTCCAATAAACATTGGAGTCTGCACATATCTGTCCATTTGAGTGACATCAGTTGTGGGCACCAAAGTAGACTTGGGTTACATCAAAGACTAAAACAATACTGATTTCATGAACTTTAATTATGCCCTGACTTAGGAATGGAGTCCATTCCCATTGAGGTATGTAAAAAAACTAATCATTTGTAGAAAGTAAAAGAGGATTTTTTTCATACAGTGATACCTTCTCATTGTATGATGTCTTAAAGATGAGGAAAAATTGGCAAAATATTTCTCCATTTTTATGAAGAAGAATTATAAATATCCTCTTTTGAGTTCACTGCATCTAAAGTGTTACCTATGCTAATATCGAATCAGTTTTATGCCATTTCTTAAATATTAATGTTGAGCTAGTACTCAGTTATGAAAAAAATGTGGTCATGCATTTTTTTGTTTGATAATATCTGTAGTTAGTGAAATGTCACTTGTAAGCTCTTAATTTATTTTGATAGATTTAGACTTTCAAGTTTTGTTTGAATTACCACTCTGAGCATGAAAATGGTCCAGATGAATCAGTTTTCTACCCCAGGTTGGTTAATAAAAAAATGGACGAATTATTGTAGCATCTGCAATGCTGTCCCGTTCTGGTTGCAAGACTTTCTTTTTGCTGTTCTTCTTCTTCTACCAGAATCAGCCATGATGGTACTGTAAATAGAAATAACTGTAACTTATCATTTTTTGGTATTTTATTATAGATACTGTAAATAAAAATAACTGTAATAAGTATAATTTACTGTCTTTGTATACAAAGTTTCCTATATTGCCCTTTGGTCATGGATGAAAAGGGTCTTCAGACCAGCTCCAGTTACCCAGAAGAGAATCAGGTAAATAATTAAAATAAGTAAATGTCATCAGGACGAAAGTTACTGCACCTCTGGAAAACAGAGTTATATATTTTCAGTAACTCCCAATCGACAGTAGGGCAGTTTCACACAGCTGAGCAGTTCACGCAGTATGTCTTTTCCTTAACAGATCTTTCCTGTTCCCAGTGAAGGATATATGACTGTCTCGCAAAGCTCATTTCATTGGCAACAAAACCAGTAACACCCATGACATTAACAATGCTGACCATACCTCTCAACCTCTTAGTGCAATAAAGCTGGACAAAGCCTGACAAAATGGGGGAATAAAGGACCAAAAATAGGGACAGATTTTAAAATATTGCTCTTATAAACTTAGAAGGTTGGTAGAGTATGCTATCAGCAGTGAAATCAATGCAAGCAGAAGTAATGCCCTTTCAAAATAAGCATAAAATATACATGTATCTACACAAATTATGTATACATTGTCAAATCTAGGTCACTGTAGGTTGGAGTCTTCATTTTTCACCAACCTGCAGTGATCTTGATTTGGCTGAATACATTTATGCTAGTGTCCTAAGCTCATAATTCACCTGTGTTGTTGTCAGTGAGTAGTTGTACTTAGTGAAAGTCCCATCTAAAGCTGTATATGCAGTTTTGGAAAGCTTGTTTCATTAAGGACATACATGATATGGACACAGTCCAGAGGACAGCATTAAAGATGGTACAGTTTGTATTACTTGGTCTATGAAAGACTTTGAAGAAAGTTATAATGCATATTCCTTTTTGATAGGTATGACCAGAGGGACTCCTCAATTAAGTGTTGAAATACAGCAGGGAAATCAATGAAGTGTAGATTCTGACAATTATTTTAGAAAAGTATTTTTCCTCCTATCTGTTGATCGTATGCTCTGCTGTGTTTCCTCTATTTAATTGCTTTTCCCTACTGTCACTGCTGAGGGTAGACTGGCTTCACACCAGAATAGGACCTCTTTCTAACCAGATCTCATGTTCCATTTTTGATGGGGTGGGAAGTCAAAGTAAAGTGCAGCAGAAGGAAATGAAAGCACAGAAGTGCAGTGCCATGTTTACAGCCAAGGAAGTTTGTGTTTTTAGGGACTTAACCTTTCTAATAACATGCAGTGACATCACTGTGGTTTATGTATGTGGGTGTGATTGTGTATACATTGGCTTTTGATCCTTAAAATGCATTTTCCTATTCACTGAATTCTTAGGTAGGGTCCTCGGGCATACACTGAGGGGGTAGGGAATTTCCATGCAGTAATAAGATCTCACTATCCAAAAGAAAAGGAGAGATTGCCACAGGTGATCAGTTAGCCTGCATTCCCAGCAGAACATAATCTGCAATTGCGTCTTGCTGTTTTAGACCTGCATCAGTACTGCCTTACAGAATGTAAAGAAGAGGATCAGAAGAAAAGTAGAGACAATTGGAAACTCCATGAATATAGTGACAGATATAGAAAATGCCTAAAACTGTCATTTAAAAAAATGTAGCCACTTTTGCTCATCCTTGCATGACTCTGGTTAGAACTCATGTACACAGCCTGTTCTATATTAAATTGTCAACTACACCAGAAGTCAACACGTAAAACATCAAATCGGAAATGTCAAAACTACAGAACATCGAAAATCATAAATAAAAAGTACACCCCAGCTAAGTATACATACCAACTAAGAGGTAGCAGTACAGCTGGGAAAAGGCAAAATCCCACTCCCGCTGTACCACAATATTAGACAAACAGTTACTTCCACATTTCGGTGTTCTGCACCTTCACCGTGTTTCAGTGTTCTGTGCAGTGGCGATCTCTGCAGTTAACGTTTTAAGGTAAATCTGTACACCATGCCATCATGCTTTGTAGGTCTTTTCCCGGTTAGGGGTCACCACAGCAGAACTCTGGTCCGCAAATGATTGGCAGTGGATTTTTATGGTGCTGAGGTGCCAGCCCAATGCCCAACCTTCAAAGAAGGCACACCCATTCACGCACGTAACCTACCTGCATGTCTTTAAACGTCACTCGACCTCTGGGAGGACATGCATAGTCCACACAGAAGACGCTCCAGGTTACTGATACTCGCAAATTAGTCTGTGAACTCCATTCAGCTGTAAATATTGTATATACTGTATTTATAATAAACATAACTGTATATAGTACATATTGTATAATTGAATTCATATTTTAATACAAATTAAATAAGCTTTATACTTAAAATATATATCATTGTTCTTGGGAGATGCCATTGTACTCTCTAGGGCATTCTTACTTGCTTTACCAATTGTTTTACTTACTTCATATTATCTTTACAACAACATTGTGTTCTTAAAACTGTACTAAGTTTAACTGAAATTGTGCTGTTCTTGCTCAGTGAGCCCAAGTCATGACTGAAAAGATATGATGCAGGAATGATTAAGGAGAGGTAAATTTAAGGCAAAAGATGAAAGGCTAATAATTGTGGACCAAGATATTCTGCTAACATCCACAATGGCTTACAAAATCTATAGAAAATGTGGGAGAAACAGACGTGCAGGTTCTGTAAATCAGAACTGGAAACAGTTGCACATTTCTTTGTTGAGTGTGATAGTGATACACTCATGACTAATGGTCTGTGCACTGAAAGGCATAATAAAATGGCAAGACTGTTGCACAGGGGATTAGGTGCAGTGCATAGGCCACAAAGTCCTTATCCATTGGTACAGCCTGTGTTTCTGTGTGCCACATCTATATGTCATAGTAGGATCCTGCCATCCCTTAGCCATTTATGTGTTCAAACCATCATGGAGGTATTACCCTGAAAAAAAAAAATGAAAATGTTTCAGAGGAATGTCTCACAAATGCACAATGATGCATAGGTCTTTATTGTGCATTTAAGCAAGCCAAAAAACTTAGACTGATTATGTTTGGTATATTTTCCAGTCATTACTTTGTCACTCATTTTGCAGTCTAAAACATTAGTCTGTAAAAGCAAATTTTGTTATTAACCCACGGAGAAAGGTACCAAGTAAAGACGGAAACAAGAAAGCAAAAGTCACTGAGAAGATGCATATAAGACTCAGAAAGGACTTAGTAAAACTCAGAAAGTTGTACACATGGATGTCTAAATCATCCACAGACAAGGATACATGAGTGCCATGCAGTTTAGCTCTAACACAAAAACATTTTAGCTCCATAGCTTAAAAAAAATATGAACACTCACAGTGCAGTCCTGTCCTGTCAGAAAGCCAGCCTCACTAGTTATGGGCATATGTTTCTTAATCATTGCTGCTTGTCACTTAATTAGTATTGTCATCCTCTTTCAGGCTTTACTTGTGTTCAGTTATATCTACCATGTTTCCTGTTGTCATGAATTGGAGATCTATGCCAAGACCTAAAGATACATTTCTTCTGATTGAAGACACATTTTTTATATAATCTTTATGCCTGTCTGGACAGAAAATATAAACTGAGCAGTCAATTCTGCATTGAGTTTGTGAACACTGTAAGTAAAATGAAAGACTTTATTTAGCACAAGCACATAACATTACAGTAAAGCGTTGATTGCCTCCCCAGTGCTTCACTCCATAGCACTTCTGCAGCGCAGCCCTATGTCAGTATTAGAGTCATCCTAAACTCAAGTTTGAGAATAGAAACACAGTATGCAGTGGATAAGCCAGAATTTTGCTGTAAGTGATGGAGCGAACAGAGCTGTGCAATCACCCTTAAGAGCCTGCAAAGTGTGTGGCTTGGCTTTACTTCCTGAGAATAAACTTAATCAGGGAATGGAAACTTATGCAAGCATCACAGTGCACACTAGCTCTAAGCCTTTCTTTTCCTTAGCTGATTTACCTTTGAAGACATCACTGCAAACTTATCTTTATCTGTTTCTACAATGGAGCTGTAGGGGAGGCCAAGAAAGAGACGTTTGTGGGAGATCTCACCAAGTAAGGGAAGGAGGTATTATGTTTATGGTACTTTTCTGTTAAACCCGTACCAGTTCTTCGTGCTGCATTAATGTCGTTAAAACCCTACCAGTTCTTCGCACTGCAGAAACTTGAATTGGCTACCTTATTTCCCTACTACCAAGCAGACCTTGATGTTTACCCTCATCTTGGCAGGGTCACTGCCCCACTACTCCTTGATTCTTTGCATGTAGTGTAAGCACATCTGGTGTTTCAAGCAGCCCAGGCATTTTCAGTTGTTCAAACAATAACTTTATGATGCCTAGGTTATACTACGTTTGAACAATTTTGCTGAAGAATAACACTGGCTTCTTTTGAAACACAAACTTGAGCTGTTGGGATGACGAACAATTGGGTTTTTGGTTTCTTTGATTTTCTCCACTGTAACTTTTTCAAAGGTATCTAACCCTTTCTTCTTTTTGCGACCTATTGCATGTTTGTATGTTGTATCATATTGCATCTTAATGGCATGACAGACGTTTGACAGTGACTTAATGGTGGAGGTGGGTGACCCCGTTTCAAACCTAGCACCTGTTAGACTCTATAATGCAACTCAGCTGGACGCCACCTCTGTAAATGGTATCGCAAGACAGTTATGACAGTACGGTATGGTACTTTATATATGAAGGTAAGAAAGGTGACTTGTTTCTGGGGGAAATATGTGTAAAGAAAACCTCCGGCAACTGGTAGCAGTTTACCGGTGGACTTCAGCTATTTCTGCAGTGACAAAATGGTATTTTACACGTAACATGACAATGGGAATTTGTTTCTTAGCTGTACTGATTTACTTCTCACACAGAAACTTGTGTCCGCTACTGAAATGCCAGCAAAACACAGCAGCATGAAGTGGTAGGGGTTTAACGGAAGTACCATTTTTACTTTGAAATCTCTGTCAATAGAGAGACAACTGCTGATTTTTTTACTAAAGACATTTCAAATGTTTTTTGAAGTATTTTTAGTTGTTTTATTGTTGAATAGTTATGCTTAAGTTGTTAATATCCAGTGCTTGGTTTTATTTTTACCTTTTCTGATATCTTTGAAGCCCTCAAACTGTAATCTAGAGAGAGAGCTTACTGCCATGGTGTCTTCATGAGGATAAGGCTCATGCAGCCACACTATCCATCCTGCCATTGCCCTTGAAAAAGGTAACTTATAGTACAAAGGCATCATTTAATTTTCACTATATGCAAAAATTAAAAATGGCTTTGATAGACACTGTAGTTCTTCCTGATGGTTTAACTTCATTCTATGATACGGAATTGGAATTGCATAGACATAGTAAAGCCTTGCTGGTCTAATTATGGTGGTTGCCAAAAAGGCAATTACTAGAAAATGGAAATCAAAGTCTAGACCAACTTTGCTAGAAGTAGTGAATATAGTAACCGAGGTAAAACAACTGGAAATGGAATCTTAAGAAAAGGGACGGCGCAAACTACCTAGAAAAAAATGGGAATTGTGGGAACAATAAATGCAGAGAATGAACAAGGTTTAAGAAGCAGGATTTGAATGAGCTATAATGTTTGCAACTACAGTTGTTTCAATTGTGTCTGTGATATACGTTTGCAACTGAAGTGGTATCAATGTTTTGTTTTTCATTTATGTAAATGTAAGATCACTATGCCATACGTGATAATTTAATAAAGATGTTTACTGAAGAAAAAAAAGACTGAGAAGGTGAATGGTACAAGACTTTTTTTAGATAATTTTGAGATCTGGTAGGAAACAGCTTGTATCTAGTATATTTTTAAAAGGTCATTACAGGCGTCTACTCTTTAAGAAGCACACCTTCTGACAAATGTTCTTACTGTTCAGGTGTCACAGTGTCTTTCCTTGATTAAAAGAAATGAGGAAAGAGATTCAAGAAATTTATTAAGGTTTGTATTCATGTACACAGCTTGTATACAGTTCTATAAGTTTCAGTGAAGCATGTTAAGTTATTTCTCTGATGGTTTGGCATCATGCCATCACTTGTCATGTTACACAGATACGTTGACTCTAAGGTAACCTTCACGCACAAACTACATAAGCTGTCATCAATAACAGTTTTTAAAAGTTTGAACACGCTGCCCTCTATTCTCTTTACTTAATACTGCTTTGTCTTGTAAGTCTACTGGCAGACCTTGCTTCAAAAGGATAAATAATTTGTAATGGGAAAGTTCGTCATTTGAATGTCATAGCAAGCTTTCTAAAGATAACTTGTAACCATGTTGACACTATTGAAACAGGACTAGCTCATTCTCCTGGGGTCACTATCCTTCCTGGTGATATTAAAAACAAATGTACGTGTTTTCATACTTGTATATAAATTCGTTTTTGCTGTCCCTATTTTCTCCTTAATTGGTTGTTGTTGTGTCTTTCGGCTTTTACCCGGTTAGGGGTGGCCACAGCGGAACTCCGGTCCGCTAATGATTGGTAGTTGATTTTTACGTGCCGAGTTACCAGCTCTCACGCACAACCTTCAACGAAGGTACGCCCATTCACGCATGTCTTCACGTAGAAGAGTTTATAATAAGAAAAAGAGAATGTTAGGCACCTGCAAAACAGCAGAAGTCTTTAGAAACAACACATTAATATTGACAGTATGCCATTTGATACGTAGCATGTTGGCTGCTGTTGTAACAAGTTTTCTTGCTAGAGCAACTTCAAGTGGTCTTCTAAGTTATTTGACTATCATTTTTCTTGTTAATTTGTGTAGATGCAGATTGATGCTAGTTTGTATAAAAAGCAGCCTTTTCTTTCCCTGCCACATGGTTTTTCCTCATAGAAGTTGCACTACTGTATACCTGAAAAACCCATTCTGCTTACTGGGTGACTGTCGTGGTAGATGGAGAGGGAGGGAGGTATTCTGGTTATGGAAGTGAATGTTTTACACAGGTGTGACTCCCAAATACCAAGATTTATTTCACTGGTAAGACTTGAAGAAAGTGGAAAAAGAGCATTTTTCCATCTCGGAGCCTTTTTCTGCAAGAAATTAATTGTTTCTGGTCTCCATGGGAAATTTCCTTTCAGGAGAAGTAAGTAGGTAACATTTCCAATGTGGGTAGAAACAGGTTTATGCTTGTTTCTTGGAAAGAAAGGTTGACATCACATAGTATAGTAAGAAATTTAGTGGCAACCTACTAGATTTGTTCAGTGGTAGTTTTAAAATGTTTGATGCCAAAGCATTTTGCCTGCTTTGAATCTGTATTAAACGGCAAGAAGTAAATGTTGGTATTTCAGTTTTATGTATACTAATTTAAGTTACATAGTTTGTTTTCTAACCTTTAAAATTATGCACAAGTTTCTGAGCGCAGACAGTCTGTTTCAATGTTTGCTTGGGGATGGAACATTTTGTTCTACTTTTGAAATCATTAGGAATACAAGCTTGGGGTACACCTTGTAATGTTATGAATTGTCACATTTCCATTTGCTCTCTTCTGCCATTAAAGTAAAGCTACTGGGTTACTTTCTTCTTATCATTAATTGTATGTTCTGTATTCTGTGTCACATAATGTGCACATTGTTGTCTGTAACATTGTGTTCCGAGTGATATGCTTTTCTTGTGTACTCAACGGCATCTGCATGCTTTGAAAGCTGTCTGCCATACTCTGAAGTAAAATGCATACCCTGTTGTTTTCTTCTCCTTTATTTACAAAATCAGTAGCATTTAATTCATAGCTGCTGTGTCTTTACTGTACATTTTTTAAACAAAACTCTTAACTGCCTGCAATTTGCCTCCTGTCAAATCAGTGTAAATGACATATCACTGTAATACTGATCTTTTCTGCATTAAGAATCTCTAATCTTCCCTGATACCTACTGGCAAGTGCTTTCCTGCCATTCTCTGACATCATTTGCACCAATGCATCTCCTGCCAGTTCTGTCTGAGAAACTAAAGCTAAAATAATTTGCTCCTTTTTTCATCTACCACTTTGATTGTGATTTGGTGTGAAAGTCTGAAACACTCTTTACCACTGTTTTTGTAAAATAATTCTTTCAATTACCTTCCTTGAATTTGATTATGTGGCATTTATTAGAATTATTTTTTTTTTCTTCAATAGAATGGGCAGAGAGAAGATAGTAATGCACACCATACCTACATGTATCTTAAAGTAATATCCAACTAGCACTGAAACTGCAGAATGTACAGTGCACATGCATGTATAAAGTGTGTTGGGTAACCAAGTGACAAGTTCATTAGATTGACTTATCAGAGAATATTTATGTAGGAAATATTTTGCAGACTTGAGCTGGATCGGAGTGTTGCCTTACAAAAGAATAGAACCTGAATCTTTTCATTCAGTAGCTATACCACTATAGTAATTTCCACAGTAATTCTTAACAGTATACATTGCACTGTATGGTCACAGGGAAGGGGTGATCATACCTTTGGAAGAAAAGCTCAAAAGGGCCTCAGTTCTGTACAGATTTAGAAAGAGCACTTACATGCTCGAATATGTACAGATTAGTGCAGAGCTTTGTCAGTCTGGTATGCACACTTAATATTTTTCATCATTAGAATCAACTTGGAGTATAACTTTTGTAATGGTAATCCAAGATTTCCAGTTAAAAATCAAAATCTTGAATATCTGAGAGGACTGCCTTAAGAGGTTGGAACTGTGGTTGGGGATTTCCAATATCAGAATAGTTTAAAGAAGGTGGAGTACCTGTGCACAAATTAATCAGTTGGCTAGAGCTGTAAGCACATGTGGCACAGTATAGATAGGTTTGCATTCCCATGTGTGATAATATGCTTCAGCTGACCGTGTTTCCAACTTCTACAGCCATATTTCCACCATTATTACTAACCCCATAGGACATAAACAGTCCTTTCTAAGCTAGCTTACTGGAGTGTAGAATGCCAAGAATCCAGAACAGGAACCCCTGTAGATCGTCGTACATACCTCAGCTTGGCTGTGCCAAAACTGACACCCATGCCTTCTTTCTTGTATTCCACAGAGATGGTTATAGAAAGGTGCTTGGTCCCACTTCATAAAGGTTATTCCAGAGTGGGTTTGCACTGGTGATAAATCTGAGTAGACCTGATTTTGTGTGTGTTGCAGGATGATGACAGTGCAAAGTGTATAAAAGCATTTTGACACGAAGAAAAGTTAGAAGAAAATACACAATAGACAACCAGGAGTGATGCATCAGTGAGTCAACTAATGCGGTACCACTGGAAGAACTAACAGAAACCTTCCTTTGAAGCAGAAAATATTTTCTTAAGGACATTAAGCATTTCATTGCTTTTAATTTTCTTAAATTAAATTGGCAGTAGTAATCTTGCTTTTGTTCTCCTTATGCAGTTAATTTTCCAGAGAAGTAGTCTGCACCATTGTTTCTGCATAACAGATTTTACCATAGGCAAAGATTCCTGTAGTCCTTGCTGCATGTAATGTAGAATATCATCAGATTTTTACCAATCTGTATGAGCTCTTTTTTTCATGGAGTGGGGATGGAAAGGGTTGCCTGAGAAGTAGATGGCGTTATCTTCAGATAAATGGGCTGCAAATTGAGTTTATACTTTAAACTGAACTTGTAATTCAGAAAAAGTACTGCTAACTGAAAAGACTGATTCATCTTTAAATGTTGCACTTCCTATTGTAGCATTCACATAGTTGAGCTGAAGTAAAGTGTTTGTTCCTTTTTTTTTCCTTTATGTTCTTGAGAGCCTCACTTGAAAACCAAAGGCTGTGTTTTCATATAATTAGAGTAGTTATACTTTCTGTGTCCTCTCTAGATCATTATATCCCATTTCAAGTCTGGCAGCTCAGTGTCTCAACTCTGGTCACTAGCACTCTATCATCACATGTACAGAATCGTTATTCCAAGAACACAGTATCACAGTTGTACACATTCATGTCTGTGCATGAAACATGCTTGTTTGCAGATTTGTTGATAATTTAGTTGGTTCATTTCTTCTGCTTTTTTTTGGTCTATCAGCCGAAAGATATAGAAAACTGTGTCATGAGTTGTAGCACACTGAAGGTATGCTGCAAGATAGTTTGTGCCTGGTAAAGATGCGACTGCTGCATATAGGAAAGCAACACGCATCTAAACTGGCCAGGATATTACTATGAATATGGAAGTGTTGCATAATCATCATTGCAAATACCTGGCCTTTTGATAAAAGTTATTAGACTAATCATCGAGTACAGTGCCCCCCCCCCCCCCCGATATGCACCTAACCAGGCATATGCAACAAGTGGAATGTCCACAGAGGTTCCTCACAAAAAGAGTGTGCAGTGTAGACATGTTCTACATGGACCACCTCAAAGTCTTATCTTTGTACCCTGTCACCTACAGACAGCTGAAGGTGTTCTACACTTCACAATCAAAGCATCCTGTGCTCCAGCCCTTGTAGATCTTTTGCACATTTGCAAAACAAATGACAGTAGAAATCCCTGCTCTACGGAACTAAACCTCATCTGCAACATAAATAAAACATTTTGGAGAGACAGGCATGTGCATCAGAGACTACTTCTCCTCTGG
The DNA here is from genome assembly GCF_019279795.1 of Protopterus annectens. Classification (NCBI taxonomy): domain Eukaryota; kingdom Metazoa; phylum Chordata; order Ceratodontiformes; family Protopteridae; genus Protopterus; species Protopterus annectens. The sequence goes on along the minus strand of NC_056745.1, from coordinate 709,776,576 downwards.
AACAGGCTTCCCATTGTGAAGTAGAGCTCTTCCCTGCACTTTCAAGCACAGCTTACATTAGTGAATGGGAAATCATAACTTTACCGCTGGTATGCCATTTTTGTCCATATTGGAAAGAGGAAGCTTGTAAATGCTCCATCACCCATACCTAAAGTGTTACACCAGTAAAATGAGTGGCATCAAAACCTGTTAAATATTTTTGGGTAGCATCTCTATGCTTAAAAAGGCCCTTTAGGGTTTTTAATGAATTTATGAGCCTGTGGTGTCATACCAAACAAGAAATGAAGATAAACTACATAAAATACAAGGTTTTCCAGTAAAAGATCTGCTCTGCACAGTACCACCCATATTCAGTTTTGTATGCCCCTTTGTTCACTGTGCACAGTGTATCATGTGGAATGTAATGCTGATTATTAAAAGACTCCACTGAGTTGCAGACACTACAAGTTTTAAAACGTCATCCCCAGACAAAAGCATTGCCAGTGTCTTCAGTAAAGAATGAGGGTTAACTCACAGCGATGCTTGACCGTATGTGTTTACTAGTTCATAGGTGTGTACTAGGCTAATGGCCCTGGAGCCTTTACAAGCCCATACCGTAGGATTACCCTGGCATCATGCCACCCAACCTTAGTTCCCAGTGCCTCTGTCAAGTAGAGCCACTGGAATGATCCTTGCGGTGAATTTTCTATTTCCCATCCACTAAACCATCAACAAACTAAACCAGTATCGCCTATCAAATTCCACTCTTACCTGGTTCCAAAGCTACTTAACTGACCTGTACCAAGCTGTGAAATGGGAAAATTCTCTCTCTCTTCAGCTGCCCATAACTGTAGGAGTCCTACAGGGTTCTATCTTAGGACCCCTACTATTCACAGTCTTCACAAATGACCTCCATATCTCCACGCAGTATGCAGATGACACTACCTTAATCTGTGCTGCACAAAACATTCCCACCCTCCTTCAAACAACTCAACTAGCATTCTCTGACGTTGAAAATTACCTAACCAAAGCCCAACTTATCCTCAATCCAAAGAAAACTCAGCTTATGATTATAACCAGTTCTAACAAAAACACTGATAACAGTCAATTCACTGTCTACTCCACAAATGCTACTCCATTCGCTCCAGTGGCACAGGCTAAGCTATTGGGAATAATCATAGACTCCCACCTAAAATTTGATAGTCATCTCAACTTAACTATTAAAAAAGTACATGCCAAACTGGGATCACTCTACCGTATCAAACCATTTCTTACCAAATACACGATCAGCCATTGCTCGCTCCCAACTTCTATCCACCCTATCTATGCATCTCCCATTCTGACAAATCTCAACAAAACTGAACTAAGCAAAATGGAAGCCTGCTATAACAGAATTGCCAGCTTTGCTGCAAGTTGCTCATATAGAACTCTTCACTGTACTGCTTTGAGACGGCTCCACTGGCTTGAACTGCCCAACCTCCTAACCTACAATCAGCTCTGCCTCTGTCATTCTATCTATTACCTCTCCAATAAGTGTCCTGCCCTCAAAAACCTAGTACAACATCACTCAGCCAAAAGGCCTCTTAGATCATCAAGCAAGCTACTACTAGAAGTCACCAACAGCTACAATAGCTTTGGAGTTGCACTATATAGTAGTTCAGTGGCTAAAAAATGGAACTCTGTCCCCACTAGCATTCAAAACACTTCATCCAAAGCCTCCTTTAAAGAGCTCATCAGGCAACATCACAAGCAAATTTGGCAGTGCCATGATTGCTCCCCAGGCTAGTGAAAGCTGATAAGGTACACAAACTAAACCTAGAGTACTTGATTAAGATTGAAAACTATTCTCACAAACACTGGCTAATCTACAATGTATGTACTGTACCTGTGTACTATGTATGTATTCTACCTATGTTCAGCTGTACACCACAAATCTATCAAGTACCTTTATTTTTAAATATTTTTTTGTTTGTTCTGTCCACTGTAACTGTTGATGTGATGCATACCAGTGTAAAAACATGTATTTTGTAATTTGTGTGTGTACTGATCATGTCTAAATGTATCTGTAATTTTTCTATGTGGAGCTTTTCTCCCTGGGCCTCTTCTGAAAAAGGGCCTTTGTGGCTCGGTCAGACACCCCCAGTTAACAAATGTAAAATAAAATAAAATAAAAAAAAATAAAATAAATGTATCACACAGCCAGGGATATTGTCAGGTCCCATAGAAGCTGTATTCTTGGCCTTGGACAGTGTTGTTTTAACCTGTGCAGCAGTAATACTGGGTGCCTGGCAATCCACTGTTAATGTGATAGGTCCTTTGGCAAGGGGAGAGAGGGGTAAAGTTGGCAGTGAATCTGTTGGCCAGTATATTGGCAATATCTGTTGGCTCGTTATATGAGGTACCATTGTGCAATAGCTCAGAGAAAACCTGGGAATTACCATGGAGATTCTTTACATAACTATAGAAGGCCTTGTGGTTGTCTTTACTGTCTGCCACAGTTCTATTTTCATAGCTAGCTAGATTTGATGAGGGATCTCAACTTTTTGTTGAGGCTGATAAGAGAGTTTTTCCAGTCTTGGAACTTCACCTTATTCCACATCAGTTTCCTCCTTCTGTTGTAGAGTTTGTTTATGGCAGGGGACCAACAGATTGGCTTCCTATTTTTGGAGGAGAGGATCTTGGTTCTACTGGATATGGTGAGATCCATGCATTTGTGTACGTGTTTGTACAGTGCTTTGATGTATGATTCGACGGTCATGCAACTATTCTCCATTTGCATAGGTGCCGTGAAGTTAGCCACCTCTGTGTTTAGGAGCCCAGAGTTAGCTTTGGAGAAGTTTTTCTTGGTGGTTACCTTTGTGTGTGTGTGTCGGGGGGGGGGGTGTGATGTGGATTTCCAAGGTGATTAGTTTATGGTCGTATCTAACCAGGGAGGAGTTGACTATTGGTGTAGAGCAACAGTCGCCCAGGTTAGTAATGACCAGGTGAAGGATGTTGCTACCTGTAGTGGGGGTAAGAACGAGCTGGTCCAGGGCATTGGAATTAATGAATTCCAGGAAATGTTGGGCAAGTGTATTGGTACATGAGTAGTTTTCCCAGTTAATGGAGGGGTAGTTGAAGTCGCCCAGTATGAGAGTGTTAGGTTGGACCCTAATATTCTGCAGGGTGCTTAGGAATGTGGAGTGTGAGTCTTGGGACATGGTTGGGGACCTGTAGCAGGCTACGACCAGAATCACTGTCTTACCCAGTGTCTGCTGCACCTGCACTATCTCTGATGCATTATGTTAGACTACCAGTTTGGAGGTGTGTGCATCCTTTATGAGTATGGAAACACCACCGCCTTTGGAGCTTCGGTCCAAGTTCTGGGGCCAAAAGGTGTGGAATGAGTTATAGACTGGTAGTGCAGGGGTGCTTTCTGCTTCCTTGAACCATGTCTCTGTTACAGCACAAATGTCGATATTCTCCATTTTAAGGAGTGCTTTGAGTGAGTGCATTTTGAAATTTAGACTTCTAGCATTGAGCAGCATGACCCTCAGATTGCATTTGTTTGTAGCTTTTACGTAGTTGCATATCACTGTTACAGTATTCTTTACTTCTGGGATATCTAGTGAAGGATATCCGAATGTCCAGCCAGCATACCAAAGCCTTTACATCATTCAGGTGTTGTACATTAGATGTATGTCCTACGTGCAACGCATAAGGTACATCTCTGATGTACTGCTGCCTAATCCCCAGAACAACTTTACTGCCTGTCTAAATGCTACATTTAAATTTTATCTGCAGCTCATTCATCGAGTTGATTTCACTACCAAGCATTTTACAGATAAGTGCCCTGTTGGGGTCTCTTCCTTTCTTTTTTTCTACCTATTTCCTTAAGTTTACATGCCATCCAGGAAGGTAAAATATGAGTGTGGGAGGCAGATTCCCTTTAAAAATGGACACGAACGGTGCCTTTTTTCTATGGGTGCTAACCATGACCACATGGAGGTTAAGATTTGTCAGGATTTTGCCCTAATACATTCCATAGTCATCTGTCATCTCTTTCCATTTACTTAGAAAATCAGTGATTGAAGTTTTTGGCTCTGGGTACCATGGCCAAATCCACTCACCCTGACATTCAGCTGCCACTTAAAAAGCCAAAATGTTGCTGCCCAGCCTCCACTGGACATCTCCTTCAAGTTGGATGAAGAATCCAAGGACCATTCGGTGCTGTTGTCAGCTCCATTTTCCTCATCCTAGTTGGAGGCCAACTTGAAACTGCCTACCCACAAAACCACTGAGGCTGTGCCACCATCTGGTGCAGATGTGGAGGGGGAACAACAGCTGATTATTTCAGAGGGCCCTAGGAGGATTTCCCATATACTTGTTAGGGAAGAGGTGCCTGGTACCCTCATTGAATCTAGGCAGGGGTCTGAACCTCCTAGATTTGGTAAGGCGGATGTTCCTTTGAAAACGAATCTGAAAACTAAGCATATGGCCCCTGTTGCTAAGGATCCACACAAAGATTTGACTCTGGGACTTTTCAGTCCTCCTATGTCTCTTAAGCTACCCCCACCCCCTAGGATTGTCTGTTCCTACTTCTGCTCATTTGTCTTCCAGATGCCCTAGGAACTGTGATTTCTCTGATGAGGAATTAGACTCTGGTGAGGAGTCCATGGCTTGCGCCTCTCGTATTCATTCTCCCCTTGCCATGGGGCCTGAGGAAGAGTATTCATTTTGTCCTGACTCAACTATGCAGGAGTTACCTTTTTGCGGTACGGTGGTTTGTATGATGGCACTTTTTAAGTGGGACTGATACCAGGTTTCTGATTTTCAAAAAAAGAATCTGTGAACTTTTGCAAATAGATTCTCCTTAGACTTCTGCACTCCCTCCAGTGCTGGCTGCCTTCCTGGATACTTTCACTGCAGCTTCTCAGACCCCTGACTCTCAACCTCCTCCCCTTAAGAAGCCGGACAGGTTCTATAAAATTCCTGAAGCTTAGCAGTTTTTATATATAAGCTCTTCCTCTGATCCGGCTGTTATTTCTGTAGCCACTGATTAACCATCCAAGCTGCTGTCTTCTTCTAAGCTTTTACCTTCTGATAAGGACAACCATGCCATGGACAGGTATGGCAAAAAAAAGTATATACCTCTGCTACCTGAGCTTTTGGGGCTGTTATTTACCAGACCCATAAGAGTAGATATTGTAGATCAGAGCATGTGTATGTACCTTTAAAAAGCATTTCCAAATGTAGCACATGCATATAAATACTGAGTATGTGCAGGCAGCAGTGCCATTTTGAGAGAACAGCCACATGTATGAGTCGGTCTGTTTATAAGTTTAAGTTACAAAGCCTCATTTCTGATGTGTTTGTGTGTGATAAAGCTGCTTAAACTGAACCCACAAATGTTAATCTGTTGTATCCTAACCAGACAAGTGACATGGTGTCAGAAGTGGGATGAGAAGAGCTACTTCTTCGAGCCATGAGGTGCAGAGTTAAAGGTGAAGGCAGATTAAGTAAGTTGAGTGAAACAGAGCACAGACAAACAAAAAATGGACAGAAATTAGCTAAAGGTAAAGAAAACCGCACAAATGATTTCTTTGGCAAAGAAAATAAAACTGTGCATTTATAGGGCACAAAACGCATTATTCATCAAACCAGTAGCACAAAGCATATTATTAAGCAAACGAAAGGCACACACCACATTATTAATTAAATGAAATGTTCAAAACCATGATATTTGATAAAACTAGCAAAACTATTCATATGGGCCTCAGAATTGCCTTTGGTTTTCACAAATATTTCTAAAGTAAAACGGTTACAAGAAAAGTATAATGAGCATGATAAGAGATTAAAAGGGCATAACAAGTACAATAAAAGGGCAAATTAAGCTTAAAGAGCAAGGCAACTGCATGTTTTTTAGTAAAATACTGTGTTTGGGCACAAACTACTATTTTGCATTGACCAAAGTCATTCAAAGCATAACTAGAGTTGTTCGAAGTATCTCAGAGTGTGCAAAGTGTTTGCAGAGTGTGTGTTTTATTACATTGCAATTATTTCAAAGAGTTTGCTGTGTGTAAAGTACAGTTATATTGCAAAGTGCAGTCAAAGTACAGTCATTTTGAAAAGTGTCTTGTGTTTGCATTTATTTGCAGAAAGCTGCCTTTTTAGTGTATTTCTTACACTGTGCAGAGTTATTTCACAAAAGTGCAGCCATTTTGAAAGGTTCTTGTGCTGTGTACAGTTTATTTGCAAAGTGCATTCATCTCAAAGTGTTTCTTACTCTCGAGATTTTTCTGCCGTGTACAGTTTATTCGCAAAATACAGTAATTTCAGAGCATTTTTTGCACTGATAAGGAGTGGTTTCACAAAGTACAGTGTTTTCAGAGTGTTGTGCTACAGAGACTTATTTGGCACTTCGAGATGAATGTTGTTCTCCTTTCGGCTTTTCCCAGTTAGGGGTCGCCACAGTGGAATTCTGGTCTGCTAATGATTGGCAGTAAATTTTTACGGGTGCCGAGGTGCCAGCTTGATGCCCAACCTTCAGCGAAGGCACGCCCATTCTACGCATGTCTTTCAAACACCACTCGACTGCGGGGAGGACATGCAGACTCCACACAGAAGACACTCCAGCCAAGAATCGAACGGGAGAATCTCTTGCTGTGAGGCAAGAATACTATCGCTGCACCACTGCGGCTGCACTTCGAGATTAATGCACTTTGCAAATAAACTGTACACAGCACAAGAACCTTTCAAAATGGCTACTGGACATAATTAGAAGTACTGGCATAAAGTTCTGGCATACATATATATATATGTGTGTGTGTGAGTATGTTCATACATAATTTCAAGCACCTTCACTCCTGTGTGTTGATATGACAGAGGCATTTCGCAGACCAAGTCCACTTGTGTTTGATCATAATATAGCAGTGAATTGGAGAATATTAGACCAGGAATATGATATTTTCTTACAAGCAGCTTTTTCTGACAGATGCACATACAAGGGCATTCATTTTGCTTAACTTAGCTGGGCCAGAGGCTATTGAAAGATAGCTTTCATTTGTGTATGCACCAGAAGTATATACAGGAGAGGGGGCAAACCATCATATTGTGGTACTGGCAGAATCAAGGGAAGATCCTGAGTGCTTAAAACATAAATTTAGAGAAATGTGCAACCCCCAGACAAATGTAACATTAGAGAGGCACTTATTTTATACAAGAGACCAAAAGCCAGGTGAAACGTTTGCAGCTTATATAACTGACTTGAGAAACAAAGCTAAAATATTCAGATTTGGTGACTTGAAAGATGTGTTTATAAAGGACAGGCTTGTGTGTGGTGTTAATAGTACTGCAGTGAGAAAAATTTTGCTTTGTGACAGTGATTTAATGTTAAGCAAAACCATAGAGATTTGTCAAATCCATGTGCTCACAGAAATGCACACTAGTATGCTTGCAAGTGATAAAAGCATGGATTCAGCAGCCTCTAGAGTAAATATAGACAGCATGCAACACGTGGCAAGCAGAAACAGGCCTAAGCACATAGCAGCAGCAACCTCTGTAGGTGTGGCAGGGAGACCCCGGAGCTTTCTAGCAAATTCCAGGACTAGCAAAGTAAAAAGGGCATGCTCAGTACTGTACAAGAGTGAGTCAGCAAAACCCAAGTCAAATCTTATTGTTAACTGTCGTAATTGTGGAGCCAACCATGAGTCTAAAACAGAAAAGTGCTTAACATTTGGTCAGCAATGCCACAGCAACCCTACTTTCTATTTAGATGGTGTAGCAGTGGTCGGTGAAAAAGTTAATACAGTAGATTTGTTGGCAAAGAATGAAGCGTTTTGTACTGTCCTGATCAATGGTAAACCCATTGAGCTTAAAGTAGACACTGGTTCAAATGTAATGTAATGTCAGCAAAAACATTTGCTAAAGTAAGGGCTGATGAACAACTTAATTTGGGCATTTGTGTGAAGCTGGTTGCTTATGGAGGTGAAGAGATTCAAACCAAAGGCTTAGTAATGCTTTCATGCTATTCGTCTGGGAACAGTTACAAAAGTTAAAAAGTTTAATAAAAACCAAGTAAAAAAAACAAGGATTTTGGGTTATCCCCTTCCTCAGTGCTTCACAATCAATACAATTTATATAAAAGGCAATTATGAACACATGACATAGCCACCCAATCAAAGGAAATTTAAAAGCAGTACACAAGCAGATGACTACTGCAGTTGCATTTGCTTTTTAACTAATATAGGTTTAAAGCTAACTGCATTATTCAAACCTGGAGGGCTATCAGCTTTAAGTCTCAAAATCCAATTATATTCTTCATTCTCCAGGATGTTACTAATATCACCCTCTCTAGCACTTTTGTATATGGCATTAGCAACTCTAAATTTAAAAACATGTCTAATATCATTATCTTTGACGTGTTTTGCCAAGGCATTTGTCATCACATTTCTCCTCATTTCTGACTTGTGCTCACTAATGCGATCCTTAAACTTTCATCTGCATTTACCAATGTAAAACAATGAACATTTTGAACAGGTAGCAAGATAAATAACACAAGGGGTATTACAAGTTGCATAACAGCAAAATTCAAATTTCTTCCCTATTACTGGATGGATAAAAGAGTTGTATGCAATAATATTGTTACAACAACTACAGTTGTAACATGAGAAGGTAGCTTGTTTATTAGCAACTACTCTCGCTATCTTACAGTCCCTATAACATAACATTCTCTTTAAGTGTTTCTTCGTCCTATATGCAAAACAAGGTTGAGTGCCTGTAAGGGACTTTAATTCCGGCATAGTGATACAAATCTTCCAATTTTTCTGTATCACTTGCTTAACACCCCTTGTCCTCCTATTGAAAGTTATAACATATCTAACTCTATCTTTATGAACTACTAGATTGCTCTCCGTCTATAATGTATTATTTCTTACTGCACTAAAAAATGGTGCAGTTGTTCCATTTCAATCATTAAAAAACTTCATCCATAATATCATGCAGCATCTCACTGCTGTATTCTCTTTTACAGAACTCAGCAAACATCTCCCCCATTTGTTGTCTACATACAGTGTCATCAGTGTTAAGTCTGCTAATCTTGGTAATTGCCACTTAACGATCCCTCTAAAAACGTGGGGTATGAATGCTAGCAAGGTGAGTATATCTATTAGCATGTACTTGTTTTTTTATGTGCGCTAGTGTTTAGAATTCCTGGACAATTCTGAATATGTATATCCAAATATGTAATCTCCTTATCAGAAAATTTGAATTTAAATTTCAAAAATTCCGTAGTTCCATTGAAATAATCCACATAACTTTTAAGAGTTTATTTATCTCCCTTCCAAATTATAAAGCAGTCATCCACAAACCACATATATAATAAAACATTTGCATTCAAAGGGTTCTTATCACTAAATGTATATTAATTTTCCCACCAATTAAGAACTAAATTAGCATACATGTTCACCATGAGAGTACCCATTGCTACACTAGCTATATGTAGATAGGGCTGTTCTTCAAACATAATTTTTCGTGAGTGCCATTTCTACCAGCTGGCATATGTTCTCAATCTGTCTACCCTGCACGTCTATATTGGAACACAAAGAATCTCATATGGCATCCATCCCATATTGATTAGGGATCACAGTAAACAAAGAATTTATGTCAAGGGTCACTAATAAAAAAATTTCAACTTGATTATTATACCAGTGAAATAACTTGGTTAAAAAGTCACCAGTATCCTTAATGTAGCTCCTACAACTAATAAGATATTTGCTGAAACAATTTTGTACATACAATGACAGAGGCTCCTTGATCCAACCCCTACCAGAGACCGTAGGTCTCAAGGGGGGGGGGGCATAGATTTATGTATTTTGGGCAACCCATAAATCAGCAGAATAACAGGACATGGAACCGTAAGAAAATTAAATAAATCTAATAAGAAAATTAAATAAATCTAACAAGATATCTCCCATTAACTGCATCTTGTATATAAGCATATTCACCTCTGCTATACAGTTCTTAATATATGCATAGTCAACCTATTTGAAAGTGGTAGTATCTGATAAGAATTCATGCATATATTGAGCATAGTCATTTCAATTTAAGATGACAATTGCTCCACCTTTTTCTGCTTCTTTAAAGATTATATTAGAATTAGATTGTAGTGAATGCAGTGCTAGATACTGCTGATAGGTGAGATTATACAATTTACTTCCATCTCTTGTTTCATATAAACTTCTCAATTCACATTCACAGAAATCGTGAAAAACAGTAGTAACAGGACAGCTGTTGGGTACAAATGTACTAGACCTTCTACAAGCATTTCTACTATTAACAGTCTAGAGTCCTTAAAAATAAATTTTAGCTTCATGTTTCTGACAAACAATTTTAAATCAGTCAGGGCATCAACAGTTGTATCAGTGCCATTAGGAATGAACTGTAATTCCTTACTTAAAAGTTCAATATCTGCAGCAGTTAAAACATAATCTGAGAGGTTTATAATGTCCCTCATACCTGTTTTGATTATTTTTGGTGATGCTTCTTGTTCTGAATCTGTGGGCTGTCATTTTTCCTCTTCAAAGACCCTGTTGTTAAATGCTGTTCTGACTGCCTTCTCGATTTCGCCCTTGGTTGTACATCCAGTTTTTCTGGTAACCTCAAATTTACAGACTTCATATTCCTGAAAAAACCTCACCGTTCTAAATGCCTGTACTTGTATGTAGATCACAAGTACTAGCCAATCCATCTCCAGACACAAGCTGCTCATTTTTATTGGATAAATTAAGCAAAGGAAACCGCTTATTGGCCAAGCTTTCTAAAGCAGGAACTGATGCAGAGCTCAACCTAGAGTCATGTATGACAGGAATGGCTCCATCCTTATTGGTATAAAGTTTGGTTTGCAATTGCTGATTGGTTGTAGACAGTTAATCATTAGCAAAAGTATCCAACTCATCTGTAGCACCTTTTGGATACTTAGAATTGACACTGGACTTATCTTTTCTTGACCAAAAAATGAAAGAAATATTATGGCCCAGTTTAAAATCATTAAGATCCCTCATGAGCTTGCGCTTCTTAACAAGTTACAGTTTTGTATCTAGAACCGCTAATCTATCCACCATACACTGACAGATCTATGCCATAGTTCTGAACTCAGGCATGGAAACCAGCTCATTTTCAGTTTTGTTTATATCCTAAGCTAGTTGTGTTTCATTGCCACTAAAAAGTTATTCATAAGCATTATGTATTCAGAACTTAGTTTCAGATTTAACTGTTGCCATTAAGCAAGTAACTCTGAGTAAACATTCGCATAATCTGGCATTTTAAGGATGCATAAACCTCATGGCACGACCCCAAGCTCCAAATAAGCCAAGAATCTTAGCCGTTGCCATTGGAGCTTTCTGAAGGTTTGAGCCTTTTTTTTCCAGGGAAATAAGTTTTTCAAATGTATCTGTTTTCTGGGCAAAGGCTCCTATATCTCCCAGTTCAGAATTACTAAAATGCAACAGTAAAGGATTATTCACCTTCTTTAGAATATCCTGAAAAGAGCGGTTCACAAGAGGTGTCATGGGTGTAGAATCCAAATGATCTGTAGGCTGTGTCATCCTAACAAACTACTGGAGCACCCACAGTATGTTCAAACACAGAAAGACCATTGTATAAAAACAACACACTGTGCATACTGAGTTCAGGCAAAGTATATCTAAGTCAAAAGAAACGTAGAAACACTCCAAAAGTTTAATAAAAAACAAGTAAACATAATTTCTCAGTGCTTCACAATCAGTATGTTAAAACACACTTAATTTATATAAAAGGCAATTAAGAACACATGACACAGCCACCCAATCACAAGAAAACAATTCGAAAGCAGTGTACAAGCAGATGACTACTGCAGTTGCATTTGCTTTCTAACTAAAATAGGTTTTAAGCTAACTGCATTATTCAAACCTGGAGGTCTATCAGCTTTAAGTCTCAAAATCCAACTATATTCTTCATTTTCCAGGATGTTACTAATATCACCCTCTCTAGCACTTTTGTATATGGCATTAGCAACTCTAAATTTAAAAACATGTCTAATATCATTATCTTTGACGTGTTTTGCCAAGGCATTTGTCATCACATTTCTCCTCATATCTGACTTGTGCTCAGCAATGCGATCCTTAAACTTTCAACTGCATTTACCAGTGTAAAAAGATAAACATCTTACAATCAACCTTGTTTTGCATATAGGATATAGGACGAAGAAAAACTTAGAGAGAATGTTATGTTATAAGGATTGTAAGATGTTGAGAGTAGTTGTTAATAAACAGGGCATCTTCCTATGTTACAGTTGTAGTTGTTGTAGGGATATTATTGCATGCAACTCTTTTATCCATCCAGTAACAGGGAAGAAATTTGAATTTTGCTGTTATGCAACTTGTAATACCCCTTGTTTTGTTTGTCTTGCTACATGTTCAGAATGTTCATCTTTTTTTCTGCTTTTCTGCATTGCTTTTGCCTTGAAGGTACTTTGCCTGAACTCAATATACTACAGTGTGTTGTTTTTATACAAGTTACAGCTTGCAATTTTATGTAGTCCGAAGACCTGTGCAGTCATTATTAGGTCTCAGAGACAGTTTAAGAATGAAACTACTTTCTTTGGTAAATGTGAAATTAATTTAAAGCTCAGTCCTCTGAAGTGCAAATCCAGACTACCAGAAGTTACTTATGTAGGTCATTTATTTACCAATACAGGCTTACAACCAGATCCTTCCAAGCAAGCAGCCATTCTTGAGATTTGATAACCTCAAACAACAAATTACTAACTCGCCTACATTAATGATGTCCACAACCAGTAGTTCTTTCCTGTGATGCTTCAAAGTTCGGTCTTGGTGCAAGTTATTCTTCAAGATGGCAGACCTGTTGCCTATGCATCTAGAACTCCTACCCAAACTGAGATGCAGTATGCTGAAATTGAGAAGGAACATTTGGCAATTGTATTCACATGGTCGAAGTTCCATGATTATTTTTATGGCCGAGCAATCCAGATAAAAACTGACCATCAATCTCTATTCACTATTTTAAAGAAGCCTATGCATTCCGCTCCAGCAAGACTACAAAGAATGATGCTCATATTGCAAAAGTATAATTTCAAAATGGTCTATACAAAAGGTAAACTTCTTTATCTGGCTGATACCTTATCCAGATCACCCAGAAATACCACGGAACAGCTTGATGCAGAGAATTTTGACTTTGATGTCATGGAAGTGTGTAATTTTTCTACCACAAGACTTGACGAGCTGAGAGATCATGCAAAGACTGATCCAGTTTTGCAAAAGCTCAACCACTTCATCAATGTAGGATGGCCATCAAAGCAATCCTGTATACCCCCAGAAATACAACCTTACTTTCCATACAAAGATGAAATGCTGATGGAAGATGGTATCATTTTCAAAGGTCCAAAAGTTGTTGTTTCTACTTCCTTACAACATGAATACATTCAGATTTTGCATCGTGGCCACCCAGGTTCCAATTCTACCAAAAGAAGGGCAAGAGGCCTAGCATTTCAGCCTTCTCTAGCAAAAGATATTGATAAATTGCTTTCTTCTTGTTCAGTGTGCAACAGTACCAAGCCGTGTTTGCAAAAAGTGCCACTTCAGCTAAGCCAAATTCCTGAACTGCCTTGGTCAATAGTAGCAACTGACATATTTGAGTGGAACAGTCAGCATTACTTAGTGTTGGTAGACTCTTATTCGAACTGGTTTGAGATAGATTTGCTACCTAACCTAATGTCCAGTGCTGTTATTACTAAGATGAAACCTCATTTCTCAGTCCACGGTAGATCACACAAAGTTATTTCTGACAATGGTTCTCAGTTTACCAGTCAGTTGTTTCAGACTTTATCCATGTTACTACAGTCCTGAATATCCTCAGTCAAATGGCCTTGCTGAATGTGCAGTACAGAGCAGTTACTGGAGAAGTCAAGGCATAACAATACCGATATCTTCTTGAATTTATTCAATCTCAGAAATATACCCCATGACAACCAACTAGGCTCGCCTGCTCAGAGACTTCTAGCTAGGCAAACCAGAACATCCTTGCCTATCAGTTCTAGTTTGTTGGTGCCTATTGCTGAAAGCAACCGAGAAATCAAAGCCTAATTTTTTAAGAAGCATTCCTTTCAGATGTCCAGCTATGATAAAATGAGCAGATTTCTTCATCCGTTAAAAGGAGAGACAGTGAGGAGGCAAATGGCAAAAAGCTTTGATCAAATTGGTCAAGTGAGAGGTATATGTACCAAGCCGAGATCCTACTTAGTGGAATCTGGGAGTATAGAGCACAGGAGAAACTGCAGACTTCTTCCTGTATCAGAAATGATATCACAGCATCGTACCTGTGATACAGACTCTAGATCTCAGAGCAACCCTGACAATGTTCGTACTGAAGAACATGTCTCAGTATCCATTCCCATTCCTGATGATGTCCCAGATGTCCCCAAAGTTGAACATTCCTTGAGACAGTCCCCATTGCTAGATCCAGTTCTTACTTTTATGTTACACAATCCGGTTGTATTTCCAAACCTAGTGTAAAATACACAGCACCTTGGACATAATTGTTTTATGTGTGTCTGATTTTGTATGATTGCATTTCAAATAACTAGTTCTGTATAATTACATGTTAAAATATCATTTCTGTAAATTGCATGTCATTGAATACTGTCATTTCATATAAGAGCTATTTCTCAAAGAGGGAGGATGTATATCAGAGTGCGTGTATGTACCTTTAAGAAGCATTTCCAGATGTAGCATGTGCATATAAATATTGAGCACGTGCAGACAGCAGTGTCATTTTGAGCAAACAGCCAGTGTGTTAACATGTATGAGTGTGGCAGTCAGTCTGTTTATAAGTTTAAGTTACAAAGCCTCATTTCTGATGTGTTTGTGTGCAATAAAGTTGCTTGAACTGAACCCACGAATGTTCGTCTGTTTTATCCTGACCAGATGAGGTACAGGTATGTCCTGGCTCTTCTCTCCCAACTTGGGGACATTCAAGCTGATTTGCCTAACTCAAGAGGCTACGATTTCTGCCATTTCCTTTTTGAGCTCTGCTTTTGAGGAGGCTTGTTGTTCTCTTAAATGTAGTTATGATATTGATGATGATGATGCCTCCTCTAGGGCAGCTGCATTTGGATCTGTTATGAGGAGGTGTTCTTGGTTATGGCTCCAGGCTCTGCCTGATGACATCAAGGCCAAATTAATAGATTCTCCCTCAGGCAGCCAGGATATTTTTGTCACTGCTGCGGTGAATTATTTAAAACCCTTCAGGATAAGACTAAAGTTATGCAGGACTTGAAACAAATCTTTGTCTCTCCTATTACTAATTTTCAGAGAAAGCATCCTTCTAAGCCTTCTTGTGCTCATAGACAGCCTAAACAGCCTTCTTAAGGGTAAGAGGGTGTCTAGGAGAGTTTTTCCAGACAAGCCATTCAGGGTGCTAAAAGTCCAAAGGCTTCTTTTCTTGACATATCTGTTTCTGACATTCAGCCACTTCTACCCCTTGGTCAGATTCCTCTGTTCCTCAGGTTGACTCTTTCTTTTCCGTTTAGCAAAAGATAACCACAAATGCTTTTGGTGTTAACCATCAGCCAAAAAGGTGATTTTATGGCTTGGAAGGCCCTTCCTCAATTCTCAAGACTTCCACAGCCTGTTCCTTGTCAGCTCCCTCATTTTCCTTTGGTTCTGCAGGATCTGGTGGTAAAGGGAGCCATCCAGCCTGTCCCATTGTCTCAACAGGAAACAGATTTTTATTCCAGTATGTTTCTGGTTCCTAGGAAGGAGAGCTTGTGAAGGCCCATTCTAGACCTCTGTTTTCTCAACACCTTTCTCAGGGTTACTTGTTTCAAGATGTCTGTTCAGACACTTTTCCCTCTGTTGTTTTTTCTAGCTTTTCTGGTATCCCTTGATTTGAAGGACATATTGGCTTCACATTGCCCCTCACCTTCTCTTCAGGAAATTTTTGTTTCTCTCTCACTTTGTCTCATTATTAGTTCTCTGCCTTGCCTTTTAGTCTTTCTACAGTGCTGAGGGTCTTTACCAAATGTCTGGCTCCTGTGGTAGCCTCCTGCAAACTTCAGGGAATTTAAATATTCCCTTATTTGGGTGACCTTTTGATTCAAGCCCCACACCCCAGCAGCTACGGCTTCAACATCTACACTTCACTGTACTTCCTCTGCACAATGTGGAGTTCACACTCATTCGCAAAACGTCTGTTGACTCCCTTTCAGGACCAACTGTTTCTGAGGTTTGGGATTCAGACCATTCCAGCGTCGACTTGCCTCCTGTCTCCCAAGTTCCTATCTTTGAATTCTTATTTCCAGTCTCTTCTTCCTTTTCCAGTCTTTCTTGCAAAGGAATTTCTCCAAGCTCTGGGAGTACATGACATCCACCATTCCTTTGATTCCCTTTGCATACTACACATGAGTAAATTTCAGTGATATCTCAAGACTGTTTGGCTCCAGCACTACCACTGTCTGAAGTATCTGGTTTCTATCTTGCCTTGCCTCACCTCATGCTTGTGCTCCTCTGGTGGATTCACTAGATTTCTCTGAATCCTGGTCTGCCTTTTAAGGTTCCTCTTCTGGACATCGATGCTTTGGATCACAATTGTGGAGCCTTCTCCAATAACCTGAAAATCCAGGGTCTTTGGTCTTATCAACAACTGACAGACCATATCAACATCAAGGAGATAAGGACTCTACTTCTAGCTGTCCAGGCTTTTCACACCCTTTGGGTTCCAGGTCCTTTAAAGGTTTTTACAGACAATACCACAATCATGTGGTACATCAGGGGGCACAAAATCTTACCTTCTTTGCAGGCTGGCTCCACAGGTTTGGGATTTTGCAGTCTGCTCTCCCTTGGTGTTTCAGTTTATCTGCATTCCTTCAGAGCACAGTGTGGTGGCATACTATTCGAAGAGGTCCAAGACAAATCCTTACGAATGGATGCTTCACAGGAAGGGTTTCTGGACATTGTACATTGGTGGGGTACTCCTTGGGTAGATCTTTTTGACTCCCCTCTGAGCAGATGACTTCACCAGTTCTGTTCGAGAATGCCAAGTCCTCTGGCTTAGTAAGTAGACACCATGGCTTTTTCTTATAAGGGGTTCTTTCTATATCCCTATCCCCCTCCTCCTCTACTATCAAAAGGTGGCATTTAAGCAAACCATCTCCTGGATTTCTAGAGCCATTTCATTTTGTTATTTCTTTCTATATCCCTATCCCCCTCCTCCTCTACTATCAAAAGGTGGCATTTAAGCAAACCATCTCCTTCTGGATTTCTAGAGCCATTTCATTTTGTTATTCTTTTCATGGCAAACAGCTTTCCTCTTCTGTTCGTGCTCAGGGCAGTAGCCTATTCTGATGCTTTTTTCAAGGGTCTGGATACTAGATCCATCTTTGAAGTCGCTACTTGGTCTTTCACCAAACATTACCAGTTGGATATAATTTCTGGGGTCAGGGTGGGTTTTGCCAGGGCCATCCTTCATGGGGTTTTGGAGGGCTCTACTGTGGCTTCTTCTTCCCAAACTTAGCAGTAGCTTTTATACTCTCACAGGAGTAAAAAATATTGCAAATGTGATAAGGAAGGACATAGTACAGTTGTAAGATTTTACCATAACAGTAGATGTCCTGCTTCACAGTTTTGCAGTATTCTGCCCCCCCACCCCTGTTTACCTCTTTTTGTTTTTGTAAAAGATGCACATTAAATGTTAAAATATTTTTTTTTGCGTGGCATGGTGCTGAAAAGGTTAAACCACACATACATAAAGAGAAATATGTAATTGGCACTAGTTCTGATATAAAGTTAAGGGTTGACATTTGCCTTTGTAGTACCAGTAAACACTTAGAATTACTTAGTCAGGATTTCACATAGATTTTGGCTTGGCATCATTTCCTATGTGGCTTTTATTTTTTTAAACTATTTTTGTTAGTACCTGTACCTGTTGGAAATTATCAAAAATTAATAATTCATTTCCATGTAGATGTATGTTCTGAATTGTTGAGGATGGTAAAAGCAGGTTGCATTTTCAGGACCTCACATATTTATTCCTGGAACTGGTGAGCATTCCTTTAAAGTAGAATGTAAACAAAAGAAATATTATGGGATAACATTTTTTTCCAGAAAACAAAATGAGTGAGGTGAGGACCACTCTTCCAACAGAGTTGATGGAGGAACAGACATAGATAAAGGAGTAATCCATACACTTTTAAAATAGGCAATAGGATGAACAAGCAGGCAAAGAGAGGAGATAAAACTCAGTATTCAAATAAGGTATGCAGTGTGACTCTCAAAATCAGCAGACTTGTCATCTTTTAACCATTATTGTCCTTTCCTTGTGTGTTTGTGTCTTTTTGTCCACATCTATTGCTAAGTTTTAGAAATTTGTTGGGTCAGTCCTTGCCCGTTAAATTTTCCAGATGGTATGTAGTTAACTAGGCTACTTCTCCCTTGTAAGGTGCACACCAACATTAAAACCACTATATTTGATATGCTTATATCGACATTCACTCAGATGTTGCATGCTTCTGATTTGAGTGTGTGTGTGTGTGTGTGTGTGTGTGTGTGTGTGTGTGTGTGTGTGTGTGTGTGTGTGTGTGTGTATGTAAGAGGGGGGGTCCAGGGTGAGAAAGTGTACCAAAACTGGGATTATTTAGCAGGTGACCAGTACTTTAGCAATTTCGTATGAGGATTATGGTATGCACAAAATGTGTACCTACCCATGTTACTAGATTACTGTTCCACATTCTACAAAGCAAGGGTAAGGTCTTGTTCAGTCTTTTCTCTTTTCAAGCCTTATAACCCCAGTAAATATACTAACCAAGGATGTGAAGATTTATAAGATATAGGGTGAGTGGTCTTTCCTGTGGATAACAGTATGCATATTTATTATGGAATTACTTTTGGGCAGAATTAGATCATGGACAAATGGGGCCCTAGGTAGAGAATGGACCACTCTCCCTCCCCCCGCTGCAATGCCAACATCCCATTATTTGAAATAACCCAACACAGTGCATTTCACACACTCATGACTGGAAAAAAGCAAGGTAAATTACAAATGTATACGTAGTTAAAATATTAACACTATGCTCATAGACTTCATGCTAAAAGGCTCCAGGGCCGTTAGCCTAGTACACACCTATGAACCTATTCACAACTAAATAATAATCATACTGTCAGCAAAACAAGAAACAAAGGTCTTGACTCATAATGATGCTTGTTTACTACAATTGGTCCCTTCGTTTGTAACATAACTACTCTGGGATACAGGAAACAAGTATTTATGCGTGCGATCATAATTACAATCGCTTATATCACTGCGTACACCTCCAATGTTTCCTTTGCAATCAAATGAATGAACAAAGACATACCTCAAATGTATTTCATTTCCTTGCTATGAGAAACATACAGTATAACCCACTGCAGCCGCATACTGTCTCAACCTCTTAGTTCACGAATCAGTTAAATTATAAGTAATTAAATTAGAATTGAATTAGTTCAAGAAAGAGAGAAGGACCCAAAATCAGGTGAATTAGTTCAAGAAAGAGAGAAGGGCCCAAAATCAGGAACAGATTTTAAGTATTGGTTGTTTATACTTAGAAAGTTGTTAGTGTAACAGGAGTTTAGTGTAACAGGTTTGGCATTAGCAAGCATTCTCTGAAGGGCGTGAAGTCTTAAACTCATATGTTTGTTATTATTTAGTGACTGCAGTCCACAGCCCTTTATCAGAAAGGCACACATTTTATGAATAACATACTTCAAAAATGAGAAAAGAAATCAAGAACAGTTGAGAACTATGTTCTCTGTATGCCCATTTGTGTGTACGCACGCGCACACATACTCACCAGTCACAGTCTTCTGTATGACTGTACACATCAAATATCTGCTAGACATCAAGTGGATGAATTAATTCATAATGGTCCAGAAATGTATGTCAGCTTGCTGCTATCAGGCATAAACAGTGCAAACCATCAAAACTCCCCTCTATTCTCTCAGCTTCTTAGCTCAAGAAGCACAGACAAAAAAAAAAGAGATTTTAAACATTTCTCTTGTATATTTAGAAAATTCCTTGAATAAAATGTTTTGCATCAGCACGCTTTTTATGAAGGATACAAAGTCTGAAACCAGCATGCCTGTCATTATTTAGTGACTGCAGTTCACAACAACTTGCTGGAAATTCACATATTTTATAAGGAACAGTCCAAATTTCTCTGGAATTCTGGGCAATCAACAGAAGAGCACTGTCTGTCTAACTGACTTGCTCAAAGTCACACAGTGAGCAAATGTAGATTGAAGGATTCATACCTTGCACATTCTAGTACAGGAAGCAGCTTATCAGCTCAGAGCCTTAAGTGCCAGACAACTATAATTCACTTAAAAGGAACAGCAGGTATTGCACACCTTAAAAGGAACGGCATGGACATGCATTTTCTGAGCAATATATAAAACACTTAATTGCCATCATTTTTGACTGACTATAATGTCTAGTGTTTACCAGAAAAAGAAGTTAATGAAGGGCAGGACATAAACATAAGACAAAGTCAGAGTTCTGCAAAATTGGAGCCAGATGAGAAACAGAGTGGTAATTCACTTAAAATGTTAACAGAACAGCAGGTTTTGAATTGACATGCATTTTTGAACAAAAAATATGAAATTGTAGTTACTGATTGTAATCTTCGGTGATGTATCAGAAAATGTAAACGTTAATAAAGGTCTGGCAGTTAGGTAGTTAGTGCAGAGGACTGAAGCAGCAAATTCATAATGCATCGTTTCCTGTAGTCAAGGGTACAGGTTTTAATTTTTTTTACATCTATTTGCCTGCTGTGAGATTCTGAGAAAGTCATTTAGAGAGAGAGTGTTACTGAGACCTGGTTAACAAAAGAAAACAAAAAAGAAGGGGCATAAATATAAAGTGAAAAGAAAAAAAAAGGATAGCCTATAAATATGACTCAAATCATACACATTTGTGTGTATTTCTTGAGCATGAGATACTAATGACTAGCATTATTGACTTTAGTCTGATTTTACCAGAAAATGTTTCTCAAAGCAAAATGAGCACAGATACGGGACAGAATTTTCTGGAAGCAAGTAATCATCCTCATTTGTAAAGCAAAGCTTACTCATCCATATTTCTAATAAGTTAAGCAAGTAATGCAAAGCTGTCAAGTAAAAGCAAGCAGGCAAAACAGAGGGAAGGCAAATCCTGGGTTGTTGGAAATAAAACCATTCATACACACACACACACACACACACACACACACACACACACACACACACACACACACACACACACACCTGTCTACCTACACTGCAGCATCTGCATATTTACTTACTAGAAGACAAACCGTCAGTATCAGTAATAATGTAAAGTCAATATCAGATGTTCATGGTGCATACAGCTGCAGTCATAACAGACGGGTTCTCCTGCCGTCAGGCGGGTCCTCGGTCGGCCGAATTCCAAAGTCTAGGTCCGGTGTCGGTTGTCATCACTTCTTCCCTGACGTCAGTGCGACAGCGGTATAAAAGAACCAGCCGACGCCATTTTCTCCAGTCTTTCTTGCCGCGCGGTGCCCGAAGCAGAAGCAGTTCGCAAGTGCAGGTCGGCCAGCTCCTGAAATTACGAAAATTTTGCAACCGAAGTCTTCTTGAAAGCTAAGTACCCCGTTGGGGAAACTTTTCTTGCCTCAGACCGATGTCAGACAAAGTTAATAATTGTATTTCATGTGGGAAGCAAATACCGCATAAGGATTTTCATTCATAGGTTCATACTAGGCTATCTGCCCTAGGGCATTTATAAGCCTAGCCAGAGTTGTGTGGCTTTCACCGCCCCTTAGGTTGAAGAATACTATACCCATTAGTTTGCCGTGCCTCTGTCCAGCAGTGATACAGAGATGATCCCCGGGGTAAACCTACGATCTCCCATCCACTGGTCAAGATTCCTCTTGAACAGAGCCAGCGAGGTGCTCTGTCTCGCATGGACCGGGATTCTGTTCCACAGCATAGGGAGTCTCTGGGTGATGAATCTGTCCCTCCAGCACGTCCTATTTATATCCGTGTTGAGGTTTAAGTCTCTTGCTCTTGTGGCTCTGGTGGATTTGGATTTTTTGAGGTGGAGCATGTCCATTAATTCCGGGTTGGACATGGCCTTGTATGTCAGGCACAGGTCAGCTCTGAGCAGACGTTATGCGACTGAATAGAGCTGGAGTTTCTTCAGTTGGGCAGCATATGGCATATTTTTGAGCTCCTTTATCCTTTTGGTGAGGAACTTTTTGGGTCTTTCCAATTGCTGCAGGTGTCGGGTAAGATACATTCCGAATGGGGCATTGTACTCAATCATTGGTCTGATAAGTGAAGAGTACAGGGGAACAATGACCTCCCTTGATCTGGATGTGAATCCCTTCATAATCAGGTGGGCAATGTAGAAGGTCCTCCTAACCACTTTGGCAATGTGAGTGTCAAAAGAAAGGTTACTGTCAACTTGGGTTCCCAGGTCCCTGATAACCTCTTCTGTGCTTAATGGATTGCCACCTATGTGGTAACTTGGGGTTACCTTGTTTTTACCAAAGGGTATGACTATACATTTTTGGCGTTTAGCTTAAGGCCATGGCTCTGGCACCAGTTATCCGTTTCTATGAGACCTCTCTGAAGGATATCTGTGTCTGATGGATTTTCAACTATGGCGCCCAGTTTGCAGTCATCTGCAAACTTTGTCAGCCACAATCCTCCTATGTTTGCCTGCACTTCTGAAAAGTAGATGCCGAACAAGAGGGGGCCCAGGACTGAGCCCTGTAGGACACCGCTTGTGACCGGCTTGGAGTCTGACATGGCACCAGCAACTCTAACCCTGTGGGTTCTGTCCTTGAGCCATTTTTCAACCCATCTTGTGACCTATGAGTTTACATTTAAGCTGGTGAGCTTTTCTATGATACCCGAGTTGGGTATTGTGTCGAAAGCTTTTGCAAGGTCAAGGTAGGCTGTGTGAACTGCCTTACCCTCATCAATGGCCTTGGTGACTGTTTCAAAAAAGTAGACCAAGTTCAAGAGGCATGATCTGCTCTTGACAAAGCTGAATTGGGTAGGATCCTATGTCTGTAGGGTCCCCTATGTCTTTATTTATGAGTTCCATTATGATCCTCTCCATAGCTTTGCAGACCAGGCTTGTTAAGCTTATGGGGCGGTAATTACCAGGGTCCGTAGAAGCACCGCCTTTGTGGAGTGGGACCACAGTTGCCGTACGCCACTCTTTGGGTACGTATCCTGTGGTAAGGCTAAGATTAAACAGCAGCCTTATGTGTGGGTTTAGTTCCTCATTGAGTTCGTGTAGCACACAGCCGGGGACACCATCCGGTCCCATTGATGCTGTGTTTTTAGCTTTAGAGAGCAGCTCTCACCTGGGCATTTGAGATGATTGGGAGGCTACACTCTGCTGGGATAGATATTTCTCCTTTTGGGGGGGGAGAAATTTTCACTGAACCTGTCTGCCAGTATGTTTGCAATGTCTGTGGGTTCAGTGATTTTTGTATCATTTTGGACTAATTCTGAGCATATCTGGGAGTTTCCACCCAGATTTCTAACATAGCTAAAAAGGCCTTATGATTGTCTTTTGAGTCCTTGGCGATTTTTCTCTCAAAGTTGGCCTTGGATGATTTTATGAGTGATCGTAGTTTTTTACTAGTATTGATCAGAGATGTCTTCCCTTTTAGGGATTTTGCTCTATCTTGTAGTAGCTTTCTCCTCTTGTTGTAAAGTTTGTTTATGGCTGGGGTCCACCAGATTGGGCGCTTGCCTTTGGTGGAAAGGGTCTTGATTTTATTTGGGATTGCTTGATCCATGCAATCCTGGAGGTGCTCGTAGAAAGCATTTGTAAGGGATTCAGCAGCGTGGGTTGTGGTTTCCAATGGCTCATGGGCCTTGAAGGATACCACACCAGTCTTAAGAAGTGTGAAGTTGGCTTTTGAGAAGTTCTTCACTGTGGTCTTTTTTGTTGGGGGTGGGGCGGGATGTGGATCTCCAGTGAGATTAGTTTATGGTCTGATCTCACCAATGAGGGATATACTTCCGATGTGGAGCATTTTGTCCCCATGTTTGCGATGATCAGGTCTAGTATATTTTCACCTCTTGTGGGAATGGTGACAAGTTGTTCCATAGCATTTGAGTTTATGAACTCCAGGAACCTTTGGGCTAGGGTATTGGGGCTTGAGTAATGTTCCCAGTCTATGTTTGGGTAGTTGAAGTCACCCAATATGATGGTTTTTGGAGAGACATTTATACTCTCCAGTGTCTTCAGGAAGGCTGTGTGGGGTTCCTGAGTTTGAGAGGGTGGCCTGTAACATGCTACAAACTGTAGAGCAGTTTTGCCTATGGTTAATTGCACCTGAATGGTCCCTGATGCTTCGTGAGTTGCTACCAGCCTGGAGGTGTGGGTATCCTTGATGAATATGGATACACCCCCTACTTTTGTGGTACGGTCCGGGTTTTGGGGCCGGAACACATGATATGAGGTAAAACCTGATAGTGCCGGGGTGCTCTCAGGAGCCTTGAACCAGGTTTCAGTCACAGCACAGACATCGATGTTCTCCATACTGAGGAGGGCTTCGAGGGCGTGCATCTTGAGATTTAGACTTCTGGCATTGAGCAGCATTACCCTTAGTTTTTTTCCATTATTTTTTTCTAGGGCAATGGGTTTAGAATTTGAGCCTTGTCTTAAAAAGGCACTATGGGGGTGGCAAGAGCCTTTGCCAATATCCGGAAACCCAGGGGTGACAGGTGCAAGCCGTCCCTTGCGAAGCAGCGTGGCTTGTTAAGCATGTCATTCCAGGCAGACAGACATTGGATCCCCTTAGAATGACACCAGAAATTAAGCCAATTATTAAAACTGATCATTTTGTCTCTGTATTGTGGCATCATTCTTGGTGAAGGTAGGATACTGCTCAGTGTCAGGGTCATACCAGCCTGGGCTACATAATCTGAGAGCTCCTTTATGTCTCTTTTCATGTAGTCCAGGGAGGTACGTCTCAGGTTATTCACACCGGCATGGACAATGACTGAGTCATACTTGTACTTGCTGTGGAGTGACCTGAGTGCTTGTGTTATGTGGCGGATTCTAGCGCCCGACAGGCAGCTTACTGTGACCCTCTCCTTGTTCAGTCTGGTGAGTGGGGCGTCAGTGTGTCTGACTATGGAGTCACCTATGACAAGTGTGTCTGGCATTGTGTTTGGCCTTAAGGGCTGTGACTGATTTGCACACTGACTTTGTGATCTATGTGTTGCTTGTGTTATGTCATGAGGTGGCAGTTGTTTGGGTGTCTGCTTTGGAGGCCTCTGCTGTTTTGGTAGATTTTTGATCAGTGCCTCGAGTATGTCTTTGTGTGTTTATGTGTTTGATTTGTAGTTGTGATAGTTCTATGTGAGACTGGGTTTATGGTGTGTGTAGTTACCTTCTCCTCCTGTCTGGTTTTGCCAGTCCTGAGTTGAGAGAGCTCAGCCTCCAGTTTGGCTATATAGTTGCATCTCGCATGTATTTGTGTTTTGTGGGAGGAGGAGAGGGTTGTCTGTGTACATGAGGCAATTGTAACATTGCCTCAATATTCTAGATTCACCAGCTGAGCAGGAGAGGACACTAGCAACTGACCCTTTGACATGCTAGAAGAAATGAAAAAGTTTGCTGTGTAACTGAGTCAGAAAGGACCTATAGGGAAATGGGTACTCAAGGGGGTTTTAAGCTAGTGAAGTACTTTGTATAATATAGAAGTGCTTTACCTGACTAAAAAATGCTTTAGGAACAAGTGCTGAGCTTTACAGATGGAGAATAGACTGTTTAGATTACAAGTAGAGCAGTTCTAAGGGAAAAAATGAAGAGCAGACTTTACGGAGCCAGAAGTAGTTTAACCGGCGCTGCCCGATGGTTCTCTACTGGCAACTCCGCGCTAAATGCAGAAAAGGCAATAAGTCAGTAGTACAGGCTAGCACACTTTAGTGGGCAGCCAAACAATTAAATTAAACAGCAAACAAACACTTTTCGACTTGAATTAGACTAATTTCGACTAAAATGTACTTTTAAGTGCAGATAATAAAAAATGCAGTAAATAACTATGAAAACAGTTGAAGCTTGCTCTAGGTAAGCAGTAGAAGGTAAAACAAATATAAAAAACAGCAGGATACTTAATCAGGAAAGCAGTCGCTTTTTTTCGGTTCTCTGTAGCCAGGAAGACTCAACAGGACCACGTGGAGCTGTGTCTGAGCAATATGGCTTCAAAAAAATGCCAGAGGCCGATTTTAACCAGGGAACTTCAAAAGAGCTAGAAATGGTCCAAAATGACCAGTTACTACAGCTTCTTGTGCTGAGGTCACTTCCCTCAAGGACAGGTAGGCTATTCAAGGCTCCCCACTCCCACTGGTGAGCTAAGAAACTTCCTTCTATCCAAGTAAGGCAATGGACAACACAGGAACTACAACACGGCCCAGGATACAGCAAGGCCTGTAAACTGGTCTAACTAGTTTAGGAGAGGCAGGAAAACAAGGAATATTTTTTTGTTTTTTTTTTTTAAATAGAAACACACAGAAATGCAGAAAAGGCAATAAGTCAGTAGTACAGGCTAGCACACTTTAGTGGGCAGCCAAACAATTAAATTAAACAGCAAACAAACACTTTTCGACTTGAATTAGACTAATTTCGACTAAAATGTACTTTTAAGTGCAGATAATAAAAAATGCAGTAAATAACTATGAAAACAGTTAAAGCTTGCTCTAGGTAAGCAGTAGAAGGTAAAACAAATATAAAAAAACAGCAGGATACTTAATCAGGAAAGCACTCACTTTTTTTCAGTTCTCTGTAGCCAGGAAGACTCAACAGGACCACGTGGAGCTGTGTCTGAGCAATATGGCCCAGACCACGACGTCTCGGTCTGTCGTTTTTGTGCTACATTCAACAAACACACCATTAAGTGTTGGGCGGAGTTCGCCCAGCATTATTTTGGCAAAAATTTTAACTATATTATGTCGTTGGATGCTCCGACTCCAGTTTTGTCTAAAAAGCGCAAAGATAAGGACCGACACCACGACAAAGCCGACTACAGGTGGTCCGGTTCTCAGCGAGGCGCCTACGCAGCCCCTGACTACCGACGACACTTCATTGGCGGTGTCTTCTCTGCCCGAGGTCGCAGGCTCCTCGGCCCACACCCCGACTACAGATACCGAAGCCACTCTTGGTGGTGAATCTCAAAATGTAGATCAAAACACACGAACACAGTTGAGTAAAAGCAAGTCACCTTTATCAAACACAAAGCTTTCGGGATAACTCCCTTTTTCAATGATTAACACAAGGTGCAATTAAACTCAGCTTTAAATACACCCACAACACATCACATGACCTGCAGCCAAAGTCATATGACTAATTACATCAACATTTAATACATTTTTACCAAGTAAAATGATAATTAAACACTTCTATCATACATATATCTATAATAAAAATATGCATTATCTTAACACTCAACATCCACTCACTCAACATCCAAACTTTCCTTTTAATATCTAAAAATATCTAAACTTATGTATGTATATATATATATATATATATATATATATATATATATATATATATATATATATATATATATATGGCTTAAATATTGTATTTTACCATTGAAAGGTTTTTCAAAAACATTAAATTTAAAAACTTCATTTCAAAAACCACATTCTCAAGGGATGATCATTTCAAATTCTTATGCTGTAACCTTATCAAAATTGGTTTTAGTGAAACAGCTGCATTTAAACCAGGTTCAGTGTCTGCTGACAATCGTACTATCCATTCATATTCCCTCACCTCTAGCTGATTGCGCATATCACCCCCTCTTAATGTTTTGGTCAACATGTCTATAACTCTGAACTTAAATATATGTGTATTACCATGTTCTTTTACATGCTTGTATAAAGCATTCGTTTCACATTGTCTTCTTATGCTGGACTTGTGTTCAACTATACGATCCCTCAATCTTCTTGTGGTCATACCAACATAGAAAGACGAACATGCTACACAGGTTGCTATATAAACAACAAAACTAGACGCACATGTTGCTACACCATTGAAATTATAACATTTGCCCGTAACTGGGTGTTTAAAAATATTATTATGCATTGAATTGTCATTTTGAGTTGGTACTATATCAGTGCAACAGCTACAATTATAGCAACATATAGTGCCCCTAATCCTCCCTTCAGGTTGGTTAGTATGAACACATGAGAAGTCCTTATAACATAATAGGGATTTCAATGATCTCTTGTTCCTATATGTGAATGAGGGTGTATCCCCCACCACTGCTTTGACGTCATCTTGTGCTAATAGTATTTTACAATATTTATTTATAATACGTCTAACTATGTGTGTCTTTGTGTTATATGATGTAATGAATCTTAATTTAACATCACTCCTCTTATCTTCTGAGCCTTTAGTAATGCTACTACAATCAGGTGATAGTATGGGTTTATAAGTTGTCGACCTATGGGCCTTAACCATTTCTCTCGTGTTGTCTACTAGCTTTTGTGAATATCCACTAGCTATGAACTCTCCACATGTTTCATCCATTTGTTTCAAAAAGGCCTCTTCCGTATTGTTAAGTCTACTGACCCTTATAAGCTGGGCCTTCACTATACCCTTAAATACATGGGGAGCATGCATACTCGATGCTTCCAAATAACGCCCGGATTAAACTTCCTTTTTATGTATAGTAGTAACAAATTTATTGTCATTTACTTTCAGATTTATATCCAAGAAATTAATATTATTTTCTGAACATTCCATCTTAAATTTCAAAAAGGCAGTTGTGTTGTTTATATAACCATTAAAGTCTAATAAGTCGGCATGGGAGCCTTTCCATATAAGAAAGCAATCATCTACAAACCTTTGATAAAATTGGATACTGTTATTTATAAATCCACTATCATTATATAAGTGTGTCCTTTCCCATTGATATAGGACTATGTTGGCATATGTATTGGCTACGGGAGTGCCCATAGCCACACCAGTTAATTGCACATAATGTTGCTCATTAAATACAAATACATTATTTCGCAATACTACATCTAACAACATACAAATGTTATCAGAATGTCTGGAGGTAAAGGTTGAAGGTTGTAAGGAAATCACGTACTAATTCTATCCCATAATCAATAGGAATTACCGTAAACAGTGAGGCTATGTCTAACACAGCCATATACAGATCTCCATTTTCCCAGAGCACATCCTTTATGTCAACCTGCCATTTATTTAATTTTGTTAGAAAATCTGCCGTGTCCTTAATTACTGTTGTACAAATAGATAACAAAGGTTGTAGCTGTTTTTGCAAATACAGAGAAATAGGCTCCGTGACCCATCCATTTCCTGAAATGATAGGTCTCATAGGTGGATTTTCCTTATTCTTATGGACCTTAGGAATCCCATATAGTTGTGGTGTTATAGGACTAGTCACAGTAAAAAAATGAAATAAATCCAATGTGATGTCACCAGATAACTGGATGTCATATATACACATATTAACGTAAGAAATATACTTCTTTACTTCTAAACAAGATATTTGTCTAAAAGCTTCTTCATCTCTAAGCAAACACAAAACTGATTCAATATACTTAGTTCTATCCATAATTACCACGGAACCCCCTTTGTCTGCTTGCTTTATAACTATACTGGGTTCCTGTTTTAATTCCTTGAGGGCTAAATTTTCTGCGTATGTAAGGTTAAAAACACTATTATCCCTTATTTTCACATCATATACTTTTCTAAGTTCCAACTCACACAGATCATTAAATGCAGTTAAAATTGGTATACTGTTTGGAATAAACGTACTACGTCTTTTACAGCCCCTTTCATTCATTACTTCATTACCAAAAATAAGTTTCAAAGACAAGTTCCTCACAAATGTTTTTAAATCTGTTAACACATTCACAATATCTTCAGAGCTCGTTGGAATAAATCCCATACCTTTACATAACGCTGAATAATGTCCAGTTCCAATGTTATAAGAAGATAAATTCAGGATATCTGCCTTCATTTTCTGGCTACCTTCATTTGTTTTGGGGAAGTGGAAAGTTTGCGTTTACTGTCCATTGCCACTATTCCTTTCGTTGTTAATCTGCCTCTCGAGACAGATCTAGATACTGTCCGCTGTTCAATAACCCTTTCCGGTTGCTGTAACTGGAAGGGTTTGTTGAAAAAATTGTACACAGGCTGAGATGTTTTCCTGGCAGTTACCGATAGTTCATCCGTTGCGTTTGTAGTAGTTAACGAGGACCCAGGAGGTAATCGCACGCCATCTTTGCTGCTGTTAGCCCCATGCGACGCTTCTACAATTATTATAGATATATGTATGATAGAAGTGTTTAATTATCATTTTACTTGGTAAAAATGTATTAAATGTTGATGTAATTAGTCATATGACTTTGGCTGCAGGTCATGTGATGTGTTGTGGGTGTATTTAAAGCTGAGTTTAATTGCACCTTGTGTTAATCATTGAAAAAGGGAGTTATCCCGAAAGCTTTGTGTTTGATAAAGGTGACTTGCTTTTACTCAACTGTGTTCGTGTGTTTTGATCTACAGTAACTTGGTCAGCAGTGATTTACGAATCTCAAAATGTAGACAGGTCTGCCTCCTCTCAAGGTGTCTTCAGACCTTCCTCTTCTTTTTCCATCAAGGCTTTCACCAAGTCTAAAGCAGCCATGCATTCTAAGAGACAAGCTACACAGGACCCATCTCCAGGCCCCATGCCTAAAAAACAGATGCTTAAAATCGCTGAGGATTTAATTACTCTTATCAGGGGTTCTCAACCCCCCCCCCGGACAAAAGGCCCAGGGTGGAGGAAGAATCCCCCTCCTCTGATCAGGCCTCCATTATATCAGAGCACTCTGATGAACAGGAACTTTCTTACTCCCCTTTTGAAGATTCTGATGCAGAGGAGTCCATTCCCTCTGTATCCCCCCCAGAGCATTACTCATTTGGGGAAACCTTGCATACTTTAAGGGAACACTTCCACTGGGAAGGCCAAGAGTACTCAGATTCCAAGAAAAGGCTTAGGGATTTTCTCTTGCTACCTCAGCACAGGCCTCTGGCTATACCTCCTGTCTTGGACATACTAGATGATGTGTACTCGGAGGCCTGCCTTAACCCGGATTCTCTACCTCCAGCCCCAGTCAAGCCTGACAGGTACTACCAGGTTCCTGACTCACACCAATTTCTATACAAAAGCCATGCGGCTGACCCAGAAACTATCTCACAGGGCCCCAAGGGAATTAAGGCCTCCACTGCTAAAAATCCATTACCTTCCGAGAGAGATTCCAGATCCTTAGAAAGGTGGGGGAAAAAGGTATATACCTCGGCCACCTTAACCATGAGGGCATTAAACTGCCAATTCCATATGCTAAAGTACCAACAGTTTCTCTTATCACAATTGAGAAGTAAAATGTCACAACCTGAACAACCAGACTTGAAGGAGTTGCAGGATTTGATGCATAGTGCAGAACAAGTGGGTAAACATACCTTGCAATGTGGTTTTGATGCTCTAGAGGCCTCATGTAGAGCTGCTGTTACAGGATCAGTCATACGTAGACATGCCTGGCTCAAGGAACAAACCTTACTAGATCATGTCAAAGCTAATTTACTAGATGCCCCTCTACAAAAGGATGTATTATTTGGTGCTAATGCTGAGGAGGTATTAAAGAAAATGGAGGAAAAGGCTAAATCAATGCAAACAGTGAAAGATTTTCTACAGGTACAACCCCCACGTTTCAGTAGAAATTGACCTTCCAAAAATTGGTCCTTTCCAGCCACGGACAGACCCCAAAGAGGTAGATACAGGCGCCCAAGGGGCAGAGGGCAATCCCAAGGATCGTTTAGAGGCAGACAATGGCAAGCTCCTACACAAGGAGGTGGTGAGGATAGTTTGCAGCCATTCAGAAAGCAAGCCCAATCACTTTCCCCTTTGCATGCCAAGCAAGGCTCAAATGGCAGCACCCTTAGGCGGAAAACTGGCATTATTTTCAAAAAATTGGCATATTGTCACAAAAGACAAATGGATCCTGGACATTATAAACAGAGGCTACAAATTCCATTTTCACACCCTTCCAAAAATGAGGGGCATGCCAAACCTGCCACACAATCAAAGGGCAGAGGCACAAAGACAAATTTCAGATCTCATGGACATGAAAGCTATTCAAGAGGTACCTACTCACGAACAAGGTCAAGGTACGAACAAGGTCAAGGTTTTTATTCCAGACTATTCCTGGTACCAAGGAAGGGAAAAGATTGGAGACCTATTTTGGACCTATCCATCCTAAACACATTTTTACTCGTACCAAAATTCAAGATGCTCACTTTACAGCAGCTTCTTCCCATGCTGGGCAAGGAGTCTTGGCTGGTAACATTGGACCTCAAGGAGGCATACCTGCATGTCCCAATCAGATAAAATTGCAGAAGATACCTCAGATTTCTTGCAGGTTCAACCCATTATCAATTCTCTGCATTGCCCTTTGGCTTATCTGCTGCACCCAGAGTATTCACGAAATGCCTGGCATCAGTAATTGCCTACTGCAGACTTCAAGGGATACAAATATACCCCTATTTGGACGACTGCCTGATACAAGCGGACAGCAAGCACATACTTCTGAAACATCTGGCTTATGTAATAATGTTGTTGGATTCTCTGGGATACACAGTCAACAAAAAGAAATCAAGGCTAATACCTTCTCGGAAAATAATTTTCCTGGGTGCCAACTTTGACACAAACACCCAGATGGCCTACCTCACACCAGAGAAGCAGGGGCAACTAACTCAATACTTCAGAACACTAGCAAATTTCACCAGGCTGACTGCAAGGAAAATCCTGCAGGCTCTGGGATTCATGGCATCTTGCATCCTACTAATTCCATGTGCAAAGCTGCATATGAAGAAACTTCAATGGTACCTGAAAAACCTATGGTCTCAACACAGCCACAATTTGGAAACAATAATACCACTAATTCCATGTCTTCAAAAGGAATTTCTGTGGTGGGCTCAAGCATGCCAAGCAAACACAGGTCTCCCATTCAGCAAGCCTCAAGCAAATCAAGTCATCACAACAGACGCCTCGGACTATGCCTGGGGGGGCGCACATGACAGATCGGTGCATTCAGGGCAAATGGTCCCAAAAAGAAAAGCACCTTCACATCAATCAAAAGGAAATGCTAGCAGTAATAAATGCTATTATAGCTTTCAAAGACCTTCTGCATCCAGGTCAACTATTGATAAGGACAGACAACACCACAGTAATGTGGTACATAAACAAACAGGGAGGAACCCATTCATACTCCCTATGCAGGCTGGCCATGTCACTTTGGAACATGGCTCTGGACTTAAAAATCGAACTTCAAGCACAGTACTTGCCAGGCAAGGAAAACACTCTGGCAGACAACCTAAGCAGAAATATGACAGATCCACACGAATGGAAGTTGCATCCTGAAGTTTTACAGAGATAATTCAAGCATGGGGAAGGCCAGACATAGATCTCTTTGCCTCCCACAAAAATCACCAATTGACAAAATTCTGCTCAAGGATTTTTCATCCAAAGGCCTGGAGAGTGGATGCTCTCTCTTTCAGTTGGACAACAATGACAGTTTATGCCTTCCCACCTCTTCCTCTGCTGCCCAAAGTTCTATTAAAAACCAGAGCAGACAGACCAAAGATGATTTTCATTGCTCCAGACTGGCCAAGACAACACTGGTACCCACTCCTGAGGAGCCTGACGCATTCCCCACCATGGACCCTGCCTCTAATGCCTCTTCTTCTGACTCAGCACAGCTTCAAAACTCTTCACAGTCAGCTGAAAGCACTCTATCTGGCCACATGGAAGATTCCTTAACATCACAACAGACCCTACTCTCCAAGGAGGTGCAGGATGTCATTTTGGAGGCCAGAAGGCCATCTACTAGAAAAGCTTACTTCGCAAAATGGAAACTGTTTTGTGCCTGGAATGAGAAAAAGGGCCAGAATCCTGGAATACTGAATTTACCTCAAATATTACAGTATCTAGCTGAGCTGCTAAGCAGTGGACTTTCATTCTCCTCCATCAAAATCCATGCCTCAGCCATTTCTGCAGAATACAACACTGATCCACCTTTATTCTCTCACCTCCTCTTAAGACAGTTCCTCAGAGGGGCTAAGAATATAAAACCCCCAAGGAAACAACCAATACCTGCTTGGGATCTCAATTTCATTCTAGAAAAACTGACCTTGCCTCCTTTTGTGAGCCAGCTGCCTCAACAGATTTGCAATATTTGTCCTGAAAAACAGCTTTCCTTCTGGCTATTACCTCAGCTCGTAGGGTATCGGAACTACAAGCCCTCATGGCTGTGCAGCCTTTTATCATCTTCCATCAGGACAGAGTTTCCTTATGAACCAACCCGTCCTTTATGCCAAAAGTGGTATCCAGGGTAGCTTTGAATCAGGCTATACACTTACCTACCTTTTATCCTAATCCTCAAAACAAAGGGGAGAGATTACTACATTCCTTGGACATCCACAGACAACTGCATTATTATTTGGACAGAACAAAGCCTTTCAGAAAATCAGAACAGCTCTTTGTGTCCTATGCTATAGGAGCTCAAGGGAAGCCAATTTCCAAACAGACAATCTCAAAATGGATAGCCCACTGCATACGCTTTTGTTACTTTTCATGGCAAAGCTGTACCTACAGGCATCAGATCTCACTCCATAAGGGCCATGGCTACCTCTGCGGCTTTCCTCAGAGGAGTTCCTACCAAAGATATTTTAGAAGCAGCCACTTGGAGTTCTGTGCATACCTTCTCCAAACACTGCCACCTTCCATTATACTCCAAATCTAGAGCAGGCTTTGCCACTGCAGTCTTGCAGGGCATCCTGGCTCCTCCTAGCTCCACCTAGTGCCTACCACCCCTTTCTTAGCTTTGGGATTCTACCCATCTGTTATGACTGCAGCTGTATGCACGATGAACATAGTACAGTTTTGTACCTACCATAAATGTAGATGTTCGAGTGCTAATACAGCTGCAGTCCAGGTTTCCCCTCCCTCCTTCCCCTCTTGGGACAGGCCTATTGGCTAACACCGCCTCATACAACCTAATTGGGGTATTCATTTATGGTGTATTTGCTTGCACTACTGTATTTTGATTATATGGCATTGCTTTATTACACAAGTTTATGTATTGCCTTCCTTCTGGGGGCACCTGACATCTGGGGCAAGAAAAACTGAAGAAAATGGCGTCGGCTGGTTCTTTTATACCCCTGTCGCACTGATGTCAGGGAAGAAGCAATGACAACCGACGCCGGACCTAGACTTTGGAATTCGGCCGCCCGACGGCAGGAGAACCCATCTGTTATGACTGCAGCTGTATTAGCACTCGAACATCTACATTTATGGTAGGTACAAAACTGTACTTTTTTGCAAAGATGAAACAAGCAGGTACCCATTACAGCAGCTGCTTTTCCACTTTCCACGAGACAATATTCTTTCATCCAAAAGTAATATTATCCTTACTCCCAGCCTCCACTACTCTTGATCATAAAGTAGTGCATATTTCCACTACTCCCTCCCGGTAAAATATTCCATTCCTTTCTATCCACTTTAATTCCTCATTGGCTCAAATATTTTTACATTTGAGTCAGCGAGAGACTGGAGCTATCGCACAAGCAAGAGCAACTGAGCAGATGGGACCCATTTAAGATGTAGTTGGGGTGAGATATAGACAGCACAGGGTCCTAGGCAGCTGCCTAGGACACCTTGTACTAGATTTGGCTTCCTAACAGAACTAAACTCCATGACTAAAAGCATTTTAGTGGCTAGGATGAAATAATAAGGTAAATGGATAAAGAAAAAGGAATAACTGAATCACCTTGTCATGCAGTACTGTTGTAGGTACTTTTCCATTATAGGGGCAACAAGTACTTCCCGATTTCGTTTCGTTTTCACAGGACAGTCGTGGACTAACTAGACGGAAATGAAAAGTGATGTTCATCAGCCAAGTGGGAAAGAAATGAAGCACCGTGGAAGTGCCTAAACGTATTACAATTGGTAATAAAGTGCAGAAATTCAAGAATAAGAAAATGTTAATAGTTCATAAAGAGAAAAGATTACAACTCATTTGTTTCACACACTCACATGCACACTCACTTCTAGGCATATTGAAAAGCCAGTGCATTACAGGTATATGTTAATTAAAGACCACTACAGTCTATTTATTTTATTTTTTTTGTGTGTGTGTGTGTGTGTGTGTGTGGGGGGGGGGGTATTTGACTATTGAGACTGCGGTTTACATTAAAAAAAGATATGTGCAAGCATTTTTTTTCTTCACCATTTCACCCTGTTTCAAAGCGTGACCATGGCATTTACCTGCCATTTCACACAATCTGATTAACGTGTGTCCCATGTACATATACCCCTCAACTCTCTTGATGGTTTTAGGAGAAAAGTGTGGTCAATCACATTTAATAAATAGTGACAGTCATTTGAGTTATACACTTGTTTTTCTCCAAATAATGCATGCTAATTCCCTTCCTCTTAAACCCTGCCGGTATGCATTATTCGGAGTAAAACAAGTCTATAAGGCAAATGATTGTCGTTATTTATTAAATGTGATTGACCACACTTAATAAATCTGACAGTAAAATAAGTGTGATTGGTACCCACATCAGCAAGAGCTGAACGATCAATGTTGTAATGAGCACTAGGATTCCAAACGCTCATTATAACTGTTGCCCCAATAACGGAAAAGTGGCCTGTTGTGTAATGTATTCTTAATATTGTCTGCTACACTTTGACTTTGATCAAGGCAGCTTCTGAGCTCATGTTTAGTTTCATCACTTGTTTTGCAAATGTATTGGCTCAGTCGTTTTTATTGGCAGCAATTTCAAGGTGGCTGACATTGCTTAGTAAGTTTGTCAGATATTCTGTAACTTTTAACAAATGTAATTGAACCCGTTTTTTGCGTCCACCAGTCATAGTACTGAGTTGTAGCAGTTGTTTTTTTTAAACATCTTTATTAAGTTATCGCTTAAACAGAGGCAAACATACATTAACAAAAAAGAAAACAAACCATATTAACAATTTTCCATATACATACGTTATACATTACACATCTTTTCTTTGTAGCCATCATTAGTCCATTATTACATAAATTGCTGAATTCCTGCTTCTTGCCTTCCCTTAAACCACACTCCTCCTCCTGAACATTATTCTGCATGTATTGTTCCGACAGTTTCCATTTATTTCTATACAGTTTGCAACTTCTTTTTTTCTAAAGATCCCTCTTCTAGCTCTTTTATCTCTTTTATAATATGCATTACTTCGAATACAGTTGGTTTAGACTTTGCTTTCATTTTCTAGTAATTGCCTTTTTTTTTGCAGCCAGCATACTCAGCCAGCCTTTTCTTCTTTCAACCACTGATTTTTACTCTGAGTACATTTGATTTATTTAATTACTGGAAGCCATCTCTTGTACCAAAGCTGAAGTTTTAACCTTCTTTTTGCCGAACATCTGCAGGATTCTTCTCAGTCATTTTGTTTTCTCTTCATCTTTTCTAGTTGATTTTCTTTCAGGTTCTCTAAATAATTTCTTTGCTTTCATCCAGGTAATGTACTTACTAGCCAGCGACTGAATTTTTCTCACGCTGACAGTAACAGTAGCTGTTATTTCTCAAGTTTGTTTTTTTCACTTTGAGAGAGCTGAAATTAAGCTGTAGATCGGTGTGCAGGTATCTTGGAAGTCTCATTGTAGGGATTAGTTTTGAGGAGCACGTGTTGGTGGTACCACATGAAGAATAGTATTGTGGTATATTTCTGTTGTGCCTACTTATAACTCTGTAGTTAACTATCAGTTGACATTTGCAATGGTTGTCCAGATTCCCTGGTGTTTAGCCTGGAACCATTCTGAAAGAGGCTGGGCTTTATCTTGTACAGTTTTGGAGGCCTTTTGACTAGAAAAAACTACCACGGTTGAGGAGCTAAAAATGAATATGGCAAAATTATATGGGGCTTGGCATGGGGAATACTTAAAATAGCTTGACATGTTAATATTAGACAAGGAAAGAAATGCAGGTAATATGATACAATGAGCAATATATTTTATTTTACATTTGTTAACCAGTAGATGGGCTGATCTTAGGACCATTTTCAGCCACAACCCAAGCCAGTAATGCAAGAAGACATCTAATACTCAAAATACAGGTAGATGTATATGTGTGTGTGTGTGTGTGTGTGTGTGTATATATATATATATATATATATATATATATATATATATATATATATATATATATAATACGAAGTAACATCTTAGAGGAATTTGATAAGGGGTTTGTGTAACTTTTACAACTGATAGGAATGGCCAAGATGGTGAACAACCCAAGAGGAAAGAGAGAGAGGAAAGGATGTGGGTACAACTGCTAAAAGGCTGAAAGATTAAAGTGGATAGAAAGGAGTGGAATATTTTGCAAGGAAACATTTGAATTGCTTTATCAGCAAGAGTAATGGAGGCTGGAAGTAAGGATAATATCAGGTTTCTTTTGGATGAATTGACTGTGGCCTGTTGGGAGTGAGAGAGCAGCTACTATTTAACGGCCACCTGCTAACTTGGAATGAGTTAGAATGGCATTATCTGTCTGACTTCCTGTGTTATATATATGCAAACCTCCATTCTGTCAGAGTGATCATAATGGACATTACGTGAAATGGAAAGCTGCACAGTTTAGATCAATTATGGCATGAAAGGTCTCAAGTGCAACCAACTAGAAATTTTCATAAAACAGGAGGGGTGGAGACACATTAATTTCATACTTGCTTGACAGAACAGTGTCCATTGCTTTGCTAAACAAGTAAAGTGAAGCAGGTTTATTGCATACAGTAAACTTATATGTTTACAGTTAAAATAATGAGGTAACAACACATAAAAATATATTGACTGCAGGTTGTGATCCACTCTGAACGGACTGCAGGTAATGGACATCTCCCCAACTTGCACTGGGTACGTTTGCTATGAGGCAGACTTTTCCTGTCCGAATGGCCTGCTGTTGGATGAAATGTTTGGAAATAGCATGAAATAAAGTTCTTTAAGTAAGCTGCTGTGTGACTAACTGTGGATGGGTAATGGGAATAGGCTGATATGTGGCCATATGACCAGTAAAAACACTTGACCCCCCATACAAGTAGTGATGCTATGGTCACAGTGTCTTTGATGCCATGATGCAAACAAAAGTGTTCAGACTTCCAGGAAACTGACAGAAGGAAAGCAGCTACTCGCTAGGGTGGCTACAGTGTGTCCTGTTGGTGGTGGTGGTGGTATTATTATTGTTAAATCTTCTGGCAGTCCTTATTGTTTACTGTGCTTTTAAAAGATTTGTAATTTTGGAAATTGTATGAATAAACTTCTGAATCATGTAAAGTTTGACTTTAGTTACACTATAGAAATGCAGCTTTTGCATACAGCTACCTACTTTCTGCAGTTTGTTGTCAATTAATTGATGTATACTAGGATGACATTTGTAGGCAGATTACAGTTACTTCCCCTTCCAGTTAAAATGTTTATAATACTTCCCTTTGTAAGAATTAACATAATCATGACAGTATGACTTCGGGAATATTAACTCTGAAACTCCCTTGGTGATTAACTGAGTCTTCTTGTAATGACTGAATGATCATGTTGAGGCTGAAATGACAGCTGCTGGGTGTTTTGATTTAACATTCTTACAGGTGTGAAAGGCTGGGAAATTCCTAGTACTGGACCATAAAGTGCAGTATGTTTGCCTTTGATATTAGAATCAGTCAGATCATAGCCCCCCCCTAACCAGAAGCTGAATACAGGATATTAAAAAACTGATTCACATACCAAGTTGCTATACAAAAAGGAGAGAAACAATGAGAGTCATTTCTGCAAAGTGAAGGGCTATGCAGTTTTGAGCAAGTCTGTAACACCACAGATCCTTATCAAAGCAGTACATATTAAACATTTGTGTGCGTTCTGTGTATTTTCATGCTGTCTAGGGAGTGAATGAATTTATGCTCATAAATAATAAAAATGTTAGTCATTGTTAGCATTGAGAGAGTATTTAATAGGTTCATAGGTTCATACTAGGCTATCTGCCCTAGGGCATTTATAAGCCTAGCCAGAGTGTGTTTGGCTTTCGCCACCCATTTTAAATTAATTTTGCTATGCCCTTTTTCGAGGTTAGTGTACT